>NW_027532182.1:1804481-1915265 GCF_008692635.1 Crocuta crocuta
GTGGGTTACTTACACTGAATCAGGCCATAGCCCCAATTGCCACACAGCTGCTCTGCCACTTGTGGCATCTCGGACACTTGATACAGGGCTGCTGATACGGCGAATTCTTTCTTTCTTTATCCCTAACAATACTGAGGCCCATAACAATTCTTTACATGGCAAGGAAAGCAACAGACCTTCTTTATCATTGCTCTGTTGAGAGATATGTTGATGTAAAAGTGGTAGGTGCCGTGGGAGTCTGGACCACCTGCTCATGTCATGTCCTTGTGCCGTCTGGGTTTGGTTGGGCCAAATCCTGAATGTATCCTTTTTATCCTTCAGTGGATGACAGCTGTATCCACCCGACCTATGACTCCTTGGACCTGATGAAACTCAGATCATAATGCACATCTGGGTTATACAGTCAGCTCTGTGTCCCATGGTCAGGCATTTCATCTCTGGTAGGGCCCAGAATCAATTTAGGCCTTCTGCAAGACTCCAGGGGTCTGTGCTGCATCTCTCTTCCTGGAGCGTGTGTGAGTATTGGTCATAGACACTTCTAGGACTATCAGGTCTGCTAGGTCACGGAGCCTAAGGGGCAGAGACACTTGCCTGCACATCCTCGGGAGCCCTCTTTGGCTCCAAGCATCACTTGAAACTGGCATCCTTTCCAGTCACCCAACAGGACGTGGACCTGGCTCTCGAAGCATTAATGTAGTGTTGACTCTAGCCACAAATGGACTGCTGTCATGCTCCAGCCCCACTTAGAGATTGTCCCCAGAAATAGAGGTAGAGGAGGACTTCAGCATGCAGAAGCTGCCAGCAGTATTTTGGCTTCATGTGTGGAAATACTCCTTGTCAGTAACGAAGGTCTCAGCTTATTGTTCTGGGGCCTGGAAGGAAAAAAAGACTCCAGTCCATATACTACCTCCAGTGTCCCAACCCTGCAAAGTGTCCCCGAGCCAGCCTGTTAGCTGACATTTTATCAGATTGATTGTCCTTGGTGATGAAGTACACGGAAGACCAATCTGTCTTTGGTTTGAGCCCAGTGTGTGCATACATGCTTGATCGTAAAATGTACTCTTTGGTTCTGTGGTCATGCAGTGTAGGGTTCCATGATGATAGATCAGGCATTTGGTCAGCCCTTAGATGGTGGTGGATGGTGGTAGATGGTGGTAGAGAAACTGAATAAGATCAGGAACAAGGAAATCTGTGGAAGAGGTACATGAATGGACTTCCAAGAATGGGTACAAAATGTCTAGTTGGCATCCACTAGTCTCCCTGCTTGGCCTCTGCAGGGTTGACAGAGCAGGCCATGAACTAGGTAGCCATGGCGGCAGGAGTGGAGACTAAGCATGGGCCTCAAAACATGGAGTCCTTCGTTGTCATTATATATGCTCTCACTCTGAATGTCTAACATGCCAGCAGCTGGGACTGATTCTGAGCCCTCAATATAGTCCCATTCGTGGGGGAGACCAGCCAGCCTCCTCGTGGCAAGTAGCTTATATCAAACTTCTTCTACTTTGGAACAGAAAGTCATTTTTCCTCACCAGAATCACCACCTACTCTTCCCACAATGCCTCCACCAGCACCACCAACTGAGAGTTGACAAAATACTTCATTTATTGACATGATATCCCATTTTACATTGTCACAGACTAGGGAGTACACTTTACTACAAAGCAAATATGACACATTGGGCTCAAAACCACAAGATCCAATAGCTTTCCATGTACTTCATCACCCAAAGAAAACCAGCCCTATAAGGAATGATGGTAAGACCCAGAGAAGGTACAGCTAAAGGGCCAGCTCACTGACACCTTGCGGGATGGCAGCGCTGGGCACAGTGCTTGCTCTGAACCAGAGCCAATATCTAGCACTAAAATGCATGGGTCCAGAACCCACATGGTGAACGTAGCATTGGCCTTCTCACCCTCACTCCCAGTAGACATGCAAAATTTTAGCTTCAAGGGTGCCTGTGTGGCTCAGTCAGTTAAGCATCTGTTTTGATTTCAGCTCAGGTCATGATATCATAGTTTATGACATCAAGCCTCATGTCGGGCTCTGTGCTGACAGTGTGGAGCCTGCTTGGAATTCTCCCTACCCCTCCTCTGCCCTCAAAGTAAATAAATATTTTAAAATATTTTAGCTTCAACAGAGGTCTGGGAAGCTAGACAGGGATGCTTTCACTAGGGATATAATAAGGAACTGGGCTGGAAGTTGTAGAACCAAACTAAGTGGTAGAGAAGTGACACGGTGAGATATATTTTTGCCATCAGACTGAGTGGGAGGTAGTAACTGTAACTTGGTTTGCTAGGCCCCTTTGATCTTTTTGGAGATTGCAACTGAAAATTGCCTTCAAACATTGGACTTGTGCCTCCCCTCTCAGGACAGCAGTGAGGACAATTCATTCTTTATGAGATCGGGATATTGTCACATGGTGTATTTGAGAGGCGAAGGGGTGGATATGCCAGGCCTGGTGAATGTACTCGGCCCATCTCCTTGACCCACCTATACTAATGGGCCTTGCACACTGGTCTTGCTGCCTGGCCAGCATGGCCCTAAATAAGCATTCACACTGTTGTTTTGGTTGTAAACCTGAGCCCCATGGCCAGTGCTGCCAGCATGCCCTGAGGAGTCCCCATGGGTAGCGGTGATGGCTAGGAGAGACCGCATGAACTATACACTGGCCTGGATATGTGGAGACTCTGGCTTCCCTTATACCTGTGACAGGAGCCAGGAAACACAGCTCAGGGACACAGAGAAGGTCACAGCATGTGACACAGGAAATGAGAAAAATATAGAAGATGGGCTGCCTCCCTTCTTCCCGCCACCAGCAGGCTTTTCTGAGATGTCATGGTTTCACACTTCCTGTCTCAAGGCTGTTGTCCAACCAGGCACTCAGCTGTGTTTACTGTGAGCCTGTGGCAGCCGGGACGTGCCCTCCCTGCCCACCACGTCCCCCACGGCCTCACTTCCCTTTGCTCCCCGTCCTTGTTTCCCTGCAACCAGATTCTTCCTGGTGAAGTGTGAGAAAGCGTGCTTTCACCTTGGCCTCTGTTTTCCAATGAACCTGGACCAAGACACAGGGCTTCTCGGAAAAATGGCTGACTGCTGGTCTGGAGAAAGAAATACACCCGATGAGCTGGGGGCATCCTTCCGTGCTAGAAAACATTGAAATTACCAAATACTAATATTCTCATGTCGAAAGGACATAGAAGCTCAAATTGTTGAACGGGCTCCCACTGGCCAAAGAGGGGACAATTTAGGTATCAAAAGAGCTATTGACTACAGTGGATTTAAACACATCAAATATTTTTTAAAAATCATGAGTTTTTAATGATCCCCCAAAAAAATCATTGGCAGCAATCCACCGACTCAGTTCTGATAGTCGATCAAGAAAAAGAATTATGTATCTAATCTTTTTTTTTTTTTGTAAAAATTATACTTCAAGGGCATTAAGTAGTTGATGAGGGAAACATCGTCTTTATAGAAGATTTCTACCTAATAAACGCAGAAGGAATGATAGATTTAGGAAATCACCTGCGATGGTGAAATTTATGTTGCAGCTTGACCAGGTTGTCGGGGGAGGGGGGCGGCAGAGATTTGACTTAATTGTGATTTCTGAGGGTGTCTGGGAGGGTGTTTCTGGATGAGATTAACATGTAGATCAGCGGAGTAAAGCAGATTGCTCTCCCCAGTGTGTGGGGGGCCTTATCCAACCCACTCTGGGCCTGAAGAGAGAAAAAAAGCAGAGAAAGGGAACATTTGCTGCTGCTTCTGCCTGACTACTGAGGTGGGGCATGGGTTTCCTCCTGCCCTCGGACTCGTATTTACACCATTGCCTTCTGTGGTTCTCGGGCCTTTGGATTCAGGTTGAATTACGACTCTGCCTCTCCTGGGCCTCCAGCTTGCAGATTATGAGACCTCTCAGCCTCCATAATCACGTGAGCCAGTTCCTGGTAAAAAATCCTTATTTCCTGTTGGTTCTATTGCTTTTTTTCCCTTAATGTTTATTTATTTCTGAGAGAGAGAGAGAGAGAGAGAATGAATAAGTGGGGGAGGCGCCAAGAGAGGGGGTCAGAGAATCCAAAGCAGGCTCTGTGCTGACATGAGAGAGCCCAGTGCAGGGCTCAAACTCACACATCATGAGATCTGACCTGAGCCAAAGTCAGGCGCTCCAGGGCCTGAGCCACCCACCCAGGGGCCCCCTGCTGGTCCTGTTCCTCTGCAGAACCCTGACTAATACTTCACCATTTTGCAAGCCCACATGAAATAATAGATTTGGCAATGATTGTCAAGAAACGCTAAACTAATTAAAGTTGATAGGGGACTTAGTGGCGGAGAGATCAGACCGATGTACCTGAAGCCAATGATCGCTGCCAGCGCTGCAGAAAGTGGGAGGAGCACATGTTCTCCCCTGCAGTAGAAGGCACCGCCCAGAATATTGAGCCTGAACCTTATCCAACCTCGCCATCTAGCTAGCAGCTTACAGGAAACTTGGGGGATGTGGGAACAGGTTACACAACAACACAGTGATGAGTCAGGTGAACCCAGAATGTGACAACATTCTACCACGCGACAAATAATCCAAGTTTTCCAACAAATAAATGTGTTGTATGCACTTTGGTTCCTGGTTAGAACATACCAACTGTTAAAAGACGTTTCTGAGACAATGGGGAAATTTGAGCATAGACAAGGATGAGATGCTGTTGTTAAGGGATTTTTGAAAATTTTTATTAGGTATCATAAAGCATTCCCATGCTTTAAAAAAAATGTTTTCATCTATCATGATGTATATTGGACTATTCTTGAGTGAAATGGTATATAATTCCTGGGATTTTCTTTACAACGGTCTAGAAAAAAAAAAGAGATATAGATATAGATGATATAAGATATAAGCGATATAAATAAAACAAGGGATATAAGCTATAGATGGAATAACAATGGGAAATGTTGGTAATTGTTGAAGCTGAGCAATGGGTACAGGGGGCTTATTACCCCATGCTCTCTACTGTTTCGTGTACGTGCTGATTCTTCTCCTTTTTGCCCCAAGATCCATCTTCTGTCCTTCTTTGCCTTGCGTTGCACCCTGGGAGGCTCAACTCGACTAACTGAATCACCAGGACTTCTGTGTTGACTGGTGTCCGGGTGGGTTTAGCCAGCGGTGGTCACCAGTGACACATCAGCAGTGGGGGCAAAAAACAGGATGCTTCCTCCCCTCGCTCCCTCCTGACCTTCCTGTGGTTCCAGTGGGAGCTCTGTCCTGCTGTAGCGGTGGTATCCGTGTGCTCTAAAGAAAAGGAAAGAGGAGTTAAGAGGCTGGTTGGCTGCCATTAGAAATGGCCAGAGACTGGGGGGCTTAAATAGAACTCGATCTTCCCATGGTCCTGGCAGCCAGAAGTCCGAGACCCGGATGCTGGTGGGGTTGGTTTCTCCTGACGCTGCCTTCCTTGGCTTGCAGATGGCTGCCTTCTCCTTCTGTTTCATGTGGCTTTTCCTTCTGTGCATCTGTGTCTGTATTTCCTCTTCTTATAAGGATACCAGGCATATTGGGTTAGAGTACACCCTAATGACCTCTTTTATTTTAATCTTTTTTTTTAAGTCTATTTATTTATTTTGAGAGAGAGAGAGACAGTGTGAGCAGGGGAGGGTCAGAGAGAGAAGGAAACACATAATCTGAAACAGGCTCCAGGCTCTGAGCTGTCGGCATAGAGCCCGACGTGGGGCACGAACCCATGAACTGTGAGATTATGACCTGAGCCGAAGTCAGATGCTTAACTGACTGAGCCACCCAGGCACCCCCGTAATGACCTCTTTTTAACTTATTTACCTCTGTAAAGACTCTATCTTCAAATACTGTCAGCTTCTGTGGTGGTGGGTTTTAGGACGGCAACATATGAAAATTTCAGGGGACACAATGTGGCACGTAAGACCAGTGGCCAGCAGACTTTTTCTGGAATGAGCCAAACAGTAAGTGGTTTAGGCTCTGTGGGAAGTACAGTTCACCACTGTTCAACTCTGTCATCACAGCATAAAGCTGCTGTAGACAATATGTAAATGAATGAGTACACCTTGTTCCAAGATTTGGCCCAAAGGCCATGGTCCACCGACCCCTACATCAGATGATAGCTCCTGTTGGCCAGCTCCTTTTGGATGTGTTCATTTATCCATCATCTCTGCTAATCTCTGGGCGTCATACTTGCCCTCTTGGGTTCCACGAACCCTCACTACACTTTCCTTCATCTCTATATCCCATTCCCTTAAAGTAAATGCCCTTTTGAGTGTCCTGTTTTGAGTCAGAACACTCACTGAAACTGTATATTCGAAATTTCCCACAGAAGAATCACAATGAAAGAAGGGGACAGATTTGGAAGGTAAAATTGATATGACTTGGTTCTTGGCTCTGTAGAGTGTTTAGACCAGGGGCTAGTAGGAGAAGCTGACAGGCTTCCACAGTGAGAAACAAGATGGTGCACATCTGGGCAGCACGCACGTGTAGGGCATGACCAAGCCAAAAATGAGTGAGGTTCTGTAGTAGGCCAGGCATAGCTTGTCCTGGCTGCCACTTGGGGCCAGATGGGGACAATCACCCAGCAAGCCGGGTGCAAGGAGCAGCCTAGACCAGCCAGGATCCAGAGGCCACCACCTCCCCGAGCTGCCACGCAAGTGGGCACAGTCATTCTCCTCACAGGAGCAGGAAGATGGCATGAGAGACTGAGAGGTTTGTTTGCTTGCTTGTTTGTTTGTTTTACTTTAAAAGATCAGCCATCATTCTAAACACTTGCATCAAACTAAGTGTACAAGGTTGGACTAGAAAAACTTGCATCCTGCAGCTGGAGCCTGCAAGGGAAATCAGAGTAGTTGGGGACAATAAAAAGAAACATTTCTCTATACCTCCCAGGAGACGGTGGGCACCGTGGGGCCTGGCTGCACTGGATTAGGCCCGCCAGCTCTGGCACCAGCTGGGAAAGTCTGACATCGGCTCACGGGTGTTCCGGATGCAGAAGTGTTCTTGAGTAAAGCCATGAGAACCACAGGAGCTAAGCACAGCCTTGAAGGATATGAAGATGGTTCTGTCTCCGTTCTCAGTCAGGACCCTTCAGAGGGCCCACGAGGACCGTTGTCACATTGCCCTCACTCCCCACCAGCCGCTGGAGTCCCCAGGATATGAATCCAGCAAGCTGCCAGGTGGCCTCCAGCTCCTGCCCTTTCCCTGGGAGCCTCTCTCTCCTTGTGTGTTGCTGAGGAAATGGCATATATTTCCCGTGCCTTCGGTGCTAACTGGCAGGCCAGCTGTTTGCCCCATTCACCAGCCACCTGAGGCCATGGGGAGGAAATGAACAGGGTGAGCTCATCAGAAGAGGAAGCAAATGCAGGGTGAGGGGCAGAGCCAGGGGCACAGGGATGGGGAGAAAGCCACTTACTTCGATGAGATTGTGGGCCCCTCCCCAGTATAGGGGTCCCAGGCCTGGGTATGTGTCTAAATGTGTGTCAGCAGTGCTTTCATCCGTAGGAGTCTGGCAGTGACTGTGCAGGTCTGGCTGGGCAGTCGGGGGACTTAGTTCAGGATGCTGCGACAGAATACCATAGCCTGCGTGGGTGGCTTATAAACAATGGAAATTTCTCAGGGTCCCAGAGGCCGGAGGCTGTGACCAGGGTGCCAGCTGGGTTGGATTCTGGAAAGAACCCTGTTGTGGCTTGCAGACTGCTGTTTTCTCATTGGGTTTTCACATGGTAGAGACAGTGAGAGCTCTCGGAGCCTCTTATATTGGGGTCCTCCTCCCATTCCGAGGGCTCCCCCCAAACCCCACCTCCTAATGCCGTCACACCAGGGGGTAGGACTGCAACATATGAATATTGGAGGGCCACAAATATTTCCTCCATAACAGGGGGATACAAAACAGGCTGTTAAAAGTAACTCATATTACTTCCCTCGTTCACTCACCCTGCATTTACTGAGTGCCTGATATGAGCGGGTCAGTGTTTTAGGTGCAGGGATAGAGTAATGAATAGCAATGGAGTGAGCAGGAGACGATAAAGGAATACGTAGGTACATGTATATACAGGCATGCATTTACATATGCTGGGTGTACATGTGTGCATAAAGGACATACACTCTGTGTGTGTGGGTGTGGGTGTGGGTGCGTGGGTGGGTGTACAGTACCCATATAGCAAGAGGTAAGGATGAGTGTTTTCAAGTAAAACTAAAAACAAAGCAGGGCAGGACTCCCAGCTGGCTCCTTGGTGGAGTGTGTGACTTTTGATCTCGGGGTCATGAGTTCAAGCCCTACACTGGGTGTAGAGATTACTTTAACAAGTAATGATAAAATCTTTCAACAACAAGAACAACCAAGCAGGGTGAGGGGAGAGAGAACAGCGGGGGTCCGTAGCTCTGTTCTGCTGTAGCAGCGGCAGGCACATTTTCCTGTAAAGGACTGAACAGTAAATATTCTAGGCTTTGCGGGCCATTTGGTCTCTGTCACCACTACTCAGTTCTGATTATCCCACTCCTCAGGGCTTTGGGGAAATTACTTAACCCCTGCATGCCTTCATTTGCAAGTTACAAAATGGGACTCAAAAGCATCCCTACTTCAGGCGGATGTTGAGAGTATTGTATGAAATATCTGTAGAGTGCATGGCACAAAATAAACACTACAGGCTGCTGCTTTCATTAGGATTACCACTCCCATTCAAGTCTGCAGGTGCTTAGGGCTCCTGGGTCACTTGTCATGCCCTTACACTGGGTCCCAGCTCTTCAGGCCTCTTTCTGCCTTGGTATCAGCAGAGGCCCAACCCCAGACTGCCAGCCCGGTCTGAAGCAGCCCCTTGCAGGAGAAGGCAGGCCCCAACACAGACATTAGCTTAATTCCTGTTCTTTATTTCCCAGAAATCCTGTCCCTTTGATAGAAAAGAAGACTGAGGGTCAAGGATGACCAGAGACACGATCCATGACATTATTCTGTTTCAATGGACCATGACACCCCATGGTCTGAAAAGGGTTCCAGCTGACAAAGTAGCAGACTAAATGGTCTAGAAATAGAGGTGAAGGGATCTCTGCTCCTCTGCCACCCCTTCCCCAGCCAGCATTCATTCAGTGAGGTGCCCACGACCTCCAGGACCACGCCTCTCACCCACGTCTCCTCCTGCAGCTTCCGTGCAGACCCTTATCTGGCTACATCATACATGGACACCCACCACTCTGTGTTCCCCAATCTAATACATTTGAATTAACAAATAGGAAAAGCTGATTTGATGGTGGGAAGAACTCTCAGGGAACATTTACATTTTAGCAAAGTTTTCATTCCTTTGAGGGTGGACTAGTCATGGTGGTACGTCAGGCACCTGGGTAGCCCCTTCGAAGATATTTCCTTTTGCTTGGGGAACGGAATAGGGACACTTTGTCCCATTTTGACAGGTGAGGAAACTGGGATTCAAAGAGTGTATACATCTTATTTAGATGTATTTAGATCTATTTAGATCATGCCAGGGTATATGCCGCTGAAGTCAGGATATGAACACTATCACATGGATTAGGCATTTAGCACAATAAATGTTGGTTATCTGCCCCTCCTCCCTTCCGATCCCCTAGGCTTAACCTGGCGGTGGTTCTAGGGAAAGTAAGGAAGGACAATTGAAGCAGGACATTGAGGAGGAGGACTTAATACGGAGGAGAAAACTGAAAAGAAGGTTATTTGCACAGGTATATTGCACATTCGCCCAGTCGCAATTTAGAATTTGCCAAACTTAACCCATTTTCAATAAGTCCATTTACGGACATCTGGAAACCCCACTGAGAAATCTATTTCTGATCTCCTTTTGAAGACTTACTTAATTCCCAGAGAGCATGGCCCAATGGCAAATATTTCCAAGAAAAAGGAGGGGAACCTAATTCTCTATTTGGTTTAATTTTGTTCTGGAACACTTGTGAAGGCTCAAATCCAAGGGGAGAAAAAAAATACCCTCCTACTTCAAGCAGCACAGCAAGGGCTTGAAGAGAGAGCAAAAATTCCTCTGTAAAAAGGGGCAGGTGCAAGCTTGCCCATATTTGCACCACTTTACAAATGTATAATTTGCTTGAACTTGGAGGGAAATAGCACTGCCAAGGGCAGGTGGAGAAGATGGAACAGAATGAATGTTTCAGTTCTGTAAACATTTGGGAAGGAGTTACTTTAACAAGAAGGAAGGAAGGAAGGAAGGAAGGACGGAAGGACGGATGGTTGGGTGAGTAGGTGGATGGATACGCAAGTAGGTGGATAGTTGAGGGTGTGTGTGTGTGTGTGTGTGTGTGTGTGTATGGATGAATGAGTAGATAGGTAGGTACATGGAAGGGCAGACAGATGGGTAGATATATATATAGGTGGATGGATCACTGGATGGGAAGAAATGGATGGATGGAGGGATAGATGGATGGTTGGAAGGTTACTTGAATGGAGGGGTAGATGGGTGATTAATGAGAAAAAAGGGGAACTAGCTGTCTAGCTAAATGCTGCTCATACTTGAGTTTTGTTTGGCCTGGATGGTGTTTTGAAAACATTTGAATTGTTCTCATTTAAAGCACAGAAATTTTTATCTAAAATTCTAGCTTTCTGCCTTCTCCTAAAAAATTGGAATCTCTGGCAAAACCAGGCACATTCATTCATGGCCACAATAGACTAGACCCTGGTAGTAACTGCCAGCTTTGGACAGGGTTTGCATGCTTCAGTCTTCCAGAGTCCCCACCACTCCACATGAGCCCTGACACCTGCCAACTTGTGCACATTCATTACCTGCCCAGTAGACATTTGTCAATTCACAAAAGGCCAGTTTAATACATACAGGCCTTTAGGTAAGTAGGCATGTAGTAAGTATATTATTCAGTGACTCTGCCATCAGGCCCTGGTAAGAAACTCTCCATGTTCCTTCTCATTACTTCCACTGTCCTAATCAGTCTTAGAGGGCGGAGGCAGATGTCGGTCTCCGGGCTCCTCAAGACCTACGTCCTCGCCCCTCTGCACACCTGTTCCGTGCAGGAGCCTCCCCTTACACAGAGCTTGCTGTTACCTGCAGTCAACCATGGTGAGGAAATAGAAGACCGCCTCCCCCCCATGTATCATCAGAAGGTCAGTAGTGGCTTGACGTGACATCACAGTGCCTGCATCCTTCCCCTCATTTCCTTTCATCATGTGGGCGTCTTCGCATCCCATGTCACAGGAAGGAACAGGGTGAGTGTGGTAGTCAGGTATTTGGGGGGGGGCGCACGTCCACGTCGCCTTTGTTGCAGTGCATCTTAGAATTGTTCTACTTTACTATCATTGTTGTTAATCTCTTACTGTGCCTAATTTATAAATTGAACTTCATCATAGGTGTGTGTGTATCATGTATAAAGGGTTCAGCACTATCTGCCGGGGGTCTTGAAGTACATCCCCCATGGATAAGGGGAACAGGTGTTTCGAGATCTGACCTCTTCGCACACATGACACGTATCAGGATCCGAATTCCCACATACTCCTTCAACCCTGCATGTAAACTCTATTCTAAACTTTACTGCAAACTGGAATATCTAGACTGGCTTTCCCCTGAGGCAGGGCATGAACCGACAGCTCTTTGCCTTTGCTTGTACAATTTCCTCTGTCAGGAATGAGCTCCCCACCCCCACCCCACACCCTTGGTTTACCCGGTGACTCTTCAGTCTTTAAACCTCAGCCCAGCTATGGCTTCCTCCTGGAAGCCTTCTCTGACCACTGTCTCCAGAAGAATGAGATGCTCCCTTCTCTCTACCCTGATCACACGGACAGTTGTACAAATACGGCCCCATGTGATGGTCTCTCCCAGCAACCACCTGGACCCTCAGGGCTGAGGGCAGTTCCTGGCAGGTGGTGGGCATCCATAAGCACGTGTTGAATGAGTCATTAGCTATGTTGTTCTCACCTGGTCATTGAAATGTTTTACTGTGATGGCCACTCAGATTGTGCACTGTAGGGAGCACCATTAACAGTTTAAAGTAGGAACAGAGTCTCTTGATTGTGCAGTGCACAGCAGGTGGACCTGCCACAGCCTGTCTTGGCAGATACACCCCAAGAACAGAGTTAACCCCCTCAAGGTCAATCAGGATAGACTCCATTTTATTTATTAGACAGGTGACTTTGGACAAGTTACCTAATCTCTCTTTATGCCGCAGTACTGTCATCCATAAAAGAGGGCTAGAGGCCTTCTTGCTGGGTGGTGTAGGAATTATACTCCACAGTGTTTGACCTCAGCACCACCACCACCACTGCTACGTAGCAATTTGGAATTACTTCAATCCTAGACTCCAAAGATGTATTTGGCCCATATCTTACAGCCCCTGGGGATCTGGGAAGGATTGGCCTGGATTCTCCCTCTCCTGCTTCAACATCTCATGGAAGTTCAAAGCCCAGCTTAGCGTTTCTCAGATTCTTGGGGTGGACGAGTTATATTCTCAAGACTGTTGCATCTGTTAATGGCTACTCTGGTCCGTATAGCTTTGAATCTGATGTGAAACTCCTTCCCTAACCTAGTGGTGAGCACAAAATTCCTCCTAAGAATCTGTGGGCATAAGAGAGTTCCCTACATCATGGTGAGCTGGAGGGGAGAAATGGAAGGGAGTTTTAACTGTAGACTTGCAAAGAACTTCAAATTTGGCCTTGTGCTTCCCAGTGCTGGCAAGTTCCCCCAGCCAGCATACCACCAACGACTGGTCTGTTATTCTTCCTGATACATTTGCATGGTCTCCAGCCACACACTTTCTCACGGGCACCTAGTCACCTGCTCCTTTCTGTTTTGGAGGGGTTTTTTGTTTGTTTGTTTGTTTTAATTTTTAAATGTTTTTTATTTATTTCTGAGAGAGAGACAGCATAAGCAGGGGAGGGTCAGAGAGAGAGAAACACGCAGAATCCAAAGCAGGCTCCAGGCTCTGAGCTGTCAGCACAGAGCCCGACATGGGGCTCAAACCCACGAACGGTGAGATCATGACCTGAGCCGAAGTCGGACGCTTAACTGGCTGAGCCACCCAGGCGCCCAGTTTCAGAGTTTTTTTTAAGATTTTATTTTTAAGCAATCTCTATACCCAACATGAGGCTTGAACCCACAATCCTGAGATAAAGCATTACACGCTGAATGGATTGAGCCAGCCAGGCGCCCCTCACCCACTCCTTTCTGAAACAAAGGGACAGATACTCTCCTGGCCTCGCCTGGAGCCCTTTAGCTTTGTCCTCTGTCACCTTAGCTCCTGCTAGTGCCCATTCTCCTGGGATATTGCCTTCCACTCCGATATAATTCACTCCCCAAGAGGAGTTCTGGGGCCGGCTCCGAAGGCAGTGAAGATCTCACCTCTGCCCCACTTGAGCAAGGCAGCTTCCGGGGCTGCAGCCAATGCAGTTACACAAAACCTATACTCACAAGGGCCAGGCTTGGGCTTTCGTGTTATTCAGTCACTGCCTTGAAATTCTTACTGATTTTATATTTCAATTTGTTTTTTATAGTTGAAGACCCACAAGTCTCCCTTTCAGTGAGGCTTTGGAGCCTCAGCTTATAGTCCCCACTCTTTCTACCTTCCTGTCCTCACAGGAGAGGCTCTCAGCTGCTTGCTTCCTGACCCACCACCCCGAGCACTCCAGGGCTGCTGGGCTTGCTCCCTCCCATCGTTGCCCCATGACCAGCGCCGCCTTTATCTTGGGGTGGTGACTAGGTTTTAAACAGGAAGTCCACTTTTACATTAATTAATTCATTGAAGGTATGAAAGAATTTGGCATAAAGATGTTCCCTGAAAGTACTTGTTTTATTTGTCGAGGTCATGGACCTTTTTGGAATGCAGCCCCATGTGTGAACCTCTCCAGGCTTCTTGGCTTTCACTTCCCCCACTTCCCAGTGGCTCCTTCATTTCACCCTGAACTTTAATAACATGGTCCTTCCTCCTAATTAAATTTGGGATTGTAGTCTCCTGTCATTTGGGTGTCACCTAGTCCAGAGGCCCTTGTTGAGTCAAAGGCACATCTGTTACTCTCCATTATTCTCCCATAACTGTATTCAGTACAGAGCTCCATTTTCTTCCTCAGAGTCCCGCTCATCCTCTGTGTTTTGGCCCTAGGCCTTAGCTCCTGAGAACCTCTACGCTCTTTTCAACTCTGATTCCCAAGGATAAAGCTTGCTTAACCATTCTCTCTGCCCCAGCCCACCTGCCTGCCTTCTTACTCCTCCTAAAGCCGAAGCCATGTCCCTCCCATCCTCAATTCAGTTGCTCTTTCTAGGAGTCGGGCCCACGGTCAGGGGTTGGCACTGATGAGGTTGTCCTGGCTCAGGGACCTCCACTTTACCACCCCTTGTACAAGATCCTGGTTTATTTGATGCCTGAGCCCGTGTTCTTGGAAACAAATTCTCCTACTGAGGGAGCCTGACTCCTTACCGTTGTCCCTGCTGGACCCAAGACCACCTTACAGGTTCATAAACAGCGTGTGGATGGGCTCTCCTTAGGCAAAGACAACCAATCCTACTACCACCAAGGAGATAGGATTCACCGGGTGCCACCGGGGTAGCCTGGGGGAAGGGGTCCCTAGAAAAGAGGCTGGGGTGAAGCAGGTATTCTGGAACTGTGGCTTTCCAGGGCCACCAGTCATCCAAAAATTGGATTCCTTAATATTTAATATTTATTGATTAATGGGTGGAAAAACACTGAGTTGATTGCCTATAACTAACTCATACAGAGTCTCAAAAATTAAATAAAAGGGGAGTAGACATGAGAGGCCGAAAGCAATTTCCTCCAAAAATTCAATTTGTTTTGCTCTCTGTGTCTGATTTCCTTTGGGTTGCCCCTGATTTCCTTAAGACCTCCGAAACCCCCAGACTCGCCTTGTGTCTAGAGCCGAGGCAGGATGTGGGCCGTTCCTCCAGCCCTGGTCCTGCTAAGAACAGTGAGGCTGGCTTGGCTGTGAGGTCTTCCCAGGACACATTTCCCACTGCCGGGGTGTGAAAGACGATCGGCCGTTAGATTAATTCCTCATAAAATATCACTTAGGCCAGAGCAGGTTAGCTAAATATGTGGTGTTAAGAATTACACAGGGCTTCTCTTTTGGCTCTAATGAAGAAGGAAAAGGTGGGGCTACGAGGGTATAATTGTGCAGAGACCTGCAGGGCTGCCCCTAGGCTGGCCGCCAAGTTAGCTGAGGTCAGCACTGTCTCAGCGAGAGGGTAGAGGTTTCCCGTCCCCGTCAGACTTTCCTTCCACCCACTAACACTGCAGGTGCCTCAGCTCAGGTAGTCGTCACTGGAAATCTAGAGATTGCTTCCCTCCTGCCCCGGGGACAAAACCCAGCCCCTAGTCTCTGTACACACTAGTGGGAGATGCCAGGAATGTGGAGTACAGGGACATGTGGAGTGTGATGAAAATGCTCTGTCACAGGTACAGCAGTGATAGTACACAAATTAAAAAAAAAAAACACTTTAATGTTTATTTAGTTTTGAGAGAGAAAAACAGCACTAGCAGGAGAAGACCAGAGAGAAGGGGAGACAGAGAAACTGAACTAGGCCCTGGGCTCTGAGCTATCAGCACAGAGCCCATCGCGGGGCTGGAACTCACAAACTGTGAGATCATGACCTGAGCCAAAGTTGGATGCTTAATTGACTGAGCCACCCAGGTGTCCCGATGGTACACAGATTTTTATTTCATCACCAAAAGAAGCATGATGTTCGCTATTTTTCCCCATGTGGCCTCTGCTCTAGCTATGCTGGTTTCTGCAGTATTCTTTGAACACAGGTGGCATGCCCCCACCTAAGGACCTTTGCACTGGCTGTTTCCTAGAATACTGTCTCCTAGATAACAGCATGGCTTGCTCCCTCACTTCCATTGGGTCTTTACAAATGTTGCCTGCTCCATGGGATTCTCCCTAACTGCCTTATTGGAAGTCTCAGCAATTCCCCCTCCCTGCTTTATTTTTCCCTCCTTAGTGCTGATTATTACTTTCACTTTGATATACTTTACTACTTAACTTGCTTATTTGTTTGCCCTGATAGAAGGTAAGCTTCATGAGGCAAGGGACTGTTTTTTTTTGTTTTTGTTTTTTTTGTTTTGTTTTGTTTTGTTTTCTATTTCATTCACTGTTATATTCCCAGGAATGAGAATAGTGCCTGGAATATAGTAGGTGCTCAAGAAATGTTTGTTGAATTAATTAGTGCATTGGAATGAGCTCACATTTGGCACTGTATCTGGGTTCAGATGTGTGTTCAACCAATTAGAAACAGTGACACACTGATACGTTACTTCACCTCTCTGAGTCTCAACTTCCCTATCTGTAAGTTGGGTATAACATTTAGTGTCTGGGGTTTTTGGGAAAGGTCAATGAGATAGGCCCATAAGAGGCTGAGCACAATGTCTGGCTTAGACAGGAAAATACGCAACCACCGGCTATCTTGCTATTGCAAGAACAGTGAGTGGTTGACACTGCTGAGAAGAATGAGAACAATTTAACAGAAACAAATATAAAGAAAAGCCTCCACATCTGCTGAGTTGGGAACAGCAGGCAAAATGAACCTCAAATGCAAAGCGGTCTAGGTATGCAAGTCTGTGTGTATGTGTGCGTGTGTGTGTACACACATGTGTCCTGTTCTTACAGAAGTTAGGTTTCGTGGGTTTCAGTCCCCATCATCGTTTATTCCAGGCTCTCTCCTTGGACATCTGTGTGTACACACGTATTGTGAGCAACACACACACACACACACACACACACACACACACCACACACGCATGTATATTTGCACATGAGCGTGTCACCCCCACAGAGAGGCTCTGTGGTAGGGCACCTACCCCACCATTCACAGCTTGGAAGGCTTGGGAGAGAAATCATGTCCTGATAGCCTTGGTTACACTCAAGATCCTTCTTAGATACTGTCGCCGACCTAAGCATGGCTCTCTGTCCCCCTCTCCTCACCCTTTTGATACTTCAGACCGAGCCTTTTGAGTGTTCTAGAAGGGACTCACTCCATTGAGACACAAAACCCCTGTAGGGGTCTGGCCGCAAAGGGGAGTGAGGGCGTTGGGTAAACATCTGCCAATCCTGGCCTCAGGCATCATGAAAAGAAGACACACATTGAGCAGAGTTTTCAAAAGACAAAGACTTTCTGAAGAACTTCCCTGCCTTAGCAAGGCCCTCCAAGGTCCGGACCATGAGGCAGCTTTCAAGGTAGAGCAGCACCTGCTGAGAATGGCTGGTATGGTTGTACAGCCCCCGCCTCTCCACCCCACCCCGTCCTGCTCTCCCGGCCACAGTGAAAATAGCATTCTGGCTTCAGAATCAGACAATTTGGGAATTGAAATGTCAGCTCCAATGCTTGCTAACTGTGAGAATGTCAGCAAATTATTTAGCTTCTCTGGACCACAGTTTCATCATCTGTTCAATGATCTAGACAATAACTCCCTTATAGATTGTTGGGAGAATTTAACTCAGAGCCGCCATGTGTTGCTGCTCAGGTTGTGCACTACACAAATCCCAGGGGCCACCACTGAGATAAGCTACAAAGTCAGTGACAGCCCTTGGATTGTGCAGGGCACAAATTTAGTGACACAAGCATGAAATAATGTGTCAAAAGCTCCTGACACAAGCCTGGCACCTAGTAAGAGCTGAATAAATGGTGGCCAAAACACAGGTCTACTAATTATACCTTTAATTAATTCACAGAAGGACACCCATGTGGTCTTTGGCTGACATAACAGTTTCAGAGTAG
Source organism: Crocuta crocuta (assembly GCF_008692635.1). NCBI lineage: Eukaryota > Metazoa > Chordata > Mammalia > Carnivora > Hyaenidae > Crocuta > Crocuta crocuta. The sequence continues at coordinate 1,822,173 of NW_027532182.1, forward strand.
GAAGTTGTAGCTATGGTAATGAATGAGGCAACTTCAGTGGTGATGGGGATATGATGTCCTCAGGGAATCTATTTTCATTGTTCTTTCGAGCCCAGAGTTCAAGAAGTTGGTCGTGGCTCTCTGCTTACTGAACATTTTCTTGGTGAGCAATCCAGCATCATGCAGGGCCAGGATGTGTGTGCTCTTGGAATCTTTTGCTCTTAATGAGGTGAGGTTTGATTTAAGTGGAGTGTAATTGCCCTTCCCCATTAAAGTAATGTGCTTTTTTTTCCTTAAATTAAAATGTAATGCACAATGTCCAGTTAAACAGGATGACCTTTAAAAAGGAGCCTCTCTTAAAAGGAGATCTCCAACCTCAGCTTTCATAGTCCAGAAACACCCCTTCTCCACCCTGGCAGAGAAGGAGGATTAGTTTCTGGTGAAGTCAACCTGTAGACATGAGGCACAGCCAAGGATGGAAGAAGATTTGTATTAAAACACAGGCTTTGCATTCTGAAGGGTTGTGCCCTCAAAGATGCTGCCCCTACCTGGGTCTGTTAAGGTGACTGCCTGACCTAACCCACCCCCATCTAGGCTGGAGCTTTGAGGGTTCTGATTAGCTGAGAAGAGTAGCTTTAATACATGAGCCAATAGGAGCCCCACCATGACAGCCAGGTCCTACCCAGTCTGCTTGCAGTGTAGCCCAGCAGCGGCCAATCACACTGACAAGCAGAGAAGTTCCGATCAGCAGTTTAGAGCCTCTCTCCTGGATGTCCATCAGACAGAAAGGGACATATTTCTACAAGGAAGACAGACGAAAACAGCAATCCAAAAGAAACAAAGAAAGGAAGGAGGAAGGGAGAAAGAAAGCAAACCAGAGAGAAGGGAGGGGAAGAAGAAAGAAAAATTAACCGAAACAATTCAAAGTAGGAAGCAAGATAACACATCCCCCAAATTAAATAAGTAGCCATAATAAGAGAAGATATTGTAACTATAAAACAAGAATGCGAGCTTGTAAAAAGAGAAGAGCATCTAGAAATTAAAAATGTGAGGGTAGAAATAAAAATACAGTGAGTAGATAAGAGTTGATATAGAAGATACAGAAACTCAAACCTAAGAACAGAGCTGGAAAATGAGAGAAAATGATACCATCTGCCTGGCGATCCAAAGTCCAAATAATTAAGAGGGAAAATGGAGGGGAGGAAACATCAAAGAAGTAACAGAAGAACAGTTTCTAGAACTGAAGGAAGATTGAAGGAACCTTTGAACAGCCGAGCATAATTCTCACATCAAAGCCTGTCACTCCCCAACTTCAGATCACCAGAAGCAAAGATCATAAAAGCTGTCAAAGAGAAATAGTTAGAAATTGGAATGCCATTTAACCAGAAAACTACAGAACAATGCTTTTAAAACCCAGGAGGAAAATTATTTTCAACTTGAACTCTATAGCCCACCGAACTGTCAGGCAGGAGTGAGTACACAATAGGAACGTTTTCAGAAATTCAGAGTCTTAAAATGTTTATCTCCTGTGTACCTTCTTAAAGAAGTTACTGAAGGATGTGCTCCATCAAAATGAGGGAGTAAGTTGAGGGGAAAAAAGTATGAAATCAGCAGGTCATCCAACTAGGACAAGGGGGAAGGACTTTTCAAGAGGATGGAAAAGGAGAGACCAGGAAAACAGCTGTACAAGAAGGAAACCAATCCAGAGTAGAGCCGGAAAAGAGAACTGTCCAGGCAGACTGTCTCCAGGGGTTAAAAAAAAAAAAAATGAACATGATAGAACACCTTGCATATTTGACCGCGTAGAGAGACATTCTTTAGTTTTATAGAAGATTTCACCAGAAATTTGAAGAACGCCGAACAATTTATTTAAAAAAGCAATAAGTACGAGAAAAATAAAACCTTATGCAATTACTTCATATAAAGCCAATAACACTTTCTCTTCATAATACCTCTTAAAAATTATACCACATCTCACACAAGTATTTTCTTTCATTTTATTTTTGCTCTTGGCATAAGATGTTTTCACCCAGAAGCACACTAAATATATATGCTCTAAGAAGTGATGGTTTGACCGTATAATCTCAGGCAAAGTCACACTTGCCAATTAATTCACGTTTCCAGTCAGAGACTAGTGTACTGGAAAAATCTGATAAACTCGCCACATTTGGATGAGCCCCAAATGTTCTCTTATATAAAGAGCACCAAACCAGAAAGACCTTCTACAACATGGCTTCTATGTGGTTCAAAGCACTCTCATATTTAGCCTTTATTTGATCCCCAAAGATTCTACCGAACTCCAGCTTTAAGTGCAGCCTCAGTGAAAGCAAACCACGAGCCCAAAATGGTTGGCGAAGAAGATGGTATAGCATGAACATACCTTCTGGGGAATGACACTCTCCTTCAACTGTCAAACACTCAAGTCTGCTCTACCCCATTCAGCCATAATCCTATGCTACATCACCTTATATACATAAAGGGTTTATTTACTTTCAAGGTACTGTGTATTATTTATGTAAACTTGTTTTTACTATTCAGCAATATATTTTTCTCTCGGTGAAAATTGTTTGGGCATCTTGGGTTGGGTTGAGATACAGCAATGTCTTCCCCATTAAAATCAATGCAACTGTTTTGTTTTTTTTCCACTTAATAGCTTTTCACTTAGTGGCAGGTCAAGTAAGGTCTTTAAAAGGTGTTTAGGGGGCTCCTGGCTGGGTCAGTGGGGTGGAGCATATGGCTCTTGATCTCAGGGTTGTAGAGATTACTTAAAAATAAAAATCTTTAAAAAAAAAAATAAAAGGTGTTTAGGAAAGGAGATGTAAATACACAACTTGGCTTGACAGTGGACACTATTTACATGATCCTAATCATGAAAACAACAATATGAATTCAATAAAAGAGCTGATTTAAGCTGTATAGGATATCTGCAAGGAGAATTGTATGTGAGAGTATTGTATCAAGGGTGAATCTTCAACTCCCTTATTAGGAAGTCAACATATGACATATAAATCTGAAAAATCAAGAATAGCAATATAAACAGGTTATTTAGAAAAAATGGAAGTAAATACCAAAGGAAGCACATTAAGGGGTTAAAAGTGGCTGCATCTGGGAGCATAGACTGGAGTGAAGAGGCAGCAGGATTGTTTATTATAGAAGCTTCCTGAGACTGACTTTTGAAAGTAGGTAATAACTTTGATAAATATTAAAAGTATGTTTAAAAGCTTCACGTTCTTTGGAAAAAGCTTAGACAATACAAATAATGTAAAGAGAATACAGTAAGAGCCATTCATATCATAGTAACCCAGAGGCCCACGGATGAAACACTGGCACGTTAGTTTTGAGTCTTTCCACTACATGCGTGCATATGCATGTTTTTTTTTAAAGTGTGGAGATTGTATTGTTAATATTATTTGCAATGCTCATTTTCCCCTAAAGTAACTCTGGGGAATTTTTTCATATCAGTTTCATCTACTGCATCTTATTAATGGCTGAATCTCCCCCATCGGATAATAGTATAATTTATTTAATTCAGTCCAACATATTAACCGTTAATGATTCAATCAGCTGAATTCTTCCAGCAAACAAATGCAGCTTTAGGTTCTTCTGGAAAGATGACAGAAAAGACTTTTCTCTACTCTGGTTCATTTGTTGACTGTGATAGTTTCTACATTACCAGCAAAAGAGGGAGATATTTTGCTTGCTCTGAGATTTTCCCCTGATGATCCACACTGTTTTGTTTTTTAAATTCTCTCTCCCATTAAAAGTGTAAATGGATTGCATGTGTGGTAGATGGCTGCTCTTGCCTGCCAGTCAGTTTTTCAACTTTCAGATAACAGCACCTCCGTTTTCCTCCCTGGAAGGCCTCTTTCCACCTCCCACAATGTTCAGTCCGTGTGCTTTGGGTAAAACTGACCCCACCTTCAGGTCCAGAGGTGATTTCAGCCTCGTTCATCTTCCTAGCCTCGGTGAATAGTTCAAGGATGGACGTGTACACAGAATTGAGTCAACCCCAGAACTTTCATTGGAAACCTTAGGAAAGAGGACTTCTCTCTTCTCCCTGGGATCCCTGAGCTGATAAAAGTTTAAGTCTGGAGTGTCTGATGGCCATTTGCCATTACAGTTACAAAGGGAGAGCCTGTCTGGGGATAAAACTAAAGAGGAGGAAAGATGAACCAAGAGGTGGATAGAGCCGGATTCCTGATAACATGTTTTGAGCACCTGGATCCAGCTATGCCTGATGCTCTTGTGAAACAGTTGTATGAATGAACACATTTCTCTTCTTTTCTTAATTTCGTTTGGTTGGGGATAGCATATACTCGAAGTCAAATAATTCAAACCCTATAGAAAACTAGACAGTGAAAATTAAAACTTTCTCTTCTTAAGCCTCCCCCCTCCCAGTTCTCAGTCCAAACCCCCCAGAGGTAGCCAGTTTCTGACTGCTGCTTCCAAAATGAGTCTATGCATTTACAAGCAGACTAATGCTCATAAATATACAAACAGAGTCATGCTGTCTACATTGTTCTGCTATTTGCATCCCCTGCTTTACCATGAGGTGAAGATTCCCTCTCCTTAGCACATCTAGACATTGTGTTCATGTGTCCTAAGCCCTATACGGACACCGCCCGTTCTAACCAGCCCTGTACTGACGACCCATTTAGGTTCACCCCGTTTTCTACCATTAAAAACCAGCTGTGATGAGCATCCTTCTATAATTACATGAGGCAGACCCAGAAAGCTGTAGAAGCTAACACTTCTGGTCCCTCACCACCCAGGCCCCTCCCAGGTTTGGTTTAGTGAGACGTGTGTGAGTAGTTGCTAGCTGTACAGTGTGAACACAGCTTCCGGAAATACTCCTAGTGTGCACTGTGCCAGCTAGCGAGGTCCAGATACAAAGGTTCAGGGATGTAAGTCGTACCTCAGTAAAGACGTGTCTGCGGACAACAGGACAGGGTTGTGGGGAGTGGAAGACAGATGCTCCGAGATATACATGGCCAGGAGCTAGTCCGCAGAAAGTCCTTCCAATCAAACAATTGTTAATCAAAAAATTAACAACAGAACTGCCCTATGACCCAGCAGTAGCACTGCTAGGAATTTACCCAAGGGATACAGGGGTGCTGATGCATAGGGGCACACGTACCCCAATGTTCATAGCAGCACTCTCAACAATAGCCAAAACATGGAAAGAGCCTAAGTGTCCATCAATGGATGAATGGATCAAGAAGATATGGTTTATCTATACGATGGAATCCTACATGGCAATGAGAAAGAATGAAATCTGGCCATTTGTACCAAGGTGGATGGAACTAGAGGGTGTTATGCTGAGCGAAATAAGTCAGGCAGAGAAGGACAGATACCATATGTTTGTTCATATAGGTGGATTAGGAGGAATTTAACAGAGGACCATGAGGGAGGGGAAGGGGAAAAATAGTGGGGGAGAGGGAGGCAAACCATGAGAGACTCTTGAATGCTGAGAACACACTGAGGGCTGATGGGGGTACAGGGAGGGGAGAAGGGGGGTGATGGGCATGGGGGAGGGCACTTGTTGGGATGAGTACTGGGTGTTACATGGAAACCGACTTGACAATAAACTATGAAAGAAAAAAAGTTCTTCCAGTCATCAGAGGTATGAAGGGGGCATCATTGCTCACCAAAATCTGCTGGAAACATACTTGATAATGCAGTAAAGTACGTATACAACTATACATGTACCATATGCTTTTTTTTTTTTTTTAATTTTTAATGTTTTATTTATTTCTAGGAGAGAGANCTTTTTTAATGAGAATCAGGAAGAATAGAATCGGTCAGAATTTCTGTCTTGGTAGGACACCGATGTGTAGAAGTACCGCAAACTGTGAGTATGTCTGTGTGAAGTGGCATGTTTTATGCATCAAAGCTATCAATAATAAAAAACAAATTTCGATTTACCAGGCTACAGGAAAGAGTGAGCTGTGTTCCTACTCTAAAACATTTCAAAATTGTCATCATTATGAATAAGAAGTGATCAAAGGGTAGGCAGCCAAAGGGAATGTAGGGAAAAGCATGAAAAGGGTACATCCGGCAGGAGATTAATAAAAATATTATGTTACTTTTCTGAATGTTGTGATGCTCATGGTATTTGTCAGCTTTTAATGAATTGTTATTTTTTGTAATTTCCTTTCTCATTGTAAATACGTATTCACTTTGGTGCCTGACTTGTATTTATAATTTTTTAAAGAGGCTCTCTCAAATTGCATGAGCTTCAGGCTCTGAAAAACTTAGATCCGCACCTGCACAGGGGGAACATCCAGGGTCTGGAGCCAGACCACACAGCCTCACATCTCAGCGGGGCCCCTGCTATGGACGGAATGTTTCTGGCCTCCAGATTCATATGTCGAAACCCAATCTCCAATGTGATAGTATTTGGAGGTGGGGCCTTTCGGAGGGGATTGGTCACCAGGATGAAGTTCTCATGGAGAAGGTCAGTGACCCTATAAAAGATACTCCGCGGAGCTCCCTTGCCCCTTCTGCGGTGTGAGGACACAGCAAGAAGAAGGCCATCTATAAACCAGGAAAAGCGCCCTCATCCGTAGTCAACTACTGACGCTGGCACCTTGGTGTTGGACTTCCCGCTTCCAGAACTGTAAGAAATAAAATTTTGCTGTTAGGAAACCATCCTGTCTGTGGTATCCTGTGGTAGCAGCCCAAAGAGACTAAGATAGCTATATACCAGCTCTGTGACACTGAGAAATTTCCTTCGTAGTCCTGTGCCTCGGTTTCCTCACCTGTGAAATGGGGATAATAGAGGGTCGTGAGGATAAAAGGAATTAATACATTTATAGAATCTGGACATCAGTAAAAATTAATAACAACTATGTTGATTTCTCATGTCAGCCGCCCTAGCAAGGGAGGTTCCCGGAAGTAGAAGCGCAAGGGGATTCATTTTAGTGAAAACGCCACGCTGCTCTCTGGAAGCTCTGGCCACTTGCCCTGGCCCTGTATACACAGTGACATATGTCAGAACGGCGGAGTCAGGAAGCCTGTGGAACCAGGGTGAACTCAGTGTTGGACTAATGAATGTGAGAGCCCCACCAGGAGTCAGGGGGAGCTGTGTGAGCATGCTATTTTCTAGCACATGCTTTTCTGAAATGCTGTGGGAATGAGAGCACACCATGGGAAGAAGCTCTTACACATTCCGGACTAGTCCAGTTCCCCCTGAATGTGTCCAGATCAAAGTGTTTGGTGGCTGTTAAGAACGGTGGCCGCTGCTCGTGATGAACGCTATGAGCAGTTCGCACAGACCAAGAACTTTGCCTTCATTGAGCTCAGTGGCCTATGGGTGAGGCATGGGGGGATGGAGGTTATTCCTCTTTGGGAGAAATTGTGGCTCACAGAGGTACGGGACTTCTGTCAAGTCACCCCAGCACATAAGTATCAGGGACAGAAGAAAGGATTCAGGCCTTTTGGAACCCTAATGCATTTCCCACCATACCTCATTGCCTCTCAAAACTCCTTACATTACAATGAAATACCCTCCAGGGGCGCCTGATGGCTCAGTCAGCTGAGTGCCCCACTCTTGATTTGGGTTCAGGTCATGATCTCATGGTTCAAGAGTTTGAGTTCCGCATCGGGCTCTGTGCTGACAGCACACAGCCTGCTTGAGATTCTTTCTCTCTGCCCCTCCCCTGCTCACATGTACACACACACACTCCCTCTCTCTGTGTCTCTCTCTATCTCAAAATAAATAAACTTCAAAATGAAATACACTCCTTAAAATGAAATGTATTCACAAGGAAATAAACCCTTTTCCTCCAAATTGTGAAGAGCATTAAGGCTATCATGCGTACTAAGTGTACTTCTTAGGAAAAATAAATTTAATTGCAGCCTCTTGATTCAAATCAAATCCACTCTGTTTTAAATTTTCAGTTATGGTAAGATATAGCTGTAGAGAATGTGCTTTCCATCCTAATTTGAGACCTCAGATGGCAGCTCTTTTTGTACTTCTATCTTTAAAATCCTGCTTCTCCCACCCAGTCTTGTTATCTTCTCTCTGACTTACCAAACAAATCTAGTCCCAAATTCAGAACCGATTAAATGCCTGAGGGAAAAAAGTGAGGAGCTCAAAATTGGTAGAGTCTGTTCCTACATGTTCAGACTAATTTAACTTTCTCACATGACAAATTAGAAAGGAAAAGAAAATTTTGCATAGAAGGACAATTAAGAATAAACTTAAGTGTCATTTGTTCCAAGTTAGGACAGGATTCCATAATTTATTTTTACATGGATGAAGTAAGTTTCTGGCAAGCAGGAGCTAATGGGTGGGTGCGTTTGTTCTCTCTTGCCACCCGGCTACTGGGAGCTAAATCACAAAGATGAGTGTCAGCACACAGTGAGCTGTGCCTAGGGCCCCCTCTTCGGGAAGCCAGGCTGAGTACCATGTTAGTGCATCGGGCTGTGTGCTATCCAGCCAGTGGAAATATGAAAGTGCCCAGGACCTCTGAAAGTGCGTTCAAGTCCAACAATAGATTAGATAGATAGATAGATAGATATACAGATACATAGATCAATGATAGCTAAATTAGATAGATAATAGATGATATAGCTACAGATACAGATATTAATGAATCAGTGAGAGGCTCCTCAGCAGGGAGATTTATTTGGATGTGCAACGTAGTGGCTCCTACATCAGCTTCTTGCTTGCCAACTCTGGTAATTTCTAATAACGATCTCCTTCCTCAGCGCTCAAAGAATACTCAAAAGACCTGCTCTGCAAGTATAATGATGGGGTAAATTTTTAACCTGCAGGACTTGGTAGGCAGTAACCCCTTGGTTTTCTAGCTGCGACAGGAAGTTTCTTTCCCCCCTTGGCAAAGAAAAGATGCGTACTTACATGTAGAGATTCTCAGCTGCTGACAGTCTTAAATCATCCAGATATCTGCTTCTCAAAATAAGCTTTATGTGAGCTCAGAGCCCCAGTGACCCTGCATGAGAGCTGGCAGGCTCCCTCCCCACTTCCCAGTGGACTTGAAGGCACAACGGACATACTTCCCGGTGGACTGGAAGGGACACACAAGGGACACAGAGGGGGGCCTGAACCTGCTGAGGAGGTTATAGTATCAGCTGTAATTATTGTTTAATATTAAGCAATAGAAATTGACTCTGGTTATTTTTTTTAATGTTTTATTTATGTCTAAGAGAGACAGAGACAGAGAGAGAGGCAGCGTGAGCAGGGGAGGGTCAGAGAGAGAGAGAGACACAGAATCTGAAACAGGCTCCAGGCTCTGAGATAGCTGTCAGCACAAAGCCTGACGCGGGGCTCGAACCCATGAACTGTGAGATATGACCTGAGCCGAAGTCAGACACTTAACCGACTGAGCCACCCAGGCGCCCTGACTCTGGTTATTTTAATTAAAATGAAATGCAGGTATTATGGAAAGTATTTATGATAGCATACAGAATCCTAGGAAAAGCTAAACTTAAGAACTTCCTCACGGCTAGGAACCCCAGCAGCTCTGGCAGTCTGGGGAGCGGGAGCTAATAATGCACAGTCACATCAAAGAATTGTCTTTGAGAAAATCTGTTCAAATTATTTTACTATCAGTTTGTGCCACCTGATTCAAATTGGTAGGTGACAACATCTGATTAGCTCACCCTTGACCCAGGTAGGGGACATAAGCTTGCATGCAATGGCAAAGGAGTTATTCTGGCTTCTATTATTTTTATTTAATTTTTTAATGTTTATTTCAGAGAGAGAGTGTAAGCGGGAGAGGGTCAGAGGGAGAAAGAGGGAGACGCAGGGCTCAAACTCACAGACCATGAGATCATGACCTGAGCTGAAGTCAGACACTTAACCAACTGAACCACCCAGGTGCCCCTGGCTCCTATTATTTTTAAAGGCCACAGAGATGTGGGAAGTCAAAAGCAACAGATACTTGTTATGTTTTAGTTTCTGTCTGTAACCCAAAGAAAAGTGTGTGTCATCCCATGTGCACTTGGGCCCTCCCAAAGGTTTGAGGCCCAACACGTTACACCCCCTACTCTATTTCTAGGAACTAAAGATTGTACATAGGAGCAGAACATCAAGAACAAGTTCACGTAAACCGTCAAAGGAGATAAGGGGTCTGGTATATGGACAAGTGAACAGCCCATCCCAGTGTGGTAGTAAGAGCCGTGATGGGGAAGTGCAGGGCATTACCGGAGCACATCGCAGGGCACCGGGTCTGACCTTGACTCAGGGAGGGTTAAGGAGGAGTCAAGGGTGGGTGAGATGTCGGTGATCTCTACAGAAAGAATGGGATGTCTGAAGGCAGAAGAGGAGCATGTGATCCCTTGGAGGGGTGCTGAAGATGGTTCCTGGGATCATGAACCCCCAGGATCATGGGGGGTTGTAGTAGACTGGGTATTGGCCAATTCTTCACTACTCTGCAGGCTCTACCTCGCCATGGACGGAGGGAGGAGTACTTCTCTCTACATCACCTTTGACGTAGTCGTGAAACCTGGCAGATGTGTCAGGGTGCTGATCTTAAGAGGCATCTCATGAGCGTGGGTCTTAGGTGCTGGGTGTTCATTTGCCACCATGAGCCTCTGTCGCTGCCACAAGAACATGCCCAGCTCCTCTGCTGGTCTAAGGAAGACACAAGATATGTGGAGCAGAAGCTTCAGGCCAATCCTCATACCTGCATCTAGAGGTAGAGCCACTTAACCAACCAGATCGCCCCACCCCCAGCTGCCATAGCCTGAAGCAAGATGACCCCAGCTGACCGTCAGGTCCATGAGAATAAATGAGTGCTGGTTTAAGACACTGAATTTGAGGATGGTTTGTTAGCAACAATACTGGGACAGGGGCTGAGGGATAATGAGGTGAATAATGAAGAAACCTTCTGAGAAAGGACTGGAGAGGTAAACAGACCTAATCATGAAGGGCCCTGTAAACCTCTGAACTAGAACTCTATCTTTTTTTTAATGTTTTTTTTTTTTTTTAATTTTATATTTGAGAGAGAGTGTGTGGGAGGGCACGAGCAGGGGAGGGGCAAAGAGGAGACAGAATCTGAAGCAGGCTCCAGGCTGTCAACACAGAGCCCGACGTGGGGCTCAGACTCACGAGCAGTGAGATCATGACCTGAGCCGAAGTTGGACACAACCAATTGAGCCACCAAGGCACCCCATGAACTCGAACTCTATCTTAAGGGCAACAGAATCTATTGAGATGTTTTAAGTAGGGAAGTGATACGACCAGATTTCCTTTGTAAAATTCTCACCCACTTTGGGAATCTGTAAGATGGGCAGGATTGGGCAGAGGGAGGGTACTGGGGGAGGCCAGGAGAGATTCCCTAGAGTTCTCAAACTAACAGTTTTCTAAAATGTCCCATTTTACACACTTTCTAGGAATGTATGAGAGTTCCACTTGTTCCACAATTTCAGCCACACTTGATATTGTCTAACTTAAATTTAAGTCATTCTGCTGCCTGTGCACTGTTATCTTGTTATGATTTTAATTTACTTTTTTCTTTGAGACCTTTTTGATGTGCTTATCAGCTTTTGCTGTCTCTTTGAGAAGTGCCTGTTTAAGTCTTTTGGCCATTACTTACAGTTGATTGTCTTCTTATTATTGAGTTGTGGATGCTCTTTACATATGCTGTCTATATATACTGTTGTCAGATTGTTTAAGCAAATCTTTTCTTCCAGTGTACGGCTTGCCTATTAACTTTTTTTATGGTATCTCTAAAGAGGAAAAGTTTTGGGGCACCTGGGTAGCTCAGTTGGTTAAGTGTCTGTCTTCAGCTCAGGATATGATCTCATGGTTTGTGGGTTCAAGCCCCACATTGGACTCTGTGCTGATAGTTCAGAACCTGGAGCCTGCTTCGGATTCTGTGTCTCCCTCTCTCTCTGCCCTTCCCCTACTAGTGGTCTGTCTCTTTCTCTCTCTCTCTCAAAAATAAATAAACGTTTAAAAAATTAAAGAGGAAGGTTTTAATTTTTATAAGATCCTATTCATTAAATTTTTATTTTGGGTTAGTGTTTTCTGCTTCTTTTCTGAGAAGTCTTTGCCTATCTCAAATTAAGGATGATTGATATATATATATATATATCTTCTGTTTCTTCTTTTTTTTATTATTATTTTAATTTTAGAGAAAAAGAAAGAGAGTGAGAGCAGGGGAGAGGGGAGAGGGAGAGAGTCTTCATGCTCAGTGTGGAGTTTGATGTGGGGCTTGAACCCATGACCCTGGGATCACGACCTGAGCCGAAATCAAGAGTTGGCCACTCAACCAACTGAGCCACCCAGGTGCCCCTATATTTCTTCTGTTTCTTTAAGAAGCTTTAAAGTTTTAGCTTTTAATTTTAGGTCTCTGACTGACAGTGGACTAATTTTGGGGTGTGATGTAAGGTGGGATCAAGGTTCTTTTTTCCTCATATGGATACCCAGTTACTCTGGCACCTAAAAAAAAAAAGATTTTCCTTTCCCCATTAAATTGCCTTAAATCTGGTATAAAAATTTAAGTGATTATATATATGTGGATCTCCTTCTGGATTCTATAATCTGTTCTACTAATTTACCAATTCTTACACCAATACAACATTGTCTTAATTACTGTAGTTTTGCAGTAAGTTTCGAAATAAGGCAATATAAGTCATTCAACTATGTATTTTTTTCAAAATTACTTGACTATTCCAGAATCTTTGCATTTCCACATAAATCTTAGAGTTAGCTTGTCAATTTATACCAAGGACTGCTGGGACAGTAATTATGATATTTCTATGGATTAGTTTGGGGAGAACTGTCATCCTAACAGTGTTGAATCTTCCCATCCTTAAACATGAAATATCTATTTATTTAGATCTTTAATATCTCTCAAAGTGCTTGGTAGTTGTCAATAGAGCATTCTTAGATCCCTTTCATTAACTTTGTATCTAAGTATTTCATCTTTCGGATGCTATCATTAAGTGATATTGAATTTGTTGGTTTATTTTCCAACTGTCTGTTGCTCTTTTATATAAATGCCATTGATTTTTATATATTGACCCAGTATCTTGAGATCTTTCTAATGTTAAATCTTACCTAACTGGGATAAACTCTACTTGGTAATGATGTATTATATCCTTTTGAAATATTCAATCTCTTTAATATTTGTTAAGAAATGTTGCAAATAGACACAGGAGGCATATTGATCTATACTTATTTCCTTGTGATGTCCTTGTAATGTCCTTAATGTTCATAATTCTTTATTAGAGTTATGCAGGATGCATAAAATGAGTGGGAAAGTGTTTCCTCCATTCTTTGCTAAAAAAGTTCGTGTAATGGCGATTATTATTTATTCCTTAAGTGATAGAATTTGCCAGTGATGTCATGTAGGCCTAGTTTCCTGTGGCAACACTTTTAATTACAAATTGTATTTCTCTAAGAGATATAGAGTTATTCATATCTTATATTCTTATTTTGTGACTTCTGTAATTTGTGACTTTCAAAGAATTTGTCAATTTTATATTCACTTTCTAATTTAGTGGCATGAGGTTGTTAGGTATAATCTTGTCTTTTAACAACTATGGAATCTATAGTGGTGTCTCATCTTTCATTCCAGATACTGGTAATCTATTTGGTCTCTCTTTTTGTCTTCATTAGTCTAGCTAGAGATCTAGTATCTAATAATATGTTTTTATTACTCTTTGCAAAGGAAACTTCTGGTTTTGTTGATTTTCTCTATTGTTTGTCTACTTTTTATTTCACAGATTTGCATTCTATTATTTCCTTATATTTACTGTAAATATAATTTGCTCTTTCTGGTTTTTAAGATGAAGCCTTATATAACTGATTCTAACCCTTCTTCTTTCCTGATATATGCATTTAGACTTTAATTTTACTCTAAGTACTTCATTAACTGAATCTTACAAATTTCGATATGTTGTAGTTTTTTTGTTAGGTCAACACATTTTCTCATTTTTCTTGTGATACCTTCTTTGATTCCTGGGTTATTATGAATTATTTAGAAGTATATGGTTTACTTTCAAAATATTTAGATTTGTCAGAGATCTTGTTGCTCTTGGTTTTTTATTTTAAATCTGTTATTGTCAAGAATATTACCATTTAGGATTATAATCATTTGAAATTTTTTGAGATTATGTTTCATGGTCCAGCATATGGTCTGCATGGTGAATATTCTATGTACATTTGGAAACAACACATAGTCTGCAGCTGCTGAACAGCGTTCAGTGCAATACCAGTTAAGTCAAGTTTGCTGATAATCCTCTGTACCTTTTCTAATTTTTTTTTTCTTTATACATACTACCAATTCTTCTTCTTTTAATTTTTTATTTTTTAATTTTTAAAAAAAATTTTTTAATGTTTTATTTATTTCTAGGAGAGAGAGAGAGAGAGAGACACAGAATCTGAAACAGGCTCCAGGCTCTGAGCTGGCAGTCAGCACAGAGCCCGACACGGGGCTCGAACCCACAAACCGCGAGATCATGACCTAAGTGAAAGTTGGACGCTTAACCGACTTAGCCACCCAGGCGTCCCTTAATTTTTTATTTTTAAGTAACCCTACATCCAATGTGGGGCTTGAACTCACAACCCCAAGATCAAGGGTCAAATGCTATACCTGCTGAGCCAGTCAGGCTCCCTTGCATTCTGTCAATTCTTAAGAGAGGAGAGTAAACTTCTCCAGCTCTTACTGTGAATCTCTATTTCTCCTTTCAATTCTATCAGTTTTGCATTTGTGTATTTTGAAGCTTGTTATTAGGTTAATACACATTCAGGAATTGTATGTCTTCTTAGCAAATTGATTCTTTTGTCATTATGTAATGTCCCTTTTTATCTCTTGACTTTGTCTGATATTAATAACACCCACTCCTATGTTTTTACAACAAATTATTATATGGTTATCTTTCTCTAGTCTTTTACTTTTAACTTGTATGTGTCTTCATGTTTAAAAGTGTGTCTCTTATAAACATCATATAATTGGGTCTCTTTTCTAAAAATGTCTTTATTTTTCAGAAAGAGACAGAAGGGAAGGGGCAGAGAGGGCATCCAAAGCAGGCTCTGTGCTGGCAGCAGCAAGCATGACTTGGGGCTTGAACTCATGAACCCTGAGATCATGACCTGAGCTGAAGCCGGATGCCTAACTGAGTGAGCCACCCAGGTGTCCTGGGTCTCATTTTCTTTAATCCAGGATGGCAGTATTGCTCTGTTTGTTAGACTGTCTCGTGTATTTATTTATAATGTAATTCGTGATTTGGTTGGGTTGAATTCCACCATCTTGCTATTTGTTTTCTATTTGTCACATTTATGCCTATTCTTATGTCTCTCTTTTCCTTCCTTCTTTTGGATTAAGTAAATGACTTCTAGTATTCCATTCTATCTTCTCTATTTGCTTTTGAGCTATGCCTCTTTGTTTTAATTTTTAGTGGTTGCTATTTTCTTTTTAGCTATGTGTCTTTGTTTTAATTTTTAGTGCTTGCTCTGGGAACTAAAATAAGCTTACTTTAGTTATCACAGTCTACCTTGAATTTATTTTATTTTTTTTAAGATTTTATTTCTAAGTAATCTCTACCTCCAATATGGGGCTCAAATTTACAACCCTGGGATCAGGAGTCACATGCCCTACTGACTGAACCAGCCAGGCACCCCAACCTTGAATTGATTTTATGCCCTTGACATATAATATAACAGCCTTACCTAATATATTTTCATTTACCCCTTCTCATCTTTTGTGCTATTGTTGTCATACATTTTGCTTCGACATAGATTATACACCTCACAAGGCTTGGCTACTGTACTTGGTTTAAGCAGTCAATGTCTTTTAAAGAAACTACAAAATAAGAATATCTTTTATATTTATACCTCACATATCTTCTATGTCTATTTCTTTTTTTAATGTTTATTTATATTTAAGAGAGAGAAACACACACAGAGTATGAGCAGGAGAGGGGAAGAGAGAGAGGAAAACACAGAATCTGAAGCAGGCTTCAGGCTCTTAGCTGTCAGCACAGAACCCGACATGGGACTTGAACTCACGAACGGCAAGATTATGACCTGAGCTGAAGTCTGACGTTTAACTGACTGAGCCACCCAGGCGCCCCTCTATTTCTATTTCTAGACTACTCTTCATATAAATCTGATACCATATGTAATCACTTTCTTTCTGCCCGGAGAACTTCCTTTAATATTTCTTATGCATGTACAATGGTGATTGAAACAACTTTGTCTTATCTGAAAATGTCTTTATTTTACCTTGTTTCTGTTAAGGCTCTTGGCAGATGCAGAATTCTAGGTTGACTGTGAATCACATCTTCTTGCTACTTTGTATGTCTAATATATTTTTTGTAATGTTGGACATTATGAATGCTATAACATTGAGTTTGGATTATGTTGTTTTCTTTTTGAAGAATGTTGAGTGTTGAGTATTTATTTGTGGCCCAGTTTGATCCTATTGAGGCTTTTCTTTTAAAAGTTTTTAAATGTTTATTTAATTTTGAAAGAGAGAGACAGGGCGCCAGGGGAGGAAGGCAGAGAGAGAAGGAAGCAGAGAATCTAAAGCAACCTCCAGGCTCTGAGCTGTCAGCACAGAGCCCAACGTGAGACTCGAACTCACGAACCATGAGATCATGACCTAAGCCGCAGTCAGATGCTTAACCAACTGAGCCACCCAGGCGCCCCACTACTGAGGCTTTTTTAAAGCTTTGCGATGGTGGCTCAAGAATCGTCCATGTGCCAGGGCTAGAATAGTCCTGTTCTTTGGATTGGCCTTTCTGGGATCTCAACTGAATGTCCAGAGTCTTCAACAATATAGCTATACTGTGTGTTAGAAGCTCTATCTTACATCACTGTATAACCCCAAGATTCTTCATCCAGCTCACAGTCTCTTTAGCTATTCTCTGTCCAGCCCTTTAGGGTCGCCCCTTGCACATGTACAGCTTTGTATTTGGCCAAAGATTGACCGAGAATTGAATACAGATTTCTGAGGCAACTTTTCTCTGTTCAGTTCTTTCTTCTTTGATACCTTACCCTATAAGTTCTAGCCACCTCAGCATCCTGAACTCTCTTGACTCCACACAGTGAGACTACTGCTGCCTTTGGGGATCTGTTTTCTTGTGCTGCCATTTGGAAAGTGTGTCCTGGTAGAAAGTTAGACAGAATGGTTGTTTCCTCAATGTGTTTCTTCTGCTCAAGGTTCACTGGCCATGTTTTTCGTAAATCTTTACAAGCATTGAGCAAAGCTCTTGGCACATATTAGGTGCTTAGTAAGATGTTTTTAAGGAGGAAGGCATGATTAATTTGGCTCATGTAAGTCCTATTTCTGGAACTACCCACAAGGCTATTCAAATAGCCTATCTAGAGAGTCGATCTCCACCTCCTCTACCCACTCCCAGTTCCCTGCCCCCAGGAGTAATCAACTTTCTCTTCAGAAGCTGCCAAGCAGTGTTTTGGGCATTTGTGTTACTCAGTTTGTAAAGCTCTGAGTAGTGAGAGAACCATGAGAATTACATTCATCCGCAGTTATGATACACACTGTTCTCTGGGAGATCTGATATACTTTTTCCAAATCAGCTAAATGTTCCCTGCAAGAATTATTGATGGGGAGAGGAGGCTGTGAACAGCCTGGCATAAATCATCATTCAGAATGTATCCTTGAAGCCCTGCATATGGTTTCTCTTGTTCCCAAGAAAAGAGCGTCTGAGGTTGTTCAAAGAGAGATACTGAAGGGAGGAGGAAGGCAGCTCCCGTGGGTCTCCTGGGAGGGGAAGACTGGGTTGAGGAGACCCCTGGGCAAAGGAGATGCTCAGTGACTGCTACCCACTCCTTTTATTCACCTCAAACACCCAGCTCTGCTTATCTTCCCAGGGTCCATTTTCTGGACCAGTGAACCAAATGAAAGATAGGCCATTTTCTTTTGTTTCTATCTTGACTGGGAATATCAGGTCTCCAAAGGAAGGTTTATTTCGAGACTACTTTGGGAAATTATATTTGGATATTTCACACTCTGCCATCATTTATCATTCTGCCCCCATCAGTACGTCCACTAGGCGATCAAAGCCTTTCTCCCTTCTAGAAAGATGTGTCGTTTAGTTTTGTGGCTTAATGACCCCATGCTTGCCTTAGAGACCATGACCTGGTGGCTCAAGTTTGGAATTCCAATAGTTTGGCCACTGTCATTCAGATTTCCAACTTCGATTTCCTGCTCACCTACAAAAACGACTTTCCTCCATGCCCACATTTTGGCTCAAAAGCACGAGACAAGCAAGGGATTGAAAAGACCTCATGTGTGAGAGTTTTAATTTTCCTCTGAGGGGAAAAAAACACAACAAGTTATGATTTTCCTCCAAGCAAACAAACTGTTTTCCATATGGCTCCAAGAGAAAACTGCTTTTCTGCACGTTCCACAGATAATTCCAGTGGGGGGAGCCTAGAAAGCAGCACCTCTTCTCATGTTGCAGGGAAAACGCATTTTCTAACTCACAGTCTCTAAGCTCTGGTCATCGGGTCTGAAGCACTCACTCCTGCTCTGCTTCTGGAAGGGAGCCAGAGAACAAAGAGGAGCAGGCCTCGGAAGCTCCAAGGGCTCTAAGGGCTGCTGGGTGGGGCCCCAGCAAGGCTTGGCATCAGGGGCCTGTGGCAGCTGGGGTTTCATGCTCCCGGCCTTGCCTGCAGAGCAATGGGGGGGTGGGGGGCAGTGCACGTTGCAGAAAGTTGGTCCAGAAATCTCTTCTGCAATGCAAGCTTCTGGACTCTGACTCCTGGGGGGTCTGTAGCCCCCAGTCTCAAAACTTGGTGTGGGGCCTGGGGTGGCCTTTTACACCCTTGCTAGAACATCAAAGACTTTGGTACCATGTTGACGATTCCTACGCGAACTTCAAATCTCAGCACAGGATCGCTTCCTCTAGGGAGCCTTCCTTCGAGGCCTGCATGTGTCCGCCCTACTTGCTACTATAGTTCCCTGCCCTTACGGGATCGGAGTGACTCACTGACGAGTGTTTACTGAACCTTGTACATAGCAGCCATGTGCTAGGCACTGAGGACACCCTGGAAAGAAAATGGTAGTCAACAATGACAATAACCAAAGCAACGAGGAAATACCATTTGTAATAAGTACTGGGGAAGAAGAGAGTATAGAAATGGAAAGCGAGGAGGAAAATAAAGACAACCTTATCCTATTTATTGTTTTGTTTTTCAAGCTTTTATTTAAATTCCAGTCAGTGAACCTACAGTGTCATATTAGTTTCAGGTATAGTATCCTATTTTATTCTAACTTCCTCTCTACCTCTCTCTCTCTCTCCACTGAACATTAAGTTTCTTGAGAGCAGAGATTTGTATTAATCTCTTCTTCATTTTTTTTTAATGTTTTATTTATTTCTAGGAGAGAGAGAGAGAGAGAGCGTGAGCAGGGAAGGGTCAGAGACAGAGGGAGTCACAGGTTGAAACAGGCTCCAGGCTCTGAGCCGGCAGTCAGCACAGAGCCCGACGTGGGGCTCGAACCCACGAACTGCGAGATCATGACCTAAGCGAAAGTCAGACGCTTAACCGATTAAGCCACCCAGGCACCCCTTTCTTCTTCATTTTTAATGCCCCGTACAGGACACAGCATATAGAAGGCGCTTGATAAGAATTTGTGGTATGAAACATAAGCATTTTCTGTTCCACCTCTGGACATATTTTTAACTCTATGAGAAATCAAACGTTTCAAACATTATTCCAGGAAAGGTAAACTGGGTTGTTAAAGGGACAAATAACAAAGACACCGGCTCATTTGGGAATCAAGCTCCCTTCCTAATCTGCCATGCATCTACCATTGTTGGCATGATGGTATAATGGTTTTCAATTACGTCCTTAGTAAAAAATCTTCGTTTTTTTTTAAAGGTGCTGCCTGGGTGGCTCAGTTGGTTGAACATCTGACTCTTGGTTTGAGCTCAGGTCATGATCTCTCGGTTTGTGAGTTTGAGCCCCACATTAGGCTCCATGCTCCCGGTGTGGAGCCTGGTTAGGATTCTCATATTCTCCCTCTCTCTCTCTCTCTCTCTCTCCCCCCCTCAAAATAAATAAACTTAAAAGATATCTGTAAATGACATCCTTAAAATTCTTTGACAACATTCCCTCAAAAGAGAAAGCCTGATTCCCCTTACCCTGACTGTAGGCTGGTCTTAGTGACTAGCCTCTAACAGACTGGATATTGCAGGAATGGTGATGTGTTCATTCTGAGGCTGGGCCACGAGAGACAAAGGCACTGCTGCTTCTTCCGTTTCTCTCTCTCTGGGCCCCTGCTCTGTGGGAAGCTAGCTGCCATGTTTTAAGAACACTGCAGTGGCCAACATAGAGAGACCCATATGGTGAGAAACTAAGGTCCCCCGCCAACAGCCAAATGAGTGACTGTCTTGAGAATAAGTCCATCAGTCCCAGTCAGGCCTTCAGATTAATACAGCTCTGACCACAACCTTGGCTACAGCCTCAGCCACAAGCCCTTAACTGTGATGCTCCCCGACTCCTGACCCCCAGAAACCTAAATGTTTGCTTTAAACCACTAAGTTTCGGGATGATTTATTAGGCTGTAGTGAATAATTAATATAATTTGACTGCACTCTTGAATTTACGTAGAAAGAAGAGGGAGTTGGCTGGGCCTTCTCTGCAGGGGAAGGCTCTTCCATTTCAGAGAGGAAAGGAAGATTCGCCCACCAAGGCAGAAGGGTAGTTCCTTTCTTGTCCTGAGGGAGACTGGGCCTACCTTGGGGTCCTGGGTTTCCAGCTTTCTCCATTGCATCTCCACAGGACCGTAAATGAGATGGGCACACAATGTAGGCATGTAATTTATCACACTTGCCTCTTGAAAACTTTCTATGTGCTCAGCACGGTTCTAATGAGTTTTGCATGTATTCATTCATTTAAGCCTCACAATAGCCCTATGAAGTACTATTATTGTCCCTGCTTTACAAACGGGTAAACTGAGGCACTGAGTTGTGAACGAACTTGCCAAGCAGTTTTTTTTTAAATATTTATTTATTTTTGAGAGAGAGAGAGAGAGAGCACGAGCAGCAGAGGGGCAAAGAGAGGGGGAGACACAGATTCCAAAGTGGGCTCCAGGCTCTGTGCTGTCAGCACAGAGCTGGACGGAGGGCTCAAACCCACAAACCGTGAGTTCATGACCTGAGCTGATGTTGGATGCTTAACTGACTGAGTCACCCAGGAACTCCCAAAGCCTTGTTTATTAAGGACAACAAAAGTGAGGCCCAGGGAGGTTGAATGACTTGCCGATGGCCACACAGGAAATGGCAGGCACGGGTTCAAAGTCTGCCTCCAAAGCCCCCCTTTCCTTAGCACCCAGCTGCCTCCCTGTTCCCACCACACTCTCCCTCCTCTCATCTTCGAATATGTGTTTGGCAAATCCAGAAAATTCACCAGGTGCTGGCCAGCTGCCTAAATAGGGAATGAAGTAACAGCCCCGAATTCACGCCTCCCCAGACACCTCCAGGCAGCTGTTATCTGCACCCAAATCTATGCCAATACACTTTACCACAAGCCTGGGGTAAGAGATGAGTGAGCAAAGCAGGCAGGGAGGAAGCACGATAAATGGGATGCAGTATAACACAGTGTTTGTCTTCGAGGTGGGGGTGCAGTAAATCTAGAGACACCTGCACTGTGACATTCCTGAGGCTGAAGCCACCGCTGGGCTTGGCTCTCCTTCCCAGGATGTGGCAGAAATTAAGAGGCGATGGAGGGAAAGCTCTGTCCTGACTGTCAGAGGCCAGCTGCAGGACAAATAGTGAAATGTGTGCTGTGTGCCTACCTCCTGCCTCTCTTTGTCAGTAGAGTGGAAAGCCTGCTTCCCTGTTCCCCGCAAGCACTTACTCAGCCATGTTGGCTCATTCCCCTCCCGGTCTCTCCCTTACTCCAGGCTCCATCCCCAGGGTTTGAGATAGCCTTCTGACTTAACACAGAAGCTAAGATGGCTTCCTCATGAGCTAGAAACTGTTAGCACTTCCTGGCATTTCTCTCAGGAAATGACTTGGGACTTTCTCTTGACACTTGGGATGATGGAGGTTTGCCAGATCCTGGGGAAGAAGTGAACTGTGTGGTTCAACCCTCAAGGGCTTAAGGATCACCTTGAGTTGAGTGAGTTAGAAATAGACTCTAGTTTCACACCAGCCACTCTGGTTCACTGGGCGCTTTTGTGACTCTACATGTAAGCCATCTGCTTGACCATGATTAGGGAAGCTGAAAGAATGTCATCATCTAGAATGCACCCATCAGCCCTGAATGAACAAAAGCTCCAGCTCTCAAGAACAGTATCCTGGTGAGAACGTTCGATTCATACTCATCATTCACACTCTTTGAAAAATTATTAAGACCCCGGTTACCTCTAACCAAGAGAACATAAAATTTTGTATTCCATGGAGAAGGTGACTGAGTTCTAAAAAGAGAGATGAAGATAGAACTTTCAACAAAATCAAAAGGGCCATTGCCTTTTTATCCTTACAGAGATGGGGCCTTTCTTTGAGGTCCTTCAGACCTTTCCAAGAGCTACTTTGGTCCATTTTTTTGTTTGTATCTGTGGTGGACAGAATTTTGATGCCCATGACCCTTGGTCCTGACATTACACTCATGAATGTGTTAGGTTACACGGGCAAAGGGACATTGTAGTTGTACCTAAGTTGCCGATCAGTTGACTTTAAAATAGGAAGATTATTCTGGATTAACTAGATGGGCCCAGTGTAATCACATGAGCCCTTCAACGTGGAAAAGGATGGCAGAAGGTAAAGTCAGGAGGATTTGGAGAGCAAACAGGATTTGGCATGCTGTTTCTCACTCGAAGATGGAGGGGTATGTGAGAATGAATACCTGTGGCGTTACAGAGCTGAGAGAGACATCTGCATCTGACAGTCAGCCCACAGCAATCTCAGTCCCACAACTTCAAGGATTGGCTTCTCCCCAACATCCTGAATGAGTTTGGAAGTAGAAGCTTCCCCAGAGACTTCAAATAAGAGCCTAACTAGCTGCCACCTTGACTTCAACTTCAAGGTCCACTGCTCAGAGCCCAGAAGAGCCTGTGTGGACTCTTGACCTACAGAACTGGGAGACTAAGTGCTGTTTTTTACATACAGCACTCAGGAAGAGCTGAGTGTTTGTCACACAGCGCTAGGAAACTAATAGTGTCAAAGTGATTTTATTTTGTGAATGGTTTGGTCTGGGATTTTTGGCTGGATTGGTTTTTGGTGTTCTGGGTCCTGAATTCACTGCCGAATGGCTGCTCGCATACAAGCCCCCTGCCTCTCTTTGAAGACCGCATGGGATTCCACTTCCTTTAGGAATCCTTCCCCAACAGAGCCACCCTTTGGCATTAGCAGTGATGGTCTTTGCTGAAAAGGTCCTTAATTTATCGGTGAGAGAAAGGCAGAAGTGGAGTGGAGGTGATAAAGGGTGGAATGTGTGTAAGGGGGGGGGGGATGTTTGGGAGCCCAATGGAAAGACAAGTTCATTAATTCATTCATTCCAGAGATAGTAGTTGAGCATCTATTCTATTCCCGGTAGTTTTCCAGGAACTAGATATACTGGGAAATAAGACCAGGTCACTCTCTGAGTTACTCTATGTTCTACAGGAGGGAAGCAGATAATATACAAGTCAACAAGTAAGTAAAGAAAATACCCCAGACAGTAATAAGTCCTATGGGTAGAAAACCTCCAGTAAGATGTGGCTTCCAGAGGAAGTCACTTTAGAGGGAGCACCCTGTTAGAGATCCTCTTGGAGGATGTCATCGCTGAACTGAGACCTGAATGATGAAAAGAGAATTGTGTCCCCGCAGGAAGACACAACTGCAAAGCCCTGAGGCTGGAAGGAACTGCATGCTTATGGAGAAAAGATGTGGTGTGGGGTGGGAGGGGGGGACCATAACAGGCCAGACTGGTAGGTAGAGGCCAAATCAAATAGGGCTTTGTAGACCACAGCTAGGAGTTTGGGTTTGATTATCTGTACACTGGGCAGTCACTGAGTGTGGAATATTAAAGCGATCGCTTCCAGCCTAGTGTCCCTTCATCTGGCCCCTCCTTCCTAATCCCTCCCCTGTTCTGCTGCACCAGAGGGACCCTTGCAGAAGGCAGGCCTGACCATGTCACGCTAACTCTGCCCACCACTGCTGACTCCCATAGCCCACAGGGTGAAGTCTGGGCTGGATTGCATAGACCCTCGTGAAAAGGCCCCTTCCCTAATTCCCCAGGCTCATCTCCAGGCCTCCTTCATCTCAGCTCCGGGGTTAGACCCCACTAAACTGTGCTCCTGTGCCTGAGAACACCTTACTCTTCTCTCCTTGTTGTATCAACATCAAGAGTCACAACAGGAAGGAGATGGCACCCTCCCAGGAAGTTCACCCTAGGGACCAGGGGCACAGGTGAGAATTAAGTTAAGGGAACCCATCACCTGGTAACTAACAAGAGCAGGGAACAGTCACTAGTTACTGCTAAGGTCTCAAGAAGCAGGAGGAAGGAGCGGTGCTAGCAGATAAGGGCTAGAGTCAGAGCTTGCAAAAGGGGCCCCCTGACAGCCACTGTGGCCCAGGGAAGATGCAGCTGTCAGAACCACGTAGGTTTGGAGGGAGCCGGGGAGGGAGAGAAGACATAGTCCAATTGCTCTAACCTTGCCGTCCCCTGCCAGGGCCGCCCACTGGCTACAAACAGAAAGCCAGAGGGCGAGGCTGCTTGGTGATGCGGTAAATGGTGGCCAGCCTCAGAGGTCACAGAGGAGCGAAAGCAGGGGTCAGATGGGGGAGCCCACAGGCTGGCTCCTCTCACGACCTGGAATGTCTTCTCCTGCCTTTTTACCTGGTTAGCTTTATCTTCATAAACATTTTCCCAAGCCTACCTAGGCAAAAGGGAATAAATGAACTATTCCGCTGGGGCAACTGGGTGGCTCAGTCAGTTAAGTGTCTGACTTCGGCTCAGATCATGATCTCATGGTTCATGAGTTCGAGCCCTGTGTAGAGCTCTGTGCTGATAGTCCGGAGCCTGGAGCCTGCTTCGGGTTCTACATCTCCCTTTCTCTGCCCCTCCCCCGCTCGTGCTCTTTCTCTCTCAAATATAAACATTAAAAAAAAATTTTTTTAAAAAGGAAGTATTCTACTAAAGTCCTTGCATTGTCCAGAAAGAAGCAAATAATAGAGCAGAAAAGAGAAGAGTTGTCATGAAAGTATGGAAAGGGTCCTTTGTTTTAAAGAAACAATAGTTCTGTGCAAGACACTTCTCCACATGGGTGAAGAAAGGCATCTGGGATAGCCCTTTTAAATGTAGCTCTGATGTAAAATCCAAGACTCCAACTTACTCAAACTGTATCAGTGACCCAAACAAATATGGGCAGCAAGCAGACAGAAAATTAGAGAAGTCACTAACCATACACATCTGGATAACCAAACGCAAACAAACAAAAGTAGCTTCTAAGAAATCAAATTGGAGAAGTGAAAATACATGTATTACATGATAATCAAATGGCCTTGCCCATGGTGATTTGGGGAATCTGCCTTCTCTGAGTGAAGGCCATGGGTTACTCTGGGAGGCAAGAAGAAAGAAAGAAAGAAATACACTGCATAATGAAAGGGCATCACACTGAATAGAAGATAATTCCCTTGGACATGAAATGCAATCAAGTCAAGACCCATATTTTATCTCTGCTGGAGGCAGTCTTATTTGTTAGTAAAGTGCGGGGATAATCAACCATTGTTCTCCCTGCCAAGACTGTCAAAACAAATACAAGCTTCTTTGCTCAGTGCTAAAAATGTCTGAGCCTTTGGAGAACAGCTGGGCAGAAAGCAATCTTGCTCAATTTCAGCACATTTCCCCCCAAGTATTAGGCTGTCCGAACGCAACCCACATCAAAGCTTCGCTGACACCCACGGCAGGGACAAACCTGTCAGGAGAACACAGCCTATCAAACTGGAGCAAGCAGAAAGCACAATGAAACCACTTTAAACTTCTCCAGCTCCCTGTCTGAAGGAGCAAGGACTCTGAAGCATAAAGAACCTACTCTAAACAAATAATTCCTCTGAGTTGGTCTTTATAAATACACAAAAATAATGTTGGTCTGTTTGTAGAATGTTGTGTCTCGATGAGGCTCTGGGAGCATTAGAAAAATGATTTATGATTTCTTGGCTATCATATCAATGTTGCCTAAGGGACATCTCCTAAGCATCTGCAGGCTTATTCTCCATGGTATGATGTCAGCTTTTTATTAAAGTGTGTCTCTTTTGTAGCTCTCTGATTTATTTGTATTAATGAGGAGGTATGTCAGGATGTTTGGGGATGCAAGTAACAAAAACTCAACTGGCTTAAACAATTAAGAATATTTCTTTCATTGAGTAACAAGAATCTAGGATGTAATGTACAACATGGTGACTATAGTTAAGAATCTCATATTTCATACCTGAAAGTTGCTAAGAGAGCAGATCTTAAAAGTTCTCACTACAAGAAAAAAAATTGGCAGCTTAAGTGGTGACATGGTAACTAGATACATAGTGGTGATTATTTGGCAATGCATACAAATATCGAATCATTATGTTTTATACTTTAAGCTAATATAATGTTATATGCCAATTGTACTTCAAATTTTATTTAAAAAAATTTTTTTAACATTTATTTATTTTTGAGACAGAGAGAGACAGAGCACGAGGTGGGGAGGGGCAGAGAGAGAGGGAGACACAGAATCTGAAACAGGCTCCGGGCTCTGAGCTGTCAGCACAGAGCCTGACGCAGGGCTTGAACCCACGGACCCTGAGATCATGACCTGAGCTGAAGTCGGACGCTTAACTGACTAAGCTACCCAGGTGCCCCTGTGCTTCAAATTTTAAATACATACACATGCATACATACATCTGTACATAAGACAAGAATCCCAGAGGTAAAATAGTTTCCGGTGGATTAACCCAGTGGCTACAAAGACCCAAGTTCTTTCCACTTTATTGCTCTTCCATCCTCATGCTAGGTCCCTTCATGGTCACAGAATGGCTGCCATAGTTCCAGGCATCACACCCAGATATGAAAGTGTTAGAAGAATCGGGAGTGTTCCTGTAAGTTTCTTTTTATCAGTGAGAAAAGGGTCTTTGCAGAAGGCCTCACATCGGATTCCCCATCATGTTTTATTGGTCACAATAAAAATGTGTCTGGAATCCCAATGCAACCATTAGACCAACTTACTGCTAAACACAGAGATAGGGTCACCTTTCCATGACATGACCATTCTGAGGGAAGAGTGGACACCCAGATAATTGCAGGATCCTGCCAGCTAAGAACAAAGGGGGCAGCTTGTCCAGTAGGCAACCATCTGTGTCCTCTACAGTTGGGATGCAGAGTAAAATAAGTTTGGCTTAACTGAAGTTTTGGCTTACCCAAGGGATATGCAGAAAACTTTTTAGATGGTGACGTTGGCTATTAAAGATTATTCTGGGCTCGCCTGAGTGGCTCAGTTGGTTGAGTGTCTGACTCTTGATTTCGGCTCAGGTCACAATCCCAGGGTTGTGGGATCCCCCGTGTTGGGCTCCACACTGAGCATGGAGGTTCTCTCTCTCTCTCCCTCTGCCCCACTCACACTCTCTCCCTCTCTCTAAAAAAAATTATTCTAAAATGTATTCATTCATTCTTATCCCTACTGCATAAGGTGGAACACCACTGGTGGTGTGTCTACAGCTAATGACATTCCTCTCCTCCCACTTTTTTTTTTTTTTAATTTCTAGGAGAGAGAGAGACAGCGTGAGCAGGGGAGGGTCAGAGAGAGAGGGAGACACAGACTCTGAAATAGGCTCCAGGCTCTGAGCTGGCAGTCAGCACAGAGCCCAACGCGGGGCTCGAACCCACGAACCGCGAGATCATGACCTAAGTGAAAGTCGGATGCTTAACCCAACTAAGCCACCCAGGCGCCCCTCTCTCCTCCC
Source organism: Crocuta crocuta (assembly GCF_008692635.1). NCBI lineage: Eukaryota > Metazoa > Chordata > Mammalia > Carnivora > Hyaenidae > Crocuta > Crocuta crocuta. The sequence goes on from NW_027532182.1 coordinate 1,850,016, forward strand.
ACTCTTGAGAACTCCTCCTTTACCCCCCCGCCCTCAGGATGGCAGCAATAAGCCTTGACATCACATCTGCACAATGGGCTCCTGCCTCCCTGGTCATAAAGGATTGGAACTCAAGCCTGCGGTGGACCTTAGCTGGGCCAGTCACCTTCTCTCTGCAGAGAATCTGGAACGGGGCACTATCCGGTTGCATCAGTATCTTCATGTGATTGGGGCTATAATACAAAACCTCCTACACAGCTGTTTTATGCCATTTGGGATGTGAAGAAAAAGTGGATGATTGGGAAGGTAAAAATGAACTAGATACACAGAGAGAAGTGGACACAAGCTTTGGCTCCATGAGGCACTTTAAGATCCTGCCCCCAACACCCACATATACACCCCCTCCTAAATCCAGATCTAAGCTCATTCGGAAGAGTCCCAACTGGTCCATAAGAACACAGTGTCCCTTTGCAGGGATGATGGAGGGTTTCGCAGCATTTGGGGATCATTGTTAAGAACTTCCAGTTCTCATTAGTCAGAACACTGTGTGTAGAAAGCAGAAGACAATGAGTTCTACCTGTCATAAGTCTGTCCCAGAACTTGCTACAGAAGTTGGCTTTGTTTCATTTAAGTCCTCCCTATTGGTTCACTTTCTAAAGCTTTCTTTTCCCTAAAACGTATTTAAACAAAACACTCAACAGTAAAAACAAGAAATGCCTGTGAGGGCTGAGTGCTCTGTCGTGTGGGAAGAAGGGCAGGGAATGGGAATATTACAGACTGAGCTCCAGCTATTTGCATTTCCTGTATTGTTTAATCCTCATTACATACTATGCAGCGATTACAATCAAACCAGTTCACCAGTGAGGAAGCTGAGTCTCAGAGAAGCACACTGATTTTGTGAGGGTTCACATGGCTGGAAAGCCATGCAGGAAGATCTGAAACCCAGGTCTAAGGAAAACTAAACCTAATGATGTTTCCACTATTCCATGTTTTATATATTAAAAAAATTTTTGTAATGTTTATTTTATTTGTTTTGGAAGAGAGAGAGAGAGAGAGAGAGCAAGCAAGGAGGGGAAGGGCAGAGAGATAGAGAAGATCCCAACCAGGCTCCGAGCTGTCAGCCCAGAGCCGGACACAGGCTCATGAGCTCATGATTCATGAGATCATGACCTGAGCCAAAATCCAGTCAGTCGCTCAAACAACTGAGCCACTCAGGAGCCCCATGTTTTACACAATTTTATAAAGTACCTTGATTGGAGGCCCTGTTGGGTAGATTCTGGCTAACAGACTTTTGACTCTGGCTATTTGCATAATATAGGATATTCTGTATATTCAGGAAAGGAGACAGGGATGTGGGAACAAACCTCCTAAGCACCAGATCTTTGAAGGATACTTTTGCATTTTCTTTTTTTTAATGTTTATTTATAATTTTTGAAAGAGAGACCATGACTGGGGGAGATCCGGGGGTGGGGGTGGGGGACAGAGGAACCGAAGCAAGCTTTGTGCTAGCACGGAGCCTGACGTGGGGCTCAAACCAAACTCACAAACTGTGAGATCATAACATGAGCCGAAGCCGGACACTCAGCCGACTGAGCCACCCGGGCGCCCCTACTTTCGCACTTTCTGAATTAAGCATTGCTATGTCTGGTAGGAACAGAAAATAGCCATTTTTAACACCTTATTTATAAAGGTGGAAAACCCAAAAGCCAGGGGAGATGGGTGAAGGGTGCAAGATCCTTATCTGGGCCTAGAAACACTTTGCAGGCCTCTGATTCCCACTGCCTCAGTAGGTGTACATTCTCAAGCTGTTGACTTTTCTTGACTAATTAAAGCTGATTCGAGTTTTGGAGTTTGGGCTTTGTGTTCGTTTTCGCCCATCTTTCACACACTCAGACTCACGTACTGTCTGCTGCTGCCAATTAGCAATAATGTTGGAGCAGAGTCAGTCCCGGCTGTTGCCAGCCTGTACGGGCACCTGTCAGAATGAGATCAAGTCGATTCAGGCAAAACCATTTCCTTCCATGTGGTTTGTTCCTCGCAAGACTATCATCCAAATGTTTCAATCAGACTTTCCCAGCTCCCCGAAACTGACACAGACACACAAAGCTGTCTGTCTGGAGGGTGTTGCCTATCGGAACCAAAATTTCCCCCTCCCCTGCTGCTGCTCTGTAGGCCCGTTAACTCTTCTCTACCTACTGAGCGTTTTATTTTATCTAGATTTCAAAAGCAGCGGACTTGTGTTTCTTAATTACACAGAAACGTTACATGCTTATTTTGACGCATTCCGATGTTACGAACACAGAACGTAGAAAGGGGAAATCTGGATTGGAGTTTTTAACACCGTCGGTAGCCCTTCCTGTAAACCTTGCCAATGTCAAGGAATCTTGAGAAATGTCAACCACAGGAAGACGCCAATCTGTCAAAATGCCCAGGGCATGAGAGATTCCGGGTCGTCTCAGAGTTAACCAGAAATCCCTTTTCACATCAACCCTTGATGTTGAAAATCTTACTGAAAAGTATGAGTCGAGTTTCCTGCCTTAAGAAGCACAGTTTACTCCCATTGCAATTAAATTCTTCTGTGATAGCTATGCGTCAGGCTGGATCTCAGGCTAAACATTCTGGACCCCCAACTCCTATTGTCCAGAAAACAAAACAGGAGATTGGGTAGAATTTGTCCTTGACCCTAGGACATGTTTTTGAAGTTGCTTAAGTAAGCTTTTCTTCCACGTGTTTTGTTCCCTTTTCCCTTGTGTAGAAAAAAAAAAAGTTGGCTGCCCTGAGAGTTTTGGCTGTATAAATTCCAGTTAAATCAAGATTTTACCGTATTTAAATTTTCTCATCTAATTCTAATGAAAGATGCACCTGCGGCCGCAGCCATCAGGAGCGAGGGCCCCCTCCTTCTGTGCCTGGCCTCAGACCAGCTGCAGGTGGACTCGGAGGAGAAGGGGGTCTCTCCCTAGCACACGCCCCCACCACCTCCTCCCCCAGGTAGAGAACAGAGGGCAGAGACCTTACATTTGGTCATTGCTTCCCAGATCATTTGTCACTGTCCAGGGTTCCTCAGCTTTGGCACTAACTGACATTTTGGGGGCCAGTGTTTTATTGGAGGGGCCACCCTGAGCCCTGTAAGAGGGCATTCTCCCAATACCCCGTCCCCCAAGCTGTGACAACCAAAACTGTCTCCAATCATTGCCAGATATTCCTGAAGGGACAAAATTGCCACCAGTTGAGAACTACTGGTTTAGAAGACGGCACTGTTATTCTTTCTCTACACCCCCTCTCCCTGGCCTCTTGTCAAGATTATGAGATTTTTTTGACCTTGGCAAGCAATTTCATAACATATTTCCTGTGCTCTTTCATGGAAGAACAAAAATAATTCTCTGATGAAAGTAATATTTTGGTTTGAATCGTGTGAGGCAGGCCTGGGTAAAATACAACTGCAGGTTCTGCATTGTTTTTGGGAGGCGCTAGGGATTTGTTTTCTGCATCAAGCCTGTTGTGATTCTAAATACTGAATTTTCATACTTTCCTCAATTTCCCTTGTGGTTGTTGCCATTATGGACATCAAGTCACTGGCACAGCCACGGCCTCTTGTGCTGTGCCGTCACCCTCGATTTCATGTGTGCATCTGTCTCAGAAATAATTTTACCACTGTTACTGCTTCCTAACGCTTAATAGATTTTTTCATCCGTTAGTTTTTCAAATCCATTATTCTTTCTCTCCAGTGGTTGGATCATGTTTAAATTTTATGTTCTCGAAGAATTTTTTGTAGATTTCAAAAATCTGCTAACGGGTGAAATTCAGGGAGTTAGTTTTATATCCCTGATTTTAAGCTTACAAGAGTTACTTTGGCTATAGAATTAGGTAGAGGTTAAATTTTTTTGAATAAGCAGATTTTCTGATTAAGAGAGTTAACCCATATATGTTGATTATCATTTTTCAAACAATATAATATGTGTATGGGTTTTCTCTCTCACACACACACATACACACACATACATACACACAATTTTCAAGGTTCATCAGATTTTTTTAAGTGTTATTCTTACTTAGATTATAAAAAACAGAACACAAAGATATAGGTACTCTCTGACTATAATAAAATATTTGCATGTACAAGGACAAAGCCTAGGATATAAGTATTTAAATAGTTGTATTGATTACAACTATTAGAAAAATTTTTTCTTATCCAAAATTTTGTATAAATTATTGTTTATATAAACTTAAAAAAGCACATATTTTTCTGACCCTTTCAAGTAGCATATTCACTAAAAATACAGAAGAGGTGAAATGATACAAATTTACGCATTATATCACCACTGAGAGATCCTCACTATTAACATTTAGAAAATGTTTTTTTCATTCCCAGTAACAGTGCAAGAGGGTTCCTCTTTTTCCACATCTTTGCCAACACCTGTTGTTTCTTGTGTTGTTAATTTTAGCCATTCTGACATACACTCCCATGTTTATAGCAGCATTACTAACAATAGCCGAACTATGGAGAGAGCCCAAATGTCCATTGACTATTGAATGGATAAAGAAGAGGTGGCTATATACATATAATGGAATATTACTCAGCCATCAAAAGGAATGAAATCTTGCCATTTACAACAGAGTATAATGCTAAGCGAAGTAAGTCAGAGAAAGACAAAGACCATACAATTTCACATATGTGGAATTTAAGAAACAAAAACATATGATCATATGGGAGGGGGAAAAAGAGAGAGGCAAACCAGATAACAGACTCTTAAGTATAGAGAAGAAACTGAGGGTTGATGGAGGGAGGTGGGTGGGGGATGGGCTAGATGACTAATGAGCACTGAGTGTTGTACGTAAGTGATGAATCACTGAATTCTACTTCTGAGACCAACGTCGCACTGTATGTTAACTAACTAGAATATTAAATAAAAATTTCAAAATATAAAAAGTGCCATATGCTTAAAAAATAATAAAGTGATTATTGATAAATAAAAATAAAATAAAATAATTTTTCCCAGTCCTTTTTTTTCCTTTTGCAAAATTTAGATCACCTTCCACAGACAGCTCTTTACCTGGCTTCTTCTTACCACAGTGAGCATGGACATAAATACAACCAGTGTGTTCAAACTGCCCCCCGTTGGGGGATTTTAGGTGATTTGCAGCTCTTCATTATTCTATGGTTAATGCTGCAGTGAAAATCTCTACACATAAATCTTTGCACACAAGTCTGAGCTACACTTTCAACTAAAACTTGAAAAGACAAATACAGGGTCAAGGGGTATAAATGTTTTCAGATTCAATACATACGGCCACGTTACCTTCAGAAGGCTGTACCCATTTTCAGTCTTTTTATTGGCAATTCTCTTGAAGGGTTTCCATCTTGTTCTGTCAGCCTCCAGGTCTGTGAAGGCATTTCCTATGGGAGCTTCATTAGATATGTCAATGTAATGAGATCTATCTCAAGATCTCTGTCAACAGCCTCCCTTGGCCCATCTCAAACCATCTGTCAGTGGCAACTCTAATATATTTGGGGAAGATGCTGGTGCCATTGCCAAAAACAAATTTGCAATTGAATCAGGTTTTCCAATCAGTTAAGTTGCAGCGTTGAACTGCGTTAATGACACGTGACAATCTCAGTATAATATCCCGAGACTCCATGTAGGGACATGTCCTTGTAAATTTAAGAGCAGCTGCACGAGGCAGAATGTGGATTACCTTTCACATGAATTCCGTAGAGCTCTCACCATCCCAACCATGCTGTAAACTTGGCAGCAAGAATCAATCGCCAAGCTTTAGCTTCGGGCGGGACTGGGGAGAAAAAACAAAAAACTTTGATGCAGGGCTGCGTTACTTAGAGAGTGCTGCCATCTGACTCTCACACGTGCAATTGGTAGCTTGTAGTGGGTAAATATTCCGGCTGCCAAAGGATCTCTGACCAAGATAAATAAGTGTGATAACTTCTGTGCTCCCAAGAAATGGAAAGGATCAGCTTTCCTATACTGTACAAAACTGTCCTGGAAATTGGAAGGCACCGTACACATACAGGTCAAGTCCAGTTGTCATTGTATTATAAGCTCTGAACTGACTCTGAGATCTGAATATCAAGAACATCTGGGAACTATCTATTTTATCTTGGAGGCACACAATTGTAAGTGCCTGTAGTTGCCTGGTGTCACCCCCTCTCCAGCCCCTCCCTGGCTACTTGACCTCTAGGAATAATCATGGAGCCCAAATTAGACTTCAGTTTTCAAGGGGTTGGCATATATTTTAAGCATTCAAATGGCTAGAGCTGTCTCTGCATTCAAATGGATAAAGTAGTCACAGGTTCCCTTTTTTCTGTTGCCACTGGCTCTTTGAGTCACTTTCTGAAATGTCACAGACAGCACCAAGTCCCCAGATATCCAGGCTGTTCCTTAGGTCACTGGACCATACAGTCCCCTTGGCATCTAGTTTGAATGAAATAAACCACCAAAGCCAGAACCAAGAGACACCACAAGCAACCTGTAACAAATAGAGCCCAGGGCCCATCGCCTTGCCAGTGAGGCAGACCGGAAAAGGCAGGCCTGACCTGAAAGACTTCTCACTATAAATAGCTTTAATAAGAATAGGTTGTACTTAGCCACCCTAACACAATCTCAAAGCGTCTTCAGTGCTTCTCCTGTATGTGTCCTGTCAGGGACAGCAATGGCCTGAATTCTTTTTGTCGTCACGAGGCAGCCGTAACTCAACCAGATGGCATTCTCCTGGAACGGAGACTGGAATGTGGCCTACGTCACCTGCCTGTGTTCAGTTGGTCTATTCCCATCCTGAATGTTTGGAGAGAATTTAGGGATTAGAAGCCCTAAGATGTATAAGGGCCTCTTTACCTATGTTATTACATGTAGTTGTCCCTCTGGTTCTACAAACCAGGACTCTCCCTCTCTTTCACAGAAGAGGAATCTGAGGCTCAGAGAGGTTAAGCATCACACCCAAGGTTACACAGGAAGGAAATGGCAAAGCCAGGATACCGAATCACAAACTGCCTGACTTCAATGCCTCTCTTCTCTCCACCACAGCATAGTGGAGTCTTGGGTGGGTAGATTCTTTCTGGATTGGTTTCTGAGCAGACCTGGCGCCTACCAATCCACAATCTTCCATCTCTGCCTCAGAGTTGCAGCTGAGTTGTTGGGGGGAAGTGAATGGAAACAAGGTGTATCACAGAGAGATCTAATCAGAATGAGAACTCAAGAGATTTTATCACTTTAATGAAAAACTGCTGTTTGAAGATGGGGTATATTGCTTATAAATTTGTGAATTTTTTTGTGTTAATTATTCTGTCATAATGAACCCACACTAGGGTCGCCTGGGTGGCTCAGTTGGTTAAGCGTCCGACTTCGGCTCAGGTCATGATCTCGTGGTTCGTGGGTTTGAGCCCTGCATCGGTCTCTGGGCTGACAGCCAGCTCAGAGCCTGGAGCCTGTTTTGGATCCTGTGTCTCCCTCTCTCTCTGACCCTCCCCTGCTCACACTGTCTTTCTCTCTCTCTCTCTCTCTGTCTCTCTCTCTCTGTCTCTCTCTCAGACATAAGTAAAAATATAAAAAAAAATTTTTAAAAAGAATGAACCCATATTATTCTATAACAAAAATAAATAAGTTGCATATCTTCTTCTAGGTTTTTGTTTAGTCTTAACTCCTAGCCCCTAGGAACCTTGACCATTTATGTTACACGTAGAACTTGGAATTGCCTTTCATTTTCCTTCCATCCTGAATCAGTGTGGAATTCAGAGTCAGTGTAGATAACTCAGGAATGTGTGATTATGCAGGACAGGCTGCCCAGCCAGGGTCCCATTTCCCAGTCCTCTGTGCCTCTAGCTGGGTCCGTGTGACTATATTGCCAAGAGACTGTGAGGTCATGGCCAGTCCAAGGTAGTTAAAAAGCAGCTGTGCTCCTGCAAACTCCCTCTCTCTCCTTCCACCTGGATGCAGAGAACTTTGAGGCTCTTTGATGCAGACAACTAGGGCACTGATTCCTAAACTTGAATATGCATCAGAATCAATTGGAAGACGATTAAAACACAGATTGGAGTTTTTATTCCACAGATCTGGTTGCGATCGAAGAATCTGCAAATTGTTTAAGTTCCCAAATGCTGCTGCTGCTGGTCTGAGGACCACAGAGTGGAACAACGGCCCTCGGGCAACGCTCTAGTGAAATACCAATTGCACTTTGTACTCCTCTGGGGGGGATCTTGAACCTATTGATGCCCAACTGCTGCTCAAACCAGTGAAATGGGAATCTCCTGGGGTGGAGCCCATGTATTAGCATTTTTAAAGCTCATCATGTAATGACAAAGTGCAGTTAAAGTTGAAAACCATAACCTTGAAGCAGTTAACCTTCAAGGAAAGCCTTAAGACTGAAGGAACTTGGGGGTGATAGGGTGGCTCTGTCAGTTAAGCGGCTGACTCTTGATTTTGGCTCAGGTCATGATCTCACAGTTTGTAAGATAGAGCCCTGCATTGGGCTCTGCACTGACAGTGCGAAGCCTGCTTGGGATTCTCTCTCTCCCTCTCTCTGCCTTTCCCCCACTCTCTCTCTCTTTCTCTCTCTCTGACAAAATAAATGTTAAAAATAAAAAATTTTTAAAAAGTACACTTGTACTGTATTAGGCTTTGGAATTCTAGAGGTGATTCATTATCATAGTGAGCATTATCCTAATATGATAATGGTAACTATTAAGAACAAGCTTTCAGGGGCACCTGGGTGGCTCCGTTGGTTAAGCATCTGGCTTTGGCTCAGGTCATGATCTCATGGTTCATGGGTTCAAGCCCCGCATCAGGCTCTGTGCTGACAGCTCAGAGCTTGGAGCCTGTCTTCAGATTCTGTGTCTCCCTCTCTCTCTGGCTCTCCCCTGCTCACGCTGTCTCTCTCTCTCTCTCAAAAATAAATAAAACATTTTAAAAAATTAAAAAAACAACAAGCTTTCAGAAATCCTCTTTTTACCTCCATGTAGTGATTCACACTCTCCAAAGGTGGACATTTCAACAGCAATAAGGTTATAGTACATGTAATAGAGAAATAGTTGCTTTTTCTTCCCCTTCCTTGCGGCCAGCATGGCAGGGCAAGCCTAGATGCCCCTCTCCCCACCCCTTCACTTCCTCTTTCCTTGGACACATTCATCTTCTCACCAGAAGCATGTTCAGATTCCTTGACCTGGCCAAGGTTGGACCCAAGATGGAGTGCCTTATGCTAACTCCACGTCAGCAAACCACAGCATAACTATATTTTCAGGCTTCGCTCTCCCAGAAAAGGAAAGGTCTATGTCAACTGTGTGGTTACATCTGACAATTGGAACTGAAATGAAAGAGAACGAACATGAGGTCCAACCTTACTTACGTGGACTTCCATTAAGGATTTGGATCAAAGTTCTCGCTAAAAATNTGGAGAGCTGGGGTTGGTAGGCCAAGGTGGGAGTCAGGTGATTTTGGGTCCCCCGCCAAATGTGTTCACACACCATGTCTGGTGGTATAATTGAGATGATAGCATATGCACTTACAAGGCATGGTGACCAAAAAAAGACATGGAAGACTTTTATTGAGAATTTCAGCCCATATCTGTCCACTTTAAGGGAGGCCCAGCAATCACTTGAAGAACAGAATGGGCCGATTTCCTCCCCCTAAAAATGTCAGTTTTAGATGTAAGGAAATAGAAAGGCTAATGGCTCTTAAAAGCATATTTTGCAGATTTTGCTTTCTCGTGATAAACGTAAAGGGATGAATACCCTCAGATGAGGATTGGTTTCCTGGCTGAAGCACCTCTTATTCTTGAAGCTTCCTCTCCACTTTCCCTAAAGGGAAACAGGCAACTCTTTCTGCAAGACACAAAATCCAACCGGAGGCAGTGCAGGCCCGAAGGAAGTGGTATCGAATCACGAAGCCAGGTGTCTGGAAACAGGACTTGTTCAGACACAAGCTAATTCGGGGGCTCAGGCACTGTTCTCAAGTTGGCATCCTTCTGTTACTCTTCCTAACTTGATCGTATTCAAAGACTACGGCTCCCTGAGGGTTATCTGATGGTTACTAGGCCTCCAACTTCACACCTCATTCAAGTCCAGCAATAACAGCGTGAGAAATCTCCTTCCAAGAATTCCCACCGAAAGTCTTACCGCCTCTCTAAACGGCTCCGGTTAAGTCACATGATTATCCATGAACCAATCATTGGCGGCGACGAGAATGCAATGCAGTGATTGGCTCATCCTAAGTCACATGCCCTGCTCCTGAGCCGGCGGTCTCAGCCTTCTAAAATCACGTGACTGAGAAGGGGCGTGGAGCTGTGAAAAGCAGAAGGGACGCGTTCTGGGCAGCCAAAGAGCCATAGAACCGGTAAGTTTCAGAGCTAGCGTCTGAAAATTCTTCAGCTGTTTCCCTCCCAGAGGCAGTTCAGCGGGCACCTCTGATTTCCCACACAGCTTTTCCAGCAAGTTGCTATGAAAGGGAAAGATGGCAGCAAGCAGAAACCTATAAAGGGACCACAGCTCAGGGGCAAAGGTCTTCTGAGCAGGGAAGAAAGCAACCTGGGAATGGGTACTGTGTTGCCTGGTCATTGTCATTGCCCCAGGCAAAGCAGCCCACCGATTCCAGAACTCAGGGACTGAATACCCAGTGCTGGGGATAACTCACTTTCGGATGGAGACCCATGAGGCAGAAGCTTCCTCTCCTGCTTGCCCAGGGCCACTTCCGTCTGTCCGCTCTCCTGACACACACACAGATCCTTTATGATGCTCCATGGAAACCAGAGATAGAATGAATCAAAAGTGGTCAGAGGAACCATTGTTCTCCCTTGTAAAATAACTGAACCCTTGTTAATTTGTTGCCAGTGTCCGTTTCTCCCAGAAAGATCCTCATTGGATGGTGGCTGTAAACAGGAAACTTGAAACCCTCAGTCATCCTTTGTATTAGTGTTTGTGGACAGCTGCAGGGGATTGCCGTTCCAGAGCTCGGGTCCCGGGGTTGAATCCTAGTGGGGAGAAGAGCTGTATATACTTTAGATAGAACACCCAGAGGAGAAACTGCATCTCTTCAGCAGGAAAGCAGAGGCTCAGAGATGAAAAAAAATTTTTTTTTAAGTAGATGACAGATTTTAGAGGATGGTAAAATAACTCTTCGTTTTACCTGATGGACAATCAGCGTGCCCCCTCCTCCCCCTCCGCCCCCCGTGGCCGGAGGAGAAGATAAAAATCCCTTAATTTCCTGTCCTATTGCTGAAGTCGCACTCCTGCTCCTGAGGAAATGGAGCTTTGGGGTGATGGAAGTAAATTGCAAGGCTGAGTGTGCTTCAGAACTACTCCCGGATGTGGCTGTGCCCATGCCCAAGGGAACCCTTATTACAAAGAGGCTCCCTGTGAAGGTGAAGAGCTGGGACTTTGGTGCCAGACTGTCTGGGCTGGAGTCCCAGCTCTCACCCTCACCAGCTGCGGCTGCAGAGAAGTCACTTAACCTTTCTCTGCATCAGCTTCCTCATCTGCAGCACAGGAGTAATAATAATACCTACCTCGATGGGTTATTAGGAGCATCAAGTAAGTTACTCTATGCAAAGTGCTTCTACATGTAAGCTAAAATCATTATTACTAACTTCAGAGGTAAACAGAGCAACACATAGAACACATACATTATCTTATATTTTCTGCGTTAATTTATTCAGGGGTGCAGGGCACTCTCCACTTGGCTGCTGAGGCTGAACCCAACACCAAGGACCAAATCTGTATTTCCTGAGGGGGCTGGCACCTGCGCGCCCACCAGCTGAGGGCCTGGAGTCCCCACCCTCCTTCTCTATGCCAGGATCTGCCGCTTTCTAGGATGATTAGCAACCAAATGATCTCTGAAACTCTACCCACAGGGATATGGTCTCAACCTTTTACCTCAAGAAAGTATTCATGGCTAACCACTGTGGTCAAATAGCACTATAGTTCTCCACATCTGGTACTTTTCAATGTAGTTCTCCAAATCTGGGTTATTTGGCCTTCTTCAGAATGTAAACTCTGTGAGGTTGTGGAGTATGTAGTGTCCGTGGGTCACTGTCTCCCTGTCTAGAGCCAAGTGGGCACTGGATTTATTTACTTATTTACTTATTTATTTGAATAAATGAATCAGTGGATGAAACTTTCCCAGCACATGGAACATCGGCTCATGGTCCAGGTTGGATTTTTCCCAGTTCCCTTTTCTCAGCAGTGACTGGTGCATGGTGCTCAGAACCACTGGTGCTTTCTGGAGGCTTTTTAGGTTTCCACTCTGTTGCTCCTGGTGGCGAGGCATCCCTCCTATGCTCAGAAAAACAAAGTGTAGTCTAAATCCATTCCAGAGAAAAACAAAAAAAGGTTTTCTTCAAATAAAAAAAAAATTAAGAAGTATTGTCTATGAAACAGGCGCTTCGCCAAATGAAATATTTCTCATCATAAGGACCACACGGATTACTGGACACATCCCATGAAAACCTAGGTGTCATCTTCCGGGTTGATTCTGGGGTCTCTGCACCTTTGATTGCCTTGAGCTTGGTTTGCTTGCTTTGTACAACTTGCTTTGTAAGTTGTAGCTTCCCCATAGCAATACAAAGAATTCTTTTCTGTCGACGTGTATGAGTTTACTATTGCTGTTTAACAAACTACCACAAATCGAACAGCTTCCTATAAGTTTCATGTATCATCTGGAGTTTTCTGTGGGTCGTGAGTCCAGGCACAGTTTAGCTGGGTCTTCTTCCCAGGCTTCCTGCAGAACCTGACATCAGGGTGCTGGCCTGGTCTCGTCTGTGGTTCAGGTTTCTTGTCCAAGATCATGGTGTTTGGCAGGCTTCATCTTGCAGTTACGGAAGTGAAGTCCCTGCTTTGTTGCTGGCAGTCACTTCTCAGGCTCCAGAGGCCCCTTGCTATTCCGCACCATGTGGCCTTCTTTACAACTCAGCAGTTGGCTTCTCAAAGGCCAGCAGAATCTCTCATACCTCAACTCTCTTACTTCAAGAAGGGTCCAGTAGCCTTTAAGAGTTCGATTAATTAGGTCAGCCTCACTCAGGGATAATCTGTTTTTTTTTTTTTTTATTAATTCAAAGTCTCAAAAATCTAATTACATCTGCAAAATCCCTACATCTTTGTTACCTGCTATAACCTAACCAGGGGGAGAAATCCATCAAATCCACAGTCCTGCCCATCTTCATGGGGAGGGGATTGAACCGGATATGTGCACCCAGAAGCAAACACCTCCGGATTCTGACTACCGCAGCATGCAACTGAATTTTGAAAATTGTCCCTACCATCCTCCCTCCAGCCAGTTTTGCATCTATTAAGTACATTTCTATCAGCCTGTCTATGTAAGTACCTGCTTTTTGAAAGCTCCTCTCAACCTATTTTATCATCTTACTGGTTTGTGAATGAATGAATGAATGAATGAATGAAGTAAAATCTTTAACATGTGTTCATTTTATATCGCTATGAATTATGATTTTATCTTTAAAATTATTATTCTTTAACATCACTGTAACATCAATAGTTATTTCTAATTTCCCTTAAAAGCAATGGATACATTGCTTACTTTTACATGCATTATTAATGAGACTCTTTCCCTTTTCCAGAAATTACCCCAAAGAAGTATTCAAATTGTACCTCTTGAGACCTAATACTATTGGCTGCTTTGGAAGGATGATGTTTCTAGCTTTTTCTGATCTCATTTTAAGTGGCTTAAATTTGAGGTGGCCAGAGCAGCCAGTAACACCACCCCCATTGCCTTGGCATGAAAGAGGGGCAGATAACAGCCCCACCTCACAACTTCTAGATTAATTTCCTTATTACAAACAAGAAATATCAAAGGACCCTGCTGATCTTGTCTCCTGAAATCTTGGGGTTTTGCTACTGGGATGGGCAGAGGGTTTTCTCCTTTCGATGTTCAAAATAATGCATTTTTCCCGTTACTAGCAATACTTTTGTGGGAAAGACAAAGTCAGTAAAATTAAATATCACCTACGTGTGCTTTGCATGGTGCCTGATGCATAACAGGTGTTCAGTAAAAAGGTAGCCCTCTGCCGCCTTCTAATATACCGTGTAAGGTGAAGAGAGGAAAGACTGTACCCTGGCATCAAACCCCTTGAAGGCAGGGCAAGTCTTCCACAAATATGACTTGTAGCCCAGTCCTGCTTGTTTTTCCAAGCAAAGCAAAAATCTTGCTTCTGCCAGAGAAGCAAATGAAAGCTTAATACCAGCTAAATAATACGTAATAGTGGTGTCATTATCCTGTCTTCTCCCAGTCGGCTAAGTTTGTAGCACGTAAACACTATTGGATGAACAAAATCAAACTCCATGAACTGTTGTAAAGTGGAAGGAATGATTCTGATTAGTCTGGCAGAGTCCAAGGCCACAGGAATTGTATTCTGCTTCCCTTTCTCCAGTCAAGAGCCAGGCCGACATTGTGGACAATCATTATGAATCCATTTTCCTGTCTACGTTTGAAAGGCAGCCATCCAGCCTTTACGACTACTCCCCGCCACCCTCACCCCCGTGCTACCTCCCTCTGTCTTCCAAAGCAAAGACTGTACTGTCCTAGCTCTTGCCTCCAAAGCCATTAGCCAATATTTAGCATGTTCCAGCAAGGTGTGTCCTGAAGAGACAGAAAACCCACATGACCGCCTTCATCCATTTTTCATGAGTGCACGGTAAGGTGGAAACAACAAGCTAATTCCGAAAAAGCATTAAAGGTGGGGGAGGAGGTGTAGTTTGCAATGTTAAACTTGAAAAGCATTCAAGTGTGAGCAGTGCAGATCTTTGAAATTGCTTCTGAATCCACCGTTATAGGTTACATTGTCAGCTAGCTGTATTGATTATTTTTATGTAATTTATTTGTTAAAATTTGTGCTAATGGACACTTGTGAATCATCTTCTGCATTTAATGTACCTAATACCCATCGATCAGGTCATTGGCTTATTGGCTATCTCCTTTGCTGCCAAGTGATTCTCTATGATTGCTTTTCTCATTACACATTTTCATTCCAGGAGCAGGCTTCTATCGTGTCCCATTACACTAATGGAAATTATTGATATGGAAATTACGAGGCACTGAGCTTAAAAGTTTTGGTACACAATCACATTGCATTTCTTCGAGTTGTAGAACTGTTCTTGTATAATTAGCAGTAAATATTGACATGTTAGTGAAATTAGTTAATTAATTTCATTCAAAGCAAAAGAACAAGAAATATGGCTAGAGAGGGAACACCGAGTATTTTGCATAGCTATGTATACTTTGGTAAAAATAAATGTAGTCAGAGTTTGGCTTTGTGTTTAACACTCTGTATTAAAAATTCCTTAGCATCCCTCGTTAAATACAAGAGTGTTTTAGATGACAGTTGCTGTAAAGATGCCCATGTTACAGATGGAAAAGTAAGCCCCAGGGTAGCTAATATCTGCCTTGTGTTCTCCAATATGGTAGCCACCAGACACATGGAGCTGTCGAACACTTGAAATACAGCTAGTCTGAACTGAGATATATTGTAATTATAAGATGTACACCAAATTTTGAAGACTTAGTGTGAAAAAAAAGTAAACTATGTCATTATATTGTATTGATGATATGTTGAAATAATAGTATTTTGTAGCTGATAATTATAAGGTATATAATTTAAATTAATTTCATTTCATTGTTTCCTTTTTATTTTTTAAGTGTGGCTACTAGAAAAAATTTAATTACATCTGTGGTTCACATTATATTTCCATTGGACACCATTGGTCTAGCCCAAGTCCTAAGTGGGTAGTATCTAGCAGTGGGCGGTCCAGTATGTTGGCAAATAGCCACACAAGACAATGATATCCAAATGTAAATTTCTTGAAAGTAAGTGTAACTTGAAACTCATTTTCTCAGTTGTACCAGTCACATGTCAAATGCTATTGCCATGTGTGGCTAGTAGGACAACACGGGTAGAAATGACTTAAATCATCCCAGAAAGTTCTATTGGAAACGCTGGTCCAGCGCATCACTAAGTAAGCACTGCCTCACTGCTAAGCCATTGTTCATTGAGACCGTGATGATATGCAGTGAGAATAAATGTGTCATATTCAAGATAAAAGTGTGCAAATAGTGATAGCATGTGGTTGCTGGTAAGGATTATTAAATAAGGTATTCATCCTTGGAAATGGTAACCTCTAAGTGCTGCTCAGGATATAGCTTCAGATATGATTTTTATCCATCAGAGTGATCACGTAAACTTGATGGATAGAAAAGATGTAAATCAGGTAGAACACACTGGAAACACTCAGGATGCTTTAATAAGTTTTAGTGAACAAGAACTTGCACGTCAGCTCTAAGACCCTCTTTGTCAGAGGCCTGATATCTGATGTCCAAGGAAGTTAGACCACCAGCGTCGGTGGCCTAGCAGCCAGACCATACCGCTGTTTGCTCCCCTGGGCCTGCTGCCCCGCTGTGAGGGGGGTGATGAGAACTGTGTGTTTCGGGGTTCCGGGGCTGCAGAATGGGGAGGTCACAGACTTCAAAGTAAGCACGTAAGGGGAGATTTCTATAAAGTCAAGAGTTAAAATTATTCTTAATTCTGTATTAAAAATTTTTCTTAATGTTTATTTTTTAGAGAGAGAGAGAGAGAGAGAACAAGCATGAAGGGCAGGGGAAGGGCAGAGAGCGAGGGGGACACAGAATCCGAAGCAGGCTCCAGGCTCTGAGCTCTCAGCACAGAGCATGAGGCGAGGCTCGAACTCACGAACGGTGAGATCATGACCTGAACCAAAGTCGGACGCTTAACCGACTGAGCCACCCAGGTGCCCAAAGAGTTAAAATTATTCTTAAACCAACACCCTTGGAAGCACAGTCCAAATTTAATTTCTTCAGTCTCTCTTTGCTTTTGGTCATGACCTCTTTTCCCTAGAGCCATAGAAGGTCCAAGTGTAGCTAGAAAAATATGGAGGAAGGGGTATAGAAGGAAATGATGAAAGGTTTTCTCCGTCACATACTCTTTTCCACGATGGTGGGGAACATGTTTCTAAACACGTTTATTTCAGTGCATCTAGGATGAAACGCCTCTGTAGTTTTGTAGTGCAACTCCTTTGTAGTTTCTTCTGCTTGTCCAGAAGTGAAGATATCAGGCACACTAGCCTTTATGAGTACCTGTGTGTCATTATTGTCCCCAGTTTTCAGAGGAGGAAACTGAGTCTCTGAGTGGTTAGTTCCACTGTCTAAGGTCACTGCTGGTTAGTGTAAGCCAGGATGTACATCCAGGTCTCCCCTGAAGTCAGACTCTTTGCCTTTGATGAAACTGCCTGTCCTGGGCACCGGAGGCAGAGCCTGGCGGGATTCCCTGCTGCCGGCATCCGTGGGGGTATAAATGAGTTAATACTGTATATTGCTTCTGAGGCGCAGGATTTTAGCCTGTGAGAGTCTCCATGGCCTGGAGTACAGAGGCTAAGAATCTTTGTCACTGATAAATGATCTGCAGGCTCTTAATCCTGATTCCACATTACTCATTTGTAAAGCTGCTGGCATATTTGCACTGAGCCCATTGCTCTCTCTGCCAGGCTTAGCTTCACGTGGCAGGTTGGGATTTTTTTTTTCTTTTAAGATTTTATAAAGCTGAGTATAAAATGGGAATGTTTTCATAAACGCTTAAGCATCTTTAGTGAAGCTAATTTATAGAATGTAAATGTTCCTCTCCGGCAATTTAAACCCAAATTCCTCAGCAGTGGGAGGTTGGGGCCGAGAAACAGGAAACGGCTCTGTTTCATTGTTCATGCTCAACAATAAAAAATTAAATGGCCTAAAAAGTGCAAGCCAGANTGTAGACATTCCTCTGGATCTGAGTGCTGGTGATGAACAGAGAAATTGGATGCTTCTTTCTTCCCGTGGGGCCTGGCAGCCGCACCATATTATGCCTCTGGGTGCCTCAACCGCGTGCCACCATGCTAGGCAGACACCCAGTGCCATCTTGAAGTCACCTTTGCCAGCCGCTTCCCTCACAGCCCTCCCCGTGGGAGCACACCTTGGGAATGTGCGGTCTGCTAGAGAGCTTAGCTCACAGCCAAAGTCTGCAGCGAGGCTCCCATGGTTAAGATTTTTTTTGGAGCTCCTTTCTGCTTCTATTTTATGTCCCCATTCTTGTTTTAATGTCTGTTTTTGTTTCCAAATGATGAGATGGCATGAAATCTGCCTTCTCCCTTCTCATATAGAACCAGGCGCTATATAAATAAGCAGATATTTAATACATCCAAAGGGAAGTATTTTGTTTTGTTTTGTTTTTACTTCTTATCTGTGGCTTTAGGAGTTCAGTCTCCTCTTTTGTCCTTTATCCCCCAACCCAAACCACACGAAACACGCTAAATCCTCCCTGAATGTGAGGACTATTTTTTTTTTAATTGTGCACAGCTGACACCATCCTAGTCATCAGATAAAGACATTATGGACATTGTATAATAGCAGAACTAATACAAAAATGAACATTTATTAAGTGCTTTTGCTGTACCAAGTCCCTTATAATAGATCTTCATCTCATTTCATTCTTACAATGATCCCAAGACAAACATCCTCATTCCGATTTTGCAGATGAGAAAACCAAGGCTCAGAAAGTTTCTGTAACTTAGCCAAGGCCACGTGTGGAAATATCACGACCAGGAGGGCACCCTCATGTGCCTCATGGAGCGGCAGCTCTGCCCTGCAGATTGCCTGTGATGGAACAGAAAGACGGTGCTCAGGCTGACCTCCAGGCTAAGAGACAAGAAGACAAAGTAAATGCAGGTATATCACATTACATGACATAGCTGTATATCTGCAAATCATTGTATTCGTCCAGAATACGGTACGCTACCACTGCAGCAGCAAATCCCAAAGCATCGATGTCTTAAAAACATTTTTTTAATGTTTATTTATTTTTGAGAGAGACACACACAGAGTACAAGCTGGGGAAGGGCAGAGAGAGAGGGAGACACAGAATCTGAAGCAGGCTCCAGGCTCTGAGCTGTCAGCACAGAGCCAGATGAGGGGCTCAAACCCATGAACCGTGAGATATGACCCAAGCCGAAGTTGGACCCCCAACCAACTGAGCCACCCAGGCACCCCAAAGCATCAATGTCTTACCATAGTAAACGTTCCTTTCTTGTTCCCACCATGGAAGCTCAAGCTGGATGGAGACGCAGTGTGGGAGTCCTAGCTAACCCCAGCCTCTGAGCCATCCCATCCCGGGCACCAGACCCGTGAGGGAAGAAGCCTCTAGATGATTCCTGCTCTTCCAAAACTTAAATATGTTTCTCAGGGCACCTGGGTGGCTCAGTTGGTTAAGCGATCCGACTCAGCCCGACTTCGCCTCAGGTTATAATCTCACGGTTTGTGGGTTCGAGGCCCCGTCGGGCTCTGTGCTGACAGCCAGCTCAGAGTCTGGAGCCTGTTTCGGATTGATTCTGTATCTCCCTCTCTCTCTGACCCTCCCCTGCTCGCTTGCTCTCTCTCTCTCTCTCAGAAATAAATAAAACTTTAAAATATATGTTTCTCTAGGTACAGAAGTAATATTCACTTACTCTATAAAATTTGAGAAATACAAAAAATGTTTTGAAATGAAAAGAAAAATGCCATAGAAAATAATAATCCACCTGCAGAATTAATGCATGTTCTCTATTGTATTATCTTACTCTTTCTCCAAACTGGAGTCACAGTATAGTCAGTTTTATATCCTACTTCCCGAATTCCATCAGCCCCCCCGCACCTCCCCCGTGTAGACAGTATTGCAGACTGTCATAGTCCATTCAGGCTGCTATAACAAAATACGTGAGACTGGTAACTTATAAACAGGAATGTATTTCTCACAGCTCTGGAGGCTGGCGAGTCCAACACCAGTTTGCCTGAAGACTCGGGATCTGGTGGACACCCAGGTCCTGATTCATGGATGGGAATTCTCTGCTGTGTCCTCACATGGTGGACAGGGTGAGGGAGCTCTCTCGGGTGTCATTTATAAGGGCACTGATCTCCTCCATGAGGGCCCACCCTCATGACCTGATCGCCTCCCAGAGCCCCCACCTCCTAATATCATCACCTGGGGGGGTAGGATTTCCACATATGAATTTGCGGGGAGGGGCATAAACATTCAGCCCAGAGTACCAACATTTCTTCATTTCACTAAAATATGATTTAACCATATTATATAAGCTGCACACATTTCTAGCCTGTAGCAAATACCAATTACTTAGCTATTCTGCAACTATTCTACATTTTAGTTGATTTCAATTTTTCACTGTGGTGAGCAATGTCTTGAAGAACAACCTTGAACATGAATCTTTGGCAGCATCTCTGGTTAGTTGCTTAGAATGTAATCAGAGAAGTGGGATTACTGGTTTAAAGGGTATGCGAATGTTCAGGTTCTTAATAAATATTGCCAGGTTGCTTTCCAGAAGGTTAGCACCAATTTACATTCTCACCTGTATTTTATGGGATGCCGCTTTCGTACCTGTGCCAGTACTCAGTGTTAGAGTGTTTCTAATCTTTGCCAATTTGTTACATTAAAGAATGGTATTTCGTTTTAAGACTGGTTCGCTGCCCAGGTTGTGCTCTAATATGGGATTTGCCTAAAGCTGAGCTTTGATCCCAGCTCTGGCGCCTTGTAACAAGATAGGTAACCCTTGAAAGACTCAGTTTTCTTTCTGTCAAATGGTGATATTTATTCTGACTCCTTGGGATACTGGGCGGATTAAATATGTTCAAGTTTATAAAGCACTTAACACTGTGCCTGTCACAGAACAGCTAAATGGTGGCTGGTAGGATGGGTGTGACGATTCAGCAGTTACCAACACGTGAAGAGCTCCGGCCTTTTTTCCTTTCTCTGTGTCTTGGAGAGGATTCTGATTTTGCTCCATTGTCTTTCTCTCCCTTCCTTCTCCTCTGAAGAGGGGGTGCCATTCTTTTGGGCTTTTGTGAATTAGAATCAGGAAGAATGAGAGAGGAGAACGACAAAGAGACACACTGGCCGAGGACAGACCACTCAAAACCCAGTGGCTAACAACACATGGGTTCGCCTTTGTCTCCGAGAGACTGACAGTGGCTGGGCTCAGCTGGGTAGTTCTGCTTTGGGCTGTGGGCTCCCGGGGCGTGGCTCCAGGGTTTATGCTTGACCTGGGGCCCATATTGCATGAGCAGAAAATCCCCAGGGCATGCTGTCATGGTAGATCACTGGAGCAAAAGAGGTCAAACCAAAACCCACAAGCAAACTTAAGGTCCCTGTTCCTTTTGCATTTACTAATATTCCATGGGCCAAAGCAAGTTACCTGGCCAAGTCGGCCATCAGTGGGGGTAGGAAGTCTCCTCGTCCCACAGTGGGGGAGGGAAGGGAGTGAATAGGTGCTGAATGCATGATCCTAATGAATGTTTCTGGGAAATTTCAGGAAGAGGGTGCTAGATAGTGTGCAATCTATAATACGGGGATGAAAGAAAAGAGATTATGAGACATGTTGGGTGTATGTGAGCTTTTACAAATCAGAATCTTTTGAATTTCTGGAAGCCTCTAGTTAAGAACTTGTAAATTTGTTTTGTCTGTTTGGCGTGGGCTTTACCAAATGGCACTTCCCCTAGGGACTGACCTGCTTGCATAGCATCACATGACAGGACACAGTTAACATCTTTTCTACTGCTGCGACCCACAAGCTTCTCTCTCTTTGGGTGCTGTAGAACCTTCAAGCATTTCCTATTTCTTTTTCTTCCACCAGGAGAAATATATGGGTAGTGGCTTCCTAATCATGGTTTACCAGGTCCCCACGGGAAATGTGTCACCTGTCCCACTGCCATCTCATTTAAAGGAGGGCAGACAGCATGCTTGAGAAACCTTGTTGGACAGGAGGGCCCAGGGGCAGAGAATGAGAGCCGCCTGCTGGGTCTCAGTCATGACTCAGAAGCTCCAAATTCACTTACGGAACCTTCCAGTGAAATCAAATTGAGAGTGAGCACAGGGCGTGACACGGAGGAGAAAAAGCAGGAAGAGCTCTAAGGAGAGGAACCAGGCCATTTCAGCGGTCTTTATCATCTGTGCAGAAAGCTTCCCCTCACCTCCCTGGAGATCATTTACCTGCTACCTGACAGGAGCCTAATGCCTCTGATCTCCAGGTTTGCTGAGCTCTGCAGATGGCTGGCACATCACGTATAAAACATTACCCCACAATCCTGCTGGTATGAGGGGCTTGTTCAGAAATTCATCCCAAATTGAACTTCTTATTCGCTTTACATGTAGACCAGCTGAACAGGGACATAATAGCTCTGCTTATGTCTCTAAATGTCACCTGTCTTTAACATTACCCAACACACTTTTGTTTCGTTTCTTTCATAGAAAGCAATACTCTTGACCTCTTAAAAAATCTAAGCCAAGAAGAATCACAGACTGTATCAGGAATTGCACTAAATAACAAATCCTCAGTCTTCCTAGAGCTGTGGTGTGGGCCATCAGTGTCGTCAAAACCCATTGGGATTTCATTAGAATAATGGGCTATAGGTGCACCTTTATACATATAGTATATTTGATGCTTGGGGGAAGAGACTGTAATTCTGTGTCAAGTCATTAGGAGACATTTTTTTCAGGGTTTTTTAAGTCTACAGCCAGATTGGCTGTCTTTCTCTATTTCCATAAAAAGAAGGGAGTGTATAGCTATAAAATCTTCTCTACTATTGTTTTTCCCTCACTCCCACTCCATCTGCAAAGGGTTGATATTTTTTTTCTTTTCTGAAGTCTTATTACAAGCATTTTTTTCCCATATGGTTAAAAGCTTAGATGCAGAAGTTGGATAACACAGGTTTGAACTTCAGCCATTTCTGTGACATTTAATAAGATACTTTAGCTTTCCATGTCTGTTTCTACTTCTGAAAATACGGAAAATAATAGGACCTACCTGTGCAATGTAAGGTACCTGGTATATGGAAAGCCTCTTCACGTGGCCCATGTGGGATTTGGGCTCTGGGTCCAAGGGCAGATTTCCCCCCTGCCCCAAGCCCCGCTGGTCCTACCTCAAACATCCACTGACGGTCTCAGCTTTTCTACCTCAGGGTCTTTTTCAAAGTGGGGCACCCTGGAAATGCAGACGTTTAATTCTCAACCAATGGGAGACAGGAGTCTGTAGAGAAATGTTTCATTCCCTGATTCAGGGGGATAATTTGAGGTGTGGTCCGTGCAGATCCCATAGGGTCCACTGTCAGGACTGAGCCTCAGTTGCCCACATTAACCAGCTCAACAAATGCACCTTTTCATTGACTTCTCTCTAGCTGTTGCCATTACCTTCCCTCCCTCCCTTCTGCTTCCTGGGATCACCTCTCAGTGAGCTGCCTGCACCCAAGTCCTTGTCTCAAGCTCTGCTCTGGGGAGTCCCAACTCACAAAACTCCTAATAAATATTTGCTGTTAATACACTCATGGAAAAGCTTTTCTGGTCCTAGAAAGACTAATGTTGGAACCAAAATTCAAGATGCATGTTGAGGCTTTCTTTCTCATTTGATATGTTATTTCAATAGAAAAATATTGGGGCGCCTGGGTGGCTCAGTCGGTTAAGTGTCCGACTTTAGCTCAGGTCATGATCTCATGGTTCGTGGGTTCGAGCCCCACATCGGGCTCTGTGCTTACAGCTAGCTCAGAGCCTGGAGCCTGTTTCAGATTCTGTACCTCCCACTCTCTCTGACCCTCCCCTGCTCATGCTCTCTCTCTCTCTCTCTCTCTCTCTCTCAGAAATAAATAAAACATTAAAAATTTTTTTCAAATAATAAACAGAAAAATATTCAAATTGGTAAACACTGCTGCATTGTACACATCTGGCAAATCCTATAAAATCAGACTATCCCCCCAATACTGGAAACTCATGGAAGCTATACTTCTCTTCCTTTCCTGGCACTCCTCCTCACTCTTTGCTTTGGGGAGGAGCTGGGCAGCTGGGGTGATGTGGGAGGTACTCAGGGGACTCAGTGCTATTTGCCAACTAGTCCAGAGTGTTTGTTCTGACAGTTGGCTGTCTATATTAATGTGTGCTACCTGAATGTCCGTCCTCGTCGTCAAGATTGGCATTAAGTTCTCTAAACTCTTTTACCCAGTTCCCTTTTGATCCCAAATGCTGGCATTGGCAGGATAAGTAAGAGGTGAAGATTCTAGCCGGAGACCATAGAACCTCTTTCCCCCTCAGTGCAAAGCCAGCTGGCCCATACCAGTATCAGCTTTGACTTCATTGGCACCTGGCTGTGACACTTGGGCCAACTGGCCTACGTGGACAGCTTCTAGCTTTACCACCTTCTGATCTTTCCCCCTTTGGAAATTTTCATTGCGATTACTCTGGAGTTTTGCTGTGATTAGGATCACAGTTACATGGGAGGGAGCTGAACATTGTGGGGTGGGTTGGCACACCTCTTAGGATGGGCTAGCTTGGGCAAATGTCCTCCTTGCAATTCTCTTGTAAATTCAATCCCTCCCTGGCTTGGCCACAAAGGCACAAACATTGCCAAGGTGACTTTATTATGTGTATCCTGGAGTATGTTCCCTTTTGAGTATGTAGCACCATTTCCTGGAATTATTATTTCTGGTAGGATTGGGGTTGATTTCTGGCTACCTAGTATTTTTCCAGCTGAAACGTTTTATTCTTCACTTTGCCATTTCATGAAGTGTTGTGAAAACACTGGTTTTCCCCTTGGAAGGTCGTTTTTGAGGGTGTTACTGCTTTTTAGATCCTCTTCTCCCAGCCCATGCTGAGAGACAGAACCAGAGACAAGTTGCAGCTCTGATGCTTATTGACTACAGGACTTTGGGTTTAAAATTGGATTTTTGTGAGCTTTTGTTTCCTTAACTGCAAAATGGGAATAAAGATGGGACAGAAGTGATCATGCAATTCGAAGTATGAAACAGTCTCAGATATTTTCTTTTTTATGTTTATTTATTTATTTTAAGAGAGAGAGAGAGCACAAGCATGAATGGGGAAGGGGCAGAGAGAGAGAGAGAATCCCAAGCAGGCTCTATGCTGTCAGTGCAGTGCCCAATGGGAGCTTAATCTCACCAGCCAACCCTGAGATCATGACCTGAGCCTAAATCAAGACTTGGACGCTTAACAGACTGAGCCACCCAGGCCCCCTAAGGTATTCTTTTATTTGGCAAACACAGAAGGAACTCTCACCATATCAGCCCTAGTTCTCATCTCAGGAAGCTGTGGTTCGGTGGGGGAAAGAACACATTGGCGATCTTAATGGGCAATCATGATCAAACTCATAAATCCTACAAATAGAGATAAATATAGGGTGTTACTAGAGCACATGCAAAGGAAGCTTAACTCAGTCTTGAGGGCTCATGGAGAGCTTCTTGGAAAAAATAGAAAGATAAGGAGTTATTAATAGTAATATTTAGTTGTAATTAGTAGGGTGCTATGTGCTGAGTAGTATACTAAGTACTACTTCGTTGAGGTATCACAATTGTGCCTATCTTAGAGGGGGCTTAAACTCCATTTTATAGCTGAAGAAACCAGCTCAGAAAAGTTAAATAAACTGCCCAAAGACACACAGCTAAGTGGCATGGTCAGACTTTGAACTTAAGTTTGATTCCAGAACCCTCATTGTTTTTATTTTATTTTAATTTAAGAACCCTTGCTTTTAACAAGACGGATTATGGAAATCTGTTCATGCCATGTCCCTGCTTAAAAATGGCCATTTGTGACTTCCTAATGCTCATAGGATAATGACTAAACTTACCATAACCAAAAGTCTCCTGCCCACTCTTCTGGCCTCACCTTTCACCCTTCTCTCTGTGCTTGGCTGCCGTCAGCCTCAGCAGCAGCTCATTAAGAATATACTCAGCTAGGGGCACTTGGGTGGCTCATTCAGTTAAGTGTCCGACTTCAGCTCAGGTCATGATCTCATGGTTCGTGGGTTCGAGCCCCGCTTCGGGCTCTGTGCTGACAGCCAGCTCAGGGCCTGGAGCCAGTTTCAGATTCTGTATCACCCTCTCTCTCTGACCCTCCCCTGCGCATGGTGTCTATCCCCCTCTCTCAGAAATAAATAAAGCATTAAAATTAAAAAAAAAGAAAAAGAAAAAAAAGAATATACTCAGCTAAGTCTGAACTTGTCCTGTGGGCAGTGGAGGCAATGGAGGGTTCCAGCAGATTGAGAAGGAGCAAGACAAGATCTGAGAAGTTTCGTTAGGAGAGCGTTGAAGGCACGCAGGCAGAGGTACATGGGGATCTCAGGTAAGGGGGGTGGCAAGAGGGAAGGAGAAGGGGTGAATTGGATTCAAAAGACATTCAGTAGGTAGAATGTACAAATCGTGGTAACTGATCATGTTGGGGAGTGAAGGAATGCAAGGGGTCCATGTTGATTTCTGGCTTGAACAACAGGGTAGAAAGTACTAGCTACGTTTAAGGAGCTATGATTAGTGCCTGACAGAAGCAAACAATACTTGCAATTCTACTGCGTTTTCATTATATGTGTGCTGAAGGGTTCTGGAAATGGTAAAAATTTCCCTTCCTGGTCCTTTTTGTTCTCTCTTCCACACTAGGTGTGGGAACTCACTGAAAAATGCAAAAAAAAAAAAAAAAAAATCCATTTTCCCTGCACCCCCCGCCCCCCAAACCAAGTTGAACTACAAACCTACACAGCAACAGCCCCCGATCAGGCAATCAAACAGCTCTCGGAATTAAGCTTTTAAACATTAAAATCAATCAAGCCCAAAGAATCTAGCGTGAAATGAAGAGGTGTTTAAAAGAAGTAGGCTGAGGTACTCTGAGAAAAACAACTTAAATTATTAAAGCAGAGTTTTCACAGTGAGGGGAAAATGTTCCAATAATGCCCGATTAAAAATGTAAATCTGTTTACCTTCCAGATGGTTTTTTTTTTTTTTTTGAGTACTCTAATTAAAATCTACTGCTTACCTGTTTGTCTGTGAAAAAGAGTCAGTTACCTGGGTAAAGTAATCAAACCTACGTATGTTGGAATCATTTTCTTGGCATTTGTCACTGAGTGAATATCTCCTGTGACTTTTGCCTTGTTAGTTAATTACTCTATAAATTTCCCTACTGAAAATGGAGATCTTATTCAGTGCTGGGTTCTTTTCAGATTTCAAGTGTCAAATGTTCATGTTATTTCAAAAGATGATTTCTTTCTTTTCTATTCATTTCTTCCCCTCCCTTCTTGACCTGGGGTACATTTGTCCTACTGATATTATGACATTAAAATCGCTTTTGTTTCAGTCGACTTGGATGCCTACAATATAAGGTCAACAGGCTTTGAAGGCAGAATTAGTCAGATGGAGAAATGGGAAAGAAAATGTTCTTCCTAAGTGAGTGATCTTCAAGGGGATTTATATTCAACTGTGAAACAAGGAACATTGGTAGATCATGTGTTTATTTACCGGATAAAATATTGTCTCTATCAGCACCATTCAAAGGAAATATGTTGTGAGCCTCAAATGCAAGTCACATATGAAATTAACAGTTTTTCCAGCAGCCACATTAAGAAAGCAGAAAGAGGAGCATCTGGGCGGCTCAGTCAGCTAAACCTCCGACTTCAGCTCAGGTCATGATCTCATGGTTCATGAGTTCGAGCCCCATGTCGGGCCCTGTGCTGACAGCTTGGAGCCTGGAGCCTGCTTCAGATTCTGTGTCTCCCTCTCTCTCTGCCCCTCCCTCACTCACGCTCTCTCTTTGTCTCTCAAAAATAAACATTAAAAAGATTAAAAAAAAAAAAAGAAAGCAGAAACCAGTGGAGTTAGTTAACTTTGATATTATTTTATTTGCTTCTATATATCTAAATATTATATTTCAACATATGATCAACATAAATCTTGCTGAGATTTGTTCACTTTTTTTGAACTGTCTTTGAAATTTAGTTTGCGTTTTATACCTGGAGAGATCATAATTCAGAATAGCCTCATTCAAGTTTGCAGTGGAACTGCACATAACCAAATGTAGCTGATGGCTACCACACAGGACACTGTAGTTCAATGAGAGTTTTTCCCCTCAAATTGATAGGCCAAGAGTAGGCTTACACTTTTTTAAAGTTTGTTTACTTTGGTGGGAGGGAGAGAGACGAGAGAGAGAGAGAGAGAGAGAGAGAGAGAGAGAGAGAGAGAGAGAATGAGCAGGGGAGGGGGGCAGAGAGGGAGAGAGAATCCTAAGCAGACTCCTTGCTGTCAGCATAGGTAGGCTTACACGTTTCATGAATCCACCTTCTCCTCCCTTTTCCACAGAGAAAGAAAAAAAAAATGTTGCCTGCTAAGAAAACTGGCAAAACGGCTCTGATGATAAATTGCAGGTTCAGTTTGTTTTCATATAATTGTTTCTTGGTTCCAGGACTGGTCACAAATGAAAAATCACTCTTTTAAGGGTGTGGACAACTTCATTCAAGGGACAGTAAAACTGAGGCATTAAAATAAATAACACGCTGCATGGCATTTTTTTAAATGAGGGCTAAAAATTTTGTCCTTTTCAGATGGTGCAACATTTTCATTAGGAAATGTCAGTAGATGTCTCTTCTGTATGCTAGAGACTATATTAAACGTGAATTACAAGAATTCAGTTGATTCCCAGCAGGATTTTTCTGTAGATTAGCCAGGTAATTTTAAAAAAGTGTGTATGTACATTTGGGAGCTCGGGGATGACTTTAATTTCTAGGTGGAAGAACTCTCCTGCTCCGCATTTTTTTGAGGGGGTGAGAGTGGGAACTACAATAATTAGATGCATCCAGAAAAGTTTTCTAGGAGTTGAACTGCACTACGTAATAAATTAGGTTCTATTTGGCGTGCCCAGCATCTTTACCTAGTGAGCGCACTATCCTTCAAGCTGTAAACACATTCTGGGTTTTATGAAATGGGGATTTTCTTGTTTTAGAAGGCAGTATGGTTTAGTGTGGTGCTGCGGAAATCCTTTCCAATCAAAAGGATCTGGCTTTGAACTTTAGTTTTCTCTGGGTTATTTTGAGCCACTCACTTAAATTCTCTGGGCCTTAGATTCCCCATCTGTGCAAAAAGGATTATACTACCTGACTCATTGGGGCGCCTGGGTGGCTCAGTCGGTTGAGCATCTGATTCCAGCTCAGGTCATGATCTCGTGTTTGGTGGGTTCTAGCCCCATGTCAGGCTCTGTGCTGACAACTCAGAGACTGGAGCCTGCTTTGGATTCTGTGTCTCCCTCTCTCTGTCCCCCCTGCTCATCATGCTCTGTCTCTTTCTCAAATATAAATAAACACTTAAAAAATTGAAAAAAAATTTAAAAATCGAACTCAGATTATTGTGAAGAGAAATGTGATCATAAAAGTACAATATCTGAAGCAGACACTTGATTAGTGATGATTCTCTCATACTGCCTTCCGCAGGTGACCAGGTAAGACTCAATGATGTTAAGTGTTCACTGACTTAGTGTTTATGATGGTCAAGCTGTCAGCCAGAGCCGAGGTCTAATCTGAAGGCTGGGCTGGGGGAAGATCCATTTCTATGCTTACTTGTATGATTGTTGGCAGGATTTAGCTGTTTGTGGACAGTTAGATTCAGGGCTTTCATTCCTCACTGGCTGTTGCCTGGACATTTTCACAGTTCCTGGTCACTTGAGCCTTTCGATAAAGAGTTCACAACATGGCAGCTGGAGAGCAAGAGAGAGAAACAGAGAGACAGACAGACAGAAGTTGGGGGTGGAGAATAGGACCCCAAGTGTTCTTGTAACCTAATTTTGGAAGTAACATCCCATACATTTAGCAGCATTCTGTTGGTTAAAATTGAGTCACTAGGTCCAGCAGCACCCAAAGGAGGGGGTGACACAGAGTGTGAATATGAGGAAGTGGGATCGTTGGGGGCCATCTGGGAGGTCATTAACCACACATTCCTGTAACTTTAACCCTCACGTTTCCTGGTATTACTTCCCCTTCACATGTAGGTCCTAAGTCAGAAGAGATGAAGAAATCAGAGCTCTGAGTCAGGAGCTCTGGTAAATGCTTCCCATAGCTCCTAGGGTGCCAGACGTTATGCTATGTGCTCATTGCTCGCTGAGATGTGTGTCCACCTCCCCACGCAGACGAGGGACTCCATGAGGGCTCCATAGTTTTGCTCACAGCAGCAATCCAGAGCCTAGAGCAGTGTTCTGTGCCCAGCTGATTCTCATCAAATGTTTGTCAGATAACTAAGGGAATGAGCTGAAGTCAGCCACCCAACTGACTGAGCCACCCAGGCGCCCTTGCAGTGAACTTTTTGCAAATAAAGTTTTTCCTTAGTTCTTTTAGTTCTTCCTCTTCAACCCTCTTGATGGTTTCAACTCTTCTTCAAGTTTGAAATGGTCTTCTTGAAATTTGAAAGGCCTGAATCTTAGATGCTTTGGAAGAAAGGTAGTGATGATGACAATGATAGAAAAACAAACTATGGTAACAACCAAACTTACATCTATTGAATGCTTAAGTATGTACTAGGCAGCATTCTAAGTGTTTCCCATGTATTAGTTCATTTAAAATCTCCTTTAGAATCATGAAGTCAACCCTAAAGATGACTAGTTATCTATTATTACACAGTGAATTACTCTGAAAGTTAGTAGCTGAAAACAGCAACACACATGTACAATCTCTGACGGCTTCTGCTGATCAGGAATTCGGGAGTGCCTGGGTGGCTCCAGCCCAGAATTTCTCATGAAGACTGCTTTCATCTGAAGGCTTGACTGCGGCTCAGGGTTCTGTTTCCAAGATGGTTTGTTCCAGTGGCTGGCAGCTTGGCAGGAAGCTCAGTCCCTCCCCATGTGGCCCTATCCACGGGGCTGCTTGAGTGTGGTGGCTGGCTTCCCCCGGAGCATGGGATCTGAGACACAAGGAAGAAACTCTTAGGACCCAAGTGGTCCAGCCTCCGAGGTTCCCCAGCAACCTCTCCACAATATCCATTGGTCACAGAGGCCATTCTGTGTGGGAGGGGACTGTACAAGTGCATGGATACCAGAAGGCAAGGATCTTTGAGAGCCGTCTTGGGACTGGCCACCGCACCAGCTACCTTGTAATAACAACCACAACCACGGCTACCTTTTCTTAAGCAATTACTATGTACAAGGTACTGTGCCAAAGAATTTACATATACCATCTCTTTCATCTTGAAAGCAGCCCTAAGTTCTAAGCATTCATAGGATGCCTGTTTTACCCACAAGGAAATGGAGGCTCAGAGAGGCTAATAACCTGCCCAAGGTCACAGAGCCAGAAGTGGGAAGATCATGGGGGCACATCCCAGACACCTGAGCTCAAGCCCCTTGTATGCTGTTTCACCTGTGATGTTCCTGGGCTGCTATGAGGAGGGATAAGAAAATGTAGGGAGCTGTGGAGCATTATACCAATGACCGCAGAGGGACAAGTCCCTTCACTTCTTTGTCAGCAATGGGAAACCATGTCAGAAGCACAAATAAAGGACACAGTGTGTCACTTGGTAAATAAGAGACAAATGCAATCTGGTTTTGATTTTTATTAACCTACCGTAGAAAAAGACTTGCAACTGGTTCTCTGAGACCTGAACAATTAACATTAGAACCTATCATGTTTTCCGGGAACAGAATGCCCTGTGGTTTTGATGAGATTCTAAAGAGCTGGGAAAGGGGAGAGTAATGAAGTATAAAGAATGGTTTCAGGGTCTGCCCCAGCAGATACGGTGAGGAGGTTGGGAATGATTCAGTATAAAAACAATTGAACTTAAAGAGGGCTTTACATTTCTTCAAATCATTCAAGGATATTAGTACATTTTTAAAAAGTGTGTGTGTGTGTGAGAGAGACAGACAGACAGACAGACAGACACGTGGAGAGTAAGCCACGTATGCTAAATCATTCCCGAAGTTGAAGTTCATGGGCCCAAAGGAACCTAAGGAAACAAGATCGTTAGCAGTGGGTCAGGTCCATTGCCTTTCTATATTGCTAAGGAGGCAAATGAGCAGCTGGA
Source organism: Crocuta crocuta (assembly GCF_008692635.1). Taxonomy (NCBI): domain Eukaryota; kingdom Metazoa; phylum Chordata; class Mammalia; order Carnivora; family Hyaenidae; genus Crocuta; species Crocuta crocuta. The sequence continues at coordinate 1,881,839 of NW_027532182.1, forward strand.
GGAGAATTACTTGCCTTCTTGGGTATCATTATCAAAGGTTAGGGACTTCCCGGAAAAAATGCACATACCCACCTGTACCTGTTTTGCATGCAATTTTGGGAGCTTTAAAACTCCCTGAAGCCCATGGGATGGTCTCTCTAGTGTCCATAGATCCCAAGATGTACTCCCTGAATGCTGAATGTTTTAGAGAATTTATTCATATTTTCCACACTAGATAAACTATTTGTAGTGTGGAACCTAATAAGCTTTCCTATATCACGTCACATTTTCTCATTACTTTGAACTGTCATCGGTGTTTTAAAATTTTGACCTGATCCACTTGAGCAGTCATGTTTCCAGACTAGAGCTGACAATGAAAAAGTCACTGGGGGCGCCTGGGTGGCTTAGTCGGTTAAGCGTCCGACTTTCGCTTAGGTCATGATCTCGCGGTTCGTGGGTTCGAGCCCCGCGTCGGGCTCTGTGCTGACTGCCAGCTCGGAGCCTGGAGCCTGTTTCAGCCTGTGACTCCCTCTCTCTCTGACCCTCCCCTGCTCACGCTGTCTCTCTCTCTCCTAGAAATAAATAAAAATATTAAAAAAAAAAAAAGAAAAAGTCACTGAACCTCAGCATGTCAGCTTGCCTCCAGTGCACCCCCAAAGTGATGCCAGCATCCCCGCTAGAATCTCCCCGGCTGGGTCGTCCCAGCGCCCACACCCTCTGGACTCCTCCAAACAGGTACAACTTCTACACAGTACAATTCGCCCCTCTTCCGTGTGCCCTTTACGGATGCAGTTGCCTATGTTTTGGCAAGTGTGTGAAGTTCTCTTGTGCCTCCTGCACTCATCTCTTTCCCGCAGCCCCAGACCCTGGTAACTACTGATCTGATTTTGGTCCCTAGAGTTTAGCTTCCCTCCTCCTCCCGGGTCTTGTAAATGAGATCATACAGAATGCACCTTTGGGGGCTGGATTCTTTCTCTTAGCATGCTTTTGATATTCACTCACATGGCATTACATGATGTAATACAACTTGCTTATCCATTCACCAGTTGATGCACGTATAAATTATTTCCAGTTTTTGGCAACTGTATTCGTTTATTTTTTTGGGGGGGTGGGCAGTGAACTTTTGGGGCAGGGGGACTACTCTGTAACTTGATTATGGGGATGCAGGACTACTCGGCATATTGATTGTGTAACACAACTTTACACATTTGGGGAGGGTCAGGAGATGGGTGGGGCACAAAAGTGCCACAGCGTTCAGCATTCTTCCACTGCCTAAACCCTTTGGCAGTTTTTGCCAGTGCTTCTCCGAGCTCCAGCTGCATTTGAGCAGCTGTTCATTTTGCATCTGGGCGGAGGCCCTTGCATTTTTTTCTTTTCCGCAAATTGGGGCCCCAGTGTTCCACTGATATGAGTAGACAAGATCCAGACGAAATAACTCTCTTAAAGGTGTTAGCTTCCCTACTCCTCTTGTGGTTCCCAGACGTCAGTCTCGGAACCGCCTAGACGCTTGTTAGAAAAGCAAGAGTCTCCGGCCCCACCCCAGACCTACGGAGCCTCGGGATTTTAACAGGAATCCCAAGAGTGTCCAATGCATGTTAACGTTTGAGAAGCACTGGTCGTGGTATTCCGCTCTTGCTACTAAAAATAAAATGCATATTTTCTCATAATAGTTGGCCCTTTCTTCCAAACTTTTTCTGTCCCTCCCTGGAGTAAACTAATTTTACAGTTAAGAAAGAACTCCAGCTTGGATCCGGAGAGGCGGTGAGCGCCGCGTCCTCGAGGATGGAATAAGGAAGGAGGAAAAAGACGGGGCAGAGAACAGAGCCCGGGCTGTTGGGAGAGCCCGGGAGCCCAGGCAGGAGGCGGCGAGGCCAAGGGGGCCGGACGTNCCGGAGAGCCCGGCTGCTGCCCCGATTGGGCGTAGCTCCAGTATGTGTGTGCGTGTGTGTGTTGTGTGTGTTAGGGAAGGGAGGAGGGGAGGGGAGGGAACTCTTCCCTGAGCCCACCTTCCCAGGCTCCCGGTGCTCGGCGCTGTGCGAGCCTCCCCAGGGCCTTTTCTCGCATCTCTCGCATGCATGCTTGTGCCTCAGTTCCCCCCCCCCCCCCCCCCCCNCGATATCAGGCGGGTAGCATCGCCGCTTCTTTCCACTCTCTCCAGGGACTATGTTTGGTTTGGGTAAAGAGAGATGATGCAGGGCCAGACCTAGGAATTATTAATCTCTCCCACTTATCCTGGGAGCAGAGCGTTTGTCATCTGACCACCCCGAGTTGTCCCTCAGCGTGCGCCCTGACTGGCGAGGTGCCAGTGGGAGTGCACCGGGGCGTCATCTGGCGGCCTTTTGAACTTGGACATCACCGTGGCGGGTGCATCCTGAGGTCCTGGGAAGCAGCAAGCCTCTTTCCCTTCCTGACAGCGTGGTCTCCCCTGGAACTTTTCTGCTGATGTGGGCACGCTCGGAATTCCAGCCCAGGAGCCATTCCTCCTCGGCCCTGGCCCGCTGGCCACAGCTGTCAGCTGCCCCTCCTCAGCTCGCTCCGGCCTCTGACATTTATTTCTGGGCAGCTGATGCCCAGAAAGTGGGTGACAGGGCCCAGTGAACTTTCTTCGGCAGCAGCATGCCTGCCTGACATTTGTGCCATCCACTTATCTAATTTGTGCCTGATTTCCCCAGATGCTTCTAGCTGTTTGCTGTGGAGGTGTCTGTGGTGGTGCATGCTTTGGAAGTTGAGGCTCCCATCACTCTGAGTTCCCCCCTCTCCCATGTGCATTTGGAAAGAAACCCCCCCCTCTTTCCTTGCCGTCCCTGGTCCTGGTCATCCTCAGAATCCACTGGGCAGCGTTTCCCACCTCTCAGACCTGTGACATCATCCAGGAGTGGAGACCCCATTTTGATGTCTGTGTGTTTGCTGTGCCTTCCAGTAATGGTGGAATGGTGGTAGGTGCCCTGGGTTTTTAACCCAGTCTAAGGGACAGTTTCTCCTGGACTATCAGGCCAGTCCAGCGAAACAGTCCCAAGGGGACATTGGCAGCTACAGGTAGGTGTGAATGAGCAGGTGGGGGCTGTTAGAACAGGGAGCTTTCCAGGGCCTCTAAATTCATGCTCTCGATTTGCATGGCCGTGATGTATCCCCTGATAATGTCCAAGTAGGACAGTCTGGAAGCGGGCTCGTCCTCAGATTTGCTTGTGGCTCAGTGGAAACTTATTTTTTGCAATTCCCAGTTGGTACTGGGTTGCTTTGGTTGAGTCTCCGTGTCTGTAAAAATAGCTGTGAAGTTAATTTTGTCCTTCGCTGGTCAGTGCTGGTTATTTACTATGTGTGTGCATATAAAAGAGCGTTCCAATAAGCAGTCACAGTGGGTAGGGAGAGATTGGGGGGAGGTCACAGAACCTCCCGACTGTCCATAGGACCACGGTCCGTTCTCTGTGGTCATTGAGTCTGTGTGGCTTTGAATCCCCTTTACAGTTGCTGGTTTAGAAACTTTTAGGCAGATTGGGGTGCGTGTGCATTTTTCGTGTTACATTAAGCAGCATCCTTTTAGCGTGGATTCCGCATGGACCCCAAGTGTTACCAGAAACAGGACTGGTTATTTTTCTCGATGCCACCAGGTGCCCCTGGCCTTCCAGCCCCTAGAGAAGCCCATGTTCAGTTTGGGGTTCATAGTGGGACCAGAGACTTTCCCCCCTCTATCTCATATCCAGTTCCTTGATCCTCTTCTGGGAAGGTGAAAAAACAAGAGAGATTGTAAAAGCCAGTATTTTGGATTTCTGTCTCCCCTTGGATAGTCTGTGAAGGAAACGGGTTAGAGATGGTTGAGCCCCACTTTGAGTTTCTTCATAGGGCTGGAAGGCCACCGACACCTCAAGAGCAATTTGGAGGACTTTGTTGCTCAGAAACCTCAGACACTTCGATGTGTTTTCTTTTTCTTCCTTTGTTTATGTTGTTTGTGTCAGGAAGTGAGGCATTGATTTTTTAGCTGTTGTGTTTTAATGTCTCCTGTGAGAACGACTCGGCCCATCCAACGTCCAGTTCTCTTCCCGTGGTGGACTTGCTGGGTTTTAAGTGCACAGATGGCGAGCCGTGTCTGATGGTGGCCATGTCCTGCGGGCGGTCAATCTCACCTCCTCCTGGGCTGACCTTTGCTTCCGTTTCCCGACATTCTTTTCTGTCAGTGAGCACGCTTGATCTTCCCCCCATGTGCACTCCCAGGAGTGTGAGTACTGACCTTTTCTCCTGCAAAGATCTACTTAATGGCGTGAGTGGGTGCATTTTATTGTTATTTTTAACTAGTTGAGTCGCTTCGCAGCCCAGCCCGGGTAGGAGAGACGGGGCGCTGTGTACGCTGTGAACCGAAGTACAAATAAACACACGTTGTTGTTATTCCTCTTCAAAGAGAAGGGACAAAGGTTCCCTGCTGGGGTCTGAGGTGTTTTTATTCGACAGCCCACTTAGGCCTTTGACCTCAATATGGGTGGGGGGGAAGGAACAGTCCAGTGAAGAGGAAAGGGCAGGCTGGTCAGTTCTGGGCCTCCTAGACCGGTGTAGATGCCTTTTTATGAAAGTCACCAGGGTAACTTGAAAGTGAGCTTGTATCTCACCTTCGTGAAACAGTTTAGGAGAGTTTGTAGTCAAATAACCTCATAGTAAAGACTTGACCTTGCTTGTTTGCATGGGCCCAGGGAGCAGAGGGGACCCAGTATTGATGGCAGGCACAGGTATGTGTGAGATGCGTTGCTTGCCACTTTAAATGCATGATCTTGTTGAATTTTTTCAATGCTATTGTGTGGCAGGAAGTCATTTTATGGTTCACGAGAGCTCATTCATACCCAGGATGCCGGAGTGAGGACTGACGCTTGGATTCTAACTCTGGCTTCTGGTGCACACAGCCTCCACGCCTTTACTCCCACTTGCTTTTGTGAATTTAACAGTCAGTGAGGTTGTTTCCATAAACACCTCTCCTCCCTAAATCTGTTCACTTTGTGGTCACTGCTCTGAACTAGGCAGTTGGTGTTCATGGGAAATACATAAAATAAATCTCAATGCTTGAGGAAAGATAGAACTTTTCAAAATAGCACGGGTCTGTTTTGCTGTGCACGTGGGGGGAGGCACACCTGGGGGGAAGATACCCCTGGCCACGGTTGGATTTCTTGACCTGCGTTGTAATTACTCGGGAGGGTGGTGGTTTTCATTCATTTGAGATCTATATGTGTATATTCCCCTTTTCTTATATGTTTATTGTATTATATAATTAAAAAGAAAAGATACTTTATGCCATAGACTGATGGAACTATTTTTAACTGTTAGAAAGCCTCTGGAGACAAATTTTGTTTTTTGGATCCTCCGGGACCTGTGTTTGTGGAGTTTTCTTGTTTGTTCTCTTTTCCTCTTTCTTTCTCTCTTTAGAACATTTTGGAAATGCTTGAGCCATCCTAAGTGTGCTGGGTTTTCTGCCAGTGCCTATACCTGACCTCCAAGGAGATTTTTAAGATGGTTTTGTGTGTGTGTGTGTGTGTGTGTGTGTGTGTGTGTGTGAAAGGGCCGTCCTTTCTTTGTAATTGTTGTAAAAGAATCCACTCTTGGATCCTGAGGAGTGCCTTTAAAAATGTTTGCTGGGGGAGCAGCCAGGTACTTTGATGAGGTGGCATTTGCTTGTCACGTCATCTGCTTGATTTTTTTTTTTAATTTAAAAAAATGTTAATTTTTTTTTAGAGAGTCTTGCACAGGTGGGGGAGGGGCAGAGAGAGGGAGAGGGAACCCCAAGCAAACCCCACGCTCTCAGTGCCAAGCCCTGCTTGGGGCTCAGTCTCACGAACCGTGAGACCATGACCTGAGCCAAAATCAAGAGTGGGAGGCTTACGCGACTGAGCCTCCCCCCCGCCCCAGGTGCCCCTGCTTGCTGTTTGATGGTGCTTACCTGAAGAAGTGGACTTTTGTGACCGGGTAGCTGCTCCGTCCGAGAGGCTGGCAGATGTGTAGTTCGGGTAGGATTGGTAGAATTTCTGGACATGGTTGCAGGGATGGGGTTGGTCTAATGCAGGATTTTGCAGCCTCGGCTCTGTCGATTTTAGGGTTGCATGTTCTTTAATGTGGGGACTGTCCTGCCATTCTAGAACACTCAGCAGCATCACTGATTCTCGATGCCAGTAGCAGCCCCTTCCTCCTGGTCTCCCACACTTGTGACAAACAGAGATGTCCCCAGATGTTACCAAGAGCCCTCTGGGGGCAGAATGCACCCGCCCACCCCCCGCTGGGTTGGGAACCCATAGCCTGGTGTGAGCAAGCCCCCCTCACCATACACCTTGAGCGTTGTTACTACTCATCCTAAAAATATCTTCTAGATGCGGTGGGTCGGTATGGCATCCTCCTCCCAACGGGTCTTTTAGTAATCTGGTTTCTGCTTTCTGTTTCCACAGCCCCAGAAGTTCAATGTGAAAGTACAGTTGTGACTGGAAACGCCCAGCACTGACCCTTTTCTCTCTCGCTTCCCCTTGTACCACAGCGAAAACTTTGGGAGTTTTACGTTGTAGATTCAGTTCTCTTGGGAGAGACTCGCTGAGCAAGGTGATAGCTGACACCAGAAGCCACTTGGTTTCCTAAATGTGAAACTGGGGAGGTTCGCCCTGCCTGGAAGTCCGCCTTGGGAGTTGTGTGTTGAAATCTTAACCCTGGAAGTCCCCCTTCCTCCCCTCTACAGAGCAGTCACTGTTCTTCTCAGCTTCCCTCCCCTCCCTGTGATTCCTGCTTCCTTCCCATCAAAGGGCTTTACAGCTTGGGTCGGTTGTGCAGGTGGCGGGGAAAACCATCTGCACTAGCGGCAAGACGGTTTTGGGGGAATTTTCATCTCGGACTTTGTTCTCTGAGGGCTTTTTATAAAGAGTTTATGCTCTGTGTCGCTTTATGACACTCGGATTCCTTTAAGACGCTTTGCCTTCCAGCTGTCATTTCCCTTTGTTCAGGGTCCAGCTTTCCTCAAGTGTTTTCCTTCGTTGTCTCCTCAGACCAGCAGCGGGCATTGTCTGCGGTCTTTTGTGCAGGAAGAAAGGAGGCGCAGCCTCGAGGGACCCCGGGCTCGAAGGGAGAGCGCGTGTCCGCGTAGGTCAGGCACCTGTGTCCCCGGTCACGTGCTCTCCAGAGAGGCTTTTCCAGGGAGGAGCTCTCGCTCCCCAGGCACGCCGTGTGTGTTCCCGTTTGTCTCTGGACCAACTAGAAAGTTCTTCTCCAAGTTTTATGTGACTCTTCATCAGCGCGGGCCCAGCTCGGCCCCGTCTGTGCTTTGCATTCTGGCCTCTAGGGGCTAGAAGCTGTGTAAATGTGTTCGTTGTCCTTGAAGAACCAGATGATCTGGTGGAAGTGGGGTTGTTTACCTTCGGTCCTTAACTGGGAAGGCACTTTTCTGCAGGCGCTATTGCGAAGGCATTCTGGATGTGAGGTGTACTGACGCGCCCCTGACTTTGATGGGAACAGAGCCACTCGGCCGTCCCAGGGCCTCGGCACAGGTGGTTATCTCACCTTCTGGCTTAGTTAACGGATGAGTCCTCGAGCAGGGTTCGGAGGTGGTGACCCGCATCCTAGCTTGCTTGCTTTCACCTTCTAGTTAGACTGTTGGGCCACGCTTGTTGGTGTGACTCTTGTAGCTCTTGGCTTCTGGAATTTGAAGATGTTTCTTCTGTGGCTTGTGGGCAGCAACCTTCTTTATCGTTCACCAAATATGTCATATTTCTTGTTTCTTTCGTGGTATCTAGATGCGTAATAATGGCTGCCCCTCCTTGAAGGTTTACTTTATCTGGCAAGGTGCCAAGGCTGTGTATACATTATTTGTTGTAATCTTCTTGAATTAAAAACATTACAAGGGGCGCCTGGGTGGCTCAGTCAGTTAAGTGTCCGACTTTGGCTCAGGTCATGATCTCATGGTTTGTGAGTTTGAGCCCTGCGTCGGGCTCTGTGCTGACAGCCAGCTCAGAGCCTGGAGCCTGTCTTCGGATTCTGTGTCTCCCTCTCTCTCTTACCCTCCCCGGCTCATGCTGTCTCTATCTCTCTCTCAAAAATAAATAAAACATTAAAAAAAGTTACAAAAATAATACACCACATAGCTGCTTATTATAAAAATTTAAACAAAATAAGATCCTTACAGTAAAAAATTAAAAATCTTCCTTCATCTTTCATTTACATATCTCTCCTTTTTCCTAAATTACTATTAACTGATATATATCATTTTAGCCCTTGTATGGATTTATACACACACACATACACACACACAGAATGTAAAGAGCTCATACGTCTCTGTATTTGTTATTTTTTGACTTGTTGTTTTCACTTAAATGCGTATTTTTCACATACTTAAATCTGTATTCTGTCACTTTTACTCTGAGCTATGGGAATAAGTTACANAGCAACCTTCTTTATCGTTCACCAAATATGTCATATTTCTTGTTTCTTTCGTGGTATCTAGATGCGTAATAATGGCTGCCCCTCCTTGAAGGTTTACTTTATCTGGCAAGGTGCCAAGGCTGTGTATACATTATTTGTTGTAATCTTCTTGAATTAAAAACATTACAAGGGGCGCCTGGGTGGCTCAGTCAGTTAAGTGTCCGACTTTGGCTCAGGTCATGATCTCATGGTTTGTGAGTTTGAGCCCTGCGTCGGGCTCTGTGCTGACAGCCAGCTCAGAGCCTGGAGCCTGTCTTCGGATTCTGTGTCTCCCTCTCTCTCTTACCCTCCCCGGCTCATGCTGTCTCTATCTCTCTCTCAAAAATAAATAAAACATTAAAAAAAGTTACAAAAATAATACACCACATAGCTGCTTATTATAAAAATTTAAACAAAATAAGATCCTTACAGTAAAAAATTAAAAATCTTCCTTCATCTTTCATTTACATATCTCTCCTTTTTCCTAAATTACTATTAACTGATATATATCATTTTAGCCCTTGTATGGATTTATACACACACACATACACACACACAGAATGTAAAGAGCTCATACGTCTCTGTATTTGTTATTTTTTGACTTGTTGTTTTCACTTAAATGCGTATTTTTCACATACTTAAATCTGTATTCTGTCACTTTTACTCTGAGCTATGGGAATAAGTTACATCTGCCCCCACCCCCACTCCCATTTGGAAATGTCACTTATTCCAAAGCATTTGGCATTTCCTCTCACCTTCACATGCACTACACTAAGGCTCCAGCTCTTTGTGTGTGTCTTCCTGTCTTAAGTGCTTTAAAGTTGTGGAATTGCTTTGCAAAAATGATGGAATTGCTTTGCAAAAATGATGGAATTGCAGTCATTTCCCCAATGACAGATATTTGCTTCTCTAGCACCAGATTTACAGTTTCCTTGCCTTTTTGTGTACACATTAATTTTGTATTTCAAAAATTTTTTTAAGTTTGTTTTGAGAGAGAGACTGCATGTGCGTGTGAGTGAGCGGGAGGGGCAGAGAGAGAAGGAAAGAGAGAATCCCAAGCAGGCTGTATACAGTCAGCATGGAGCCCGATGCAGGGCTCGATCTCACAAACAGTGAGATCGTGACCTGAGCCAAAGTCATAAGTCAGACATTTAAGCCTGTTGAGCCACCCCGGCACCCCTAAGTTTTATCTTCGTGTAGGATCTTAGTACAATCTTTAAAAGACATTCTGAATACCAGCCTCTGCAGCACCATCAGTGCCTGGAACTGGACAGAGGTGAGGACACCATGAACAGCTGTGACCAGGTTTACCCAGGTACCACCAGTGACCAGTAAATCACTGGTTCTGTTTGTCCTATGCTATCACAAGATGCTGTTGCTGTTGAGCACAGCTTGATTTTAGAGATATTTCAATATTAAAGATAAATTGGGCACATCCTGGTCTCAGGTGTGTTATGATAACAAAGGTATGCATCTTCTTAACTGTCTTTCAGTTCTTGTAGATCTACCCATTCTTTTAAAAATCTCTTCTGGTATATATATATGTGCTATAATTCATTTTTTATTAAAACCCCTTTAAAAAATTTTTTATTTTTGAGAGGGAGAGAGACAGAGTGTGTGTGGGGGAGGGGCAGAGAGAGAGGGAGACCCAGAATCTGAAGCAGGCTCCAGGCTCTGAGCCGTCAGCACAGAGCCCGACGTGGGGCTTGAACCCGCAAACCTGAGATCATGACCTGAGGTGAAGTTGGACGCTTAACTGACTGAGCAACCCAGGTGTCCTATACTATAATTCACTTAATGCTTCCTCTGCAGATGAATCTTATTTCATTTTCTTTTAAAAAAATTTTTTTAATGTTTATTTTTGAGAGAGAGAAAGGCAGAGCATGAGCTGAGTGGGGCAGAGAGAGTGGGAGACACAGAATCTGAAGCAGTCTCCAGGCTCTGAGCTGTCAGCACAGAGCTCGACATGGGCTCAAACTCACAAACTGAGATCATGACCTGAGCCAAAGTCGGAGGCTTAACTGACTGAGCCACCCAGCCCCCCCTCCCCCCCAAATATTATGAGGAAACTAGAAGGCTAAGTAATTTTTCCAAGCCCACAGCCAATAAGAGTGGTTTCAGAATTGGCATACAGGACTATACAACTTGAACCTGTGCGTTTAACCACTTGACCGCTGACTTTACTGCTTTGGCATTGAGTAGACACTCAAGTTTGTGTATGCTGGAAGATGCAGGTGTACTCCCTAGCGTGTGCTAGACAATTCCATCATTGGGTAGTGATATCAATATTGATTCCAGTTTATCATGTTGGATAGAATGATGTTAGCTGTTAGAGTCAGGGGGCGTCCTAAATTGATTTTGTTCAAGTGGCTTGGTTTTGGCAGATTTAAACTGATGTTCTGCCGTTCTTCCCTATGGAGAACTTGTCATTTTAGGTATTTAAATTGGCCTTTGTGGAGGTTTGTTTTATTAAAAGAAACAGTAACAACAAATAAATTAACACCAGGAAAATTGCCTTTGAATGTATTAATGATGGACAATATTTATCCCCTTGTTGCTGGAAATATTTTCCTGGAATGTCAACCTAAAGCAATTTATTTTTGGTCAGTACTTCCCTCCAATACTGCTGGGTGCCAAATGTAAAGGCCCACTGTTTAAAAAGCCCAGAAATAGGTTTTTAAGACAAAAATACAGCGCTGGTTATAATAACTCATATAAAAAGAAAAACTGAAGGTTTATTCTTACTTTCTGACCCAGAGCTAATGCTTGTATGGCTCCCATATGGGAGAACTTTTTCTGAACTAGTCAGTGATATTATTTATTGTGAAAGGTGACATGGTGATGTACTGCCCCAGAAAGAAGGTAGAAATAATTTGCCCCATCTCGTTGCCCCAAGCCCAGAGCTCTTGTGGGCAGTGGGCTGTGCCTTGTGAGAAAGTAAGGCCACAGATCTGTCAGCTGTTAATAACTGTAGGCAGACCAGAGTGAGCTGAGCCTCAGGATTCCAGACTCTCACATGTTCCCTCCTTTTCATGAGTCATTGTGATATCAGGAGACTGTTAATTGGGTGGATTGGCTGGTGCTCAGATCCAACTGTGATTTTTGACAGACAAATAGTACAGTGTGAAGACGAGGTTGTCTCTGGCCTGGAGAGAGGCCACAGAGAAGGAGGGCAGCCATTTAGCTTACTCTGGAACAGGCCTTTGGGAACTGGGTGCTGGAGGGACAGGAATTTATGAATAACTTGATTGAGAAAACTCGCAAACCCACGGAGCCAGTGTTCCACGTGGGACAGTCATGTGTCTGTTGGCATACAGAAATGAAAGCATAAAGGGTGTTTAATTTTACTGCATTAAAAATCCCTTCTTGTTATTATAAGGCCCAGTGAGGTTAGCTTTGGGGATATCAGAAGTGTGTCGTCTTTGATGGCAGCCCTGGAACATTTTCCTTCAGCCCTTGCCTTGAATCAGAGCAGTGTTCTCCGGGAGTCGTTAAGCTAATTGGACATGGCTGAAAAATGAGTCCCAGTCACTCCTGTAGCTCCTTGGTCAGTTGAAAAAAAAAGCCTCTCAACTGGTTTGGAAAGTTCTAAATATAACTTGTTTTTTATTATAAAAATAAAATGGGAGACTTGGGGGGCGATGGAGGGGTGATTAGCAATGTAGGGTGTTTCATCAGAAGAAAAATCCAACGCCATAAAAACATGTCGATGCTGAGAGAAAACAGAACGGAATAAAGCGTTTTGAAAACAGATTTCATAGAAACAGCAGCATAAGCTTGATAAAAAAGTGTGATAGTAGCAAGTAAGGCGAGCTGGCAGGACCTAGGGAAGCAGGCCTGGAAGGCGTGGATGCTAACTACCATGGAAGAGATGAAGTTGAAGAGATAGCCTGTCAGGAATATTCTGTGTCAGTGAAAGATAGAGCAAGTCTTGTAGTGTCATAGATAGAGAAACTGTACATCCTGGTGGGATCTATGAAGGGCAGCAGTGATGCAGTGAGACAGAGAGTTAGCAGGCCACAAGTACATTCATGTTGCCCAAGTAGATGGTAAGGACAATACAGGAAAAACTAACAGATGTCAAAAGTATAATAGGGATGCTCAGTGTTTGAATTCTAAACACACCAGAGGAGTTGGAGATGCTCAGACATTGGAATATATATTCAGGGAAAGGAACACTGTCCAGCCTCGAGGGGAGAGTATCATGATCTTTTCAAAGCACAGTGAAATCTTGGATGGCAAGTAACTTGTTCTGTGAGTGTTCTGCAAGATGGGTGAAGATTTCTAATGAATTTTAACTTGATAAACAAGCGATGTCTTGTGATATGAGTAGCACATGCTGTTGAATGCCACATGATCACAACTGAGCCAGTGATGCTTCTCTCTTTCTCTTGCTGTGGGATTGTGGGTGATCATCTCCCCTGCTTGGATGCTTGGTCTCAGGCTGTGGTGTTTGGCCCAAATCAGTGATTTTTCAGAATTGGAAGGTACTCACACTGGCACTGGTGTCTTTTTTGTCACTTCAAAGCACCTGTGGATAGTCCTTTGCTTTTCCATACAAGAATAAGCTTAGGAGTGCTTTGCTTCATCCTAGGTCAGGCTGCCTGCAGCTATAGACCCTTTCCTCTGCTGCCTTATTGCCAGTTAATTAAATACAGTATATGACAAGAGTTTATTAATACTGTCCCGTAGCCAACATCCATGTAAGTGTATACAGTGACCCCCATGCAGAAAAAGGTTGGAAAGAAGAGCAGTAAGAAAGAGATGAGTATGGTGGAGGTTAAGAAGGAAATCATGGAGAAGTACGAAGGAGGTATGCAAGTGGCCAACTGCGAGATTTTATAAGAAGTTTACCTCTGCATCTCGTCTGCAGAAGAGGAGGAAAAAAGCAGAGGAATCCCTCCCTTCACATGAGATTGGGGAGATGTGTGAAATGTGGGAAACTGCAGCATTTTGTAAAAATTTTGGGTAATTCGGGTATAAAAGTACCACCCAGTTAAGGCTGTAGCAGTGCCAGTGATGAATCTGTTTAATGACAGTGCAGTGTCGCATTTCCACGAAATCCTCAAAAGGAGGCAAAAGCAAGTGTCATTGGATAGGTTCCTTGTTAAAGTTGCAGGAAAAGAACAACATTTCACTGAGCCAATAGATAGCAGCGATTCCGTCAGTGATTGTGAAAGTTGTCCTACACAATACGTCCTTTCTCTTGCCTCACTCACACCAGCGCCGAACGTTTTCAAAGGTAAGTGCAGGTTAACTTATTTATATTTGTTTATTTTCCTTATATTTTTTATTTTCTTCATTGTTTTGTATTCTATTATAGTATTGTAATCATTTTATGTGAATATTTTGGGGTTGTGGAACAAATCATCTGAGTTTCCATTATTTCTTATGGGGAAATGCACTTTGATATGCAAGTGCTTTGGATTACAAGCATGTTTCCGGAACGCGTTATGCTCGCAATCCAAGGTTTTACTGTACTTATAAAGTGTGAGTCAGTAACAATCCTGAACAGAAGAAAGGACTCTTCCTTTCTTGTATGGCTAAAGTTCCATGTGGGAGGATGGAGTCAGGCAGGTTTGAAGGCTGCCTTAGTTGCCGTGGTCGTCTAGCCCCTGAGTCAGCGCTTGGCATAATGTCAGTCACATAACAGGATATCCTGTAGGTTTCCTAGAAGGAGTGGAGGTGACACTAAGGACGTGTGGTTTTGAAGAAGAGAAGCAATTGAAGGAAGAATGAAATTTCCGTGGTCAAGCTGGTTTTGCCGTTGGGTGGCACATTGTTTCTCCTCAGATTTTGGAACAGTCTTACTCATTTTCAAAGACCTAGAAAGATCTTTACCAGAGATACCCGAGACTTAAAAAAGACAAAGAGGAAGAGGCCTTTGAGAGGGAACCTCTGATCACCCATGATCAGGGGATAAATTAGTCCCTTGTGAGGCTGGGGTGTGGCATATGAAAGGGGTGTAGGACAGGTCAGTGAAAACTGATTTGCATCTTAATTCCATTTGAAGGGAGTTAATAGGAGAAGTTACCAAGAGAAAAAAGTAAGAACAGTTCCATTTTGTAAAATATCACTGTTAAAATGTTAACTAGTAAGAAACTTAAGGTTGTCTTCTGGTCTAATTTCACAAAGGAAATAAGAATTTGCCGCCTAAACCATGTAAATGATTTAGAAAGTTAATAAGTATTAATTTATTAGAAAGATTAATAAGTATAATCTTAGAAATGGAGAGTGATAGAAATATACCAGTTATAAGAGTAAATGTAAAAAAAAAAACTGTCACTAACTCTTACTGAAAAAATCACCCATTTAAAATCACCCATCTATTCATTATAGGAGACATAGTAAAAACCAAGAGATATAAACAGAATGAAAAGTTAGGGAAATAAAATCCATTATGTGAGGGCTACTTTTATGGTATCAGATAAGTAATTTTATAGCATTAAGCAATAAGATAGATAAACAGGGTTACTACAGATAGCTAAAGGTTCATTAAACAATGAATATCTGATTATCCCATATAAAAAGACATGAAGAATTAGGAACATAATTAAAAGGTCCTTTAATTCATAATTGTTGAAGGTTCTTCAAGTATAAAATTAGTTAGTGCTTGCCAAATTTTGGAAGGTTAAAATACTTAAAGAATACATAATTTTAATGTTTCAAAAGAAACGTCCGTGGGAATAGGGGCATGCAGATGGCCGACGTGCTGCTGTCTGCAGTGGGGCATGGAGGCTGGGCTGGATGTGTTCCTCTCTTCCCAGCAGCCTCTCCTCCACACACCTGCTCCCAGACTCATGCAAGTGTTTGCTGATGGAAGCTTTGGGAATGAAAAAAATCCTCCCTGCTAATGAGAAGAGACAGTTGATGAAACTTTCATTTGGGCTGAGCAAGTCTGACACCAGTGGCTGCCCAGGCCGGAGTCTGTGCATGAGAGTTTCTAAGGGCAGCGGAGGGCCGGCCGTATGGATGGCAAAGAAGGCTTTGAGAAAGTTATTGGGAAGGAAAGACTATTTTTCCTTGTATAGATTAGTAAGCATTGATAGTATTTAAATTATGAGCAGACGTTTTCCTGGTTGAGTATAGCGGATTTCCTCCTTTAAGATTATAGTGTAAGGATTATCATGTGCTTTGCTATTCAAAGTGTGATCTACAGGCCAGCAACATCAGCATCACTGAACCAGAATCTACAATTTAACAAGATCCTCAGGTGATTTATGCAGACAGTGATGTTTGAGAGGTGCTGATGTAGTGACTGGGGAGACAGGCTTTCAAGGAAGTCACCTCGGTTCACATCCTGCTCACTGCCTTGACCTTGGCCAAGTTTCTTAAACTCTTACCAACTCACTGTGTCTTCCTCTGTGAAAAGGAATAATAATGGTCCTTGCCATTTCGAAATAGTTTAAATGAGATACTGCACACAAAGTATTTCATTTTTAAAATTGCATACTAAATGTTAGTTGTTGATTTTAATGGTTAGGTTTATTACAAAAGTTTGGAGAGGAATTTAGAAAAACAGAAGTTACACAGTGCTACAAACTAAAGATTGTTAACACATTGGCTTATTTTCTTTTATGTATTTTTGATCATGCTGTGAATATATTTTGTATCCTGCTCTTTTCTCTTGTGAGTATAGTATAGGTATTCTCCCTTGTTAAAGTAATCTAGGGGAACACATGGTCTGACGTCACCAAATGGCTGGGTGACATCTCTGATGGTGGCTATAAAACCACCTAACCCGACCAAGTCAGTGGCAAGCTTGCTTGATTCATTTCCTTGTCTATGCGTAGGGGTGATATTACCTGCCCCATCTAGTTTTATGTGGTGGTCATGAGGACCCTGGGAGGATCATTCACAAACAGCTAGTGGGGCGTCCTCTGACTCTGGATTTGAGCTCAGGTCATGATCTCATGGTTCGTGAGCTCGAGCCCCATGTTGGGCACCGTGCTGACAGCATGGTGCCTGCATAGGATTCTCCCTTTCTCTCTGTTCCTTCCTTGCCTACGTGTGTGCATATGTGCACATGCATATACTCTCTCTCGCTCTCTGTCTCTCTCAAAATAAATAAATATTTAAGAGAACAGCTAATAATAGGTAAGATGCTGTTCGTATCTGTGTTACTGTAAGTGGATGGAAAAATCTAGGGAAAACCTAGAACCATTGTTCTCCACTGACTCCATAGTTCTGCTTCTGGGACTTTATCCTGATAGTTTGGGATTTGTACAGACATTCAGCTACGATATTGTGTGTGGCAGCCTTGGACGCAACAAAAGACTCAGAAGAAAGTGAGCTGTCACATCAAATGCTAAAATACTAGGCAGACAGTAAGAGGGATGCTTTAGGCCTGCACTTTAATAAGCTGTCCACTAGCCACATGCAGTTCCTTACATGTAAATGGGTTAAGATGAAATACTCCAATCAGAAACTCTTTATTCACACCAGGCAGATTTCAAGGGCTCAATAGCTTCATGTGGCTGGTGGCTCCCGTATTGCACAGCTCAGATGCAGAGCAGTTCCGTCATCTCAGAAAGTTCTTTTGGATAGCACTGCTCTAGGAAACTGATTCTTACATGGAAGGGAAAATTTTATGAAAGAATGATTCAAATTTATTTGTGTGTGTGTGTGTGTGTGTGTGCGTGCGCGCAAGAGAGAGATTGTCCCTGGGTGCTTGGGGAACAACATGGCATTTCCTGATTTTTCTAAATTCAGTCAAATCTGGCCCTGACGGTCCCCACTCACCGAAAGCTCAAGATTTGGTACAAGTCGGTTGATGAGGCCTCTTCCTGTCGGATTTCTCAGGACCCTGGGTGTCTGACCTGGTCATTGGTGTCACTGCTGCTTTTTCTTCCCAGCTCGTGGCCGAGCGTTGGGCCTTCTTGGCCGCCCAACTCTTCAGTTCCTCCCTCCCCACAAATGAACTCCCCTTACATGTCACCACAATGATTTGCAAGGGTTGGGGGAGAGGAAACCGCTAGGCCCCCTTCCCCACTCAGATTGGGAGGGTAGTGTTACCTGTTGGGGGGAAAACGGCTGAAATCATTCTCCATTAAATGGAAGACAGTAATGACAACAAAACTCCCCTTGAGTCATTTGAAATTATGTGCTCTGCTTTTATGGCTCGCAGATCCTGGCGGGCACTGCGCAGGAGGGCTGTGCAGAGGTGGGCCCTCCCTCCCCTGTCCCTTCCAGCAGCCTCTGCGCCCCGGCCTCCAGGCCTCAGTGGGAACACTCCCTACATCTTGCCCGCGGGGTGAGCGGTGACAAAGAACCCTTGCTCTGACTTTCTTGGGGATGCTCTTGGTGCCAGAGGGATCCCTGCCTCCCCTTGCATTTTTGGAAGTGATTCTGGCCAGCTTGACTGAGAAAGGATGGTGTTTCGCGGGCTCATTCCTTCCCCCACAGCTAAATGCAGCCATTATGTGTGGACTGGGTGCCCATGTTTACCGTCTGGTCCTACTATTGATTTAGACCGTGTCTGTGTTTGTACAGTTTCTCAAAGAAAGTTTCCTCTTCACCCTTCTGGACCTTGCCAGTGACTCTCCTTGTCTCGAAAGCCGTCCTCCCCTATTCAGCTCCCAACCGCAGAATTAAACTGACTTTTAAAAAATTTGATATATGGATATGCTGCAGAATGATCACCAAGTAAGTTCACTTAACATCCATCACCTCACAGAGTTACAGAATTTCTTTTCTTGTGATGAGAAGTTTTAAGATCTGTTCTCTGAGCACCTTTCAGGTGTATAGCACCAGGCTAAGTTAGCTGGACTCACTGTTGTACATTACATCCCAGGATTTACTTCTGTTATGACTGGAAGTTTCGGCCTTTGGCCTCTGTCACCCGTTTCTCTATCCCCACCCCTGCCTCTGGCAACCACCAATCTGTTCTCTGTTTCTCTGTGAGTTTGTTTGTTTGTTTGTTTTCTAAGATTCCATAGTAGGTGAGATCATGCAGTATTTGTCTTTTATTTGTCTTTGACTTATTTCACTTTCCAAAATCCCCTCTCGGTCCATCCATGCTGTCACAAATGCCAGGATTTCTTTCTCTGTTAAAGGCTGGGTAATATTTTATAATCTCACGTATTTTTTTTTAAGTTTATTTATTCTGAGAGAGAGAGAGAGGAGGGGCAGAGAGAGAGGGAGAGAGAGAATCCTAAGCAGGCTACACACTATTGGCATGGAGCTCCACACAGGGCTCAAACTCACCAACCGTGAGATTGTGATCTGAGACCAAACCAAGAGTATCATGCTTAACCAACTGAGCCACCCAGGCGCCCCTCATAATCTCAGCCCTTAACAGCTGCTTCTGCCTTGCATTTGCCTCTGCTTTGTATCACGTTGGACTCAACATGTGGTGTTCGAATTTATTTGTGCTCCCTCCCCATACTTGCGTGGGTCTTGAACCTAGATGGCTTTGAGTAAACTGCGTGTCTTAAAATACATGCTTCTTAATTACTTTGGAAGGATTACTCTGGAATCTTTCAAACGTCATAAGACAGCCCAGATATAAAGAATAAAATAACAGATACTAATGCACTTGTCTCACAGATCTATCAGATTTTTACATTTGCCATTTTTAAAGAACTTTATTTATTTTGAGAGAGAGGGAGCGCATGTAGGGGGAGGGGCAGAGAGAGGGCAGGGGAGAGAGAATCCCAAGCAGGCTTCACACTGTCAGCATGGAGCTTGACATGGGGCTCTGGGCTCGAGCTCACAAAGCTGTGAGATCAGAACTAGAGCTGAAATCAAGAGTCTACACTTAACTGACTGAGCCTCCCCGGTGCCTCAACATTTGCCATTTTAATTCAGGTTTTTTTAAAAAAGAAATGCAGATACAGGTACAATCGAAGACTTGCCCTCATCTCATTACTTTGTCCGTTGCCCAGAGGTCACTCCTGTCCTCAAGTTGGCATATATCCTTTCTGTTCTTTTTTTTTTTTTTTTACCATATTTCTGTGGGTCCATATCTAATGCATAATGTTAAAAAATTTTTTAAAATGTTTATTTATGGTTTTTTTTTTTTGTGAGAGAGAGAGGTAGAGTGCAAGCAGGGGAGGGGCAGAGAGAGAGAGACACACAGAATCCAAAGCAGGCTCCAGGCTCTGAGCTGTCAGTATAGAGCCTGACATGGGGTTTGAACCCAGGAGATATGACATCATGACCTGAGCTGAAGTTGAACGCTTAACTGACTCAGCCACCCAGGTGCCCCTTATACATGTTTTAAAGTGTATATAAATGGTGTCATATTGAGCATATTTTTCAACTTACTTTTTCATTTATTCTTATAATGTTGAGGTCCATCCATGTTGCCACGTGTAGATGTATTTTTTTAGGCAAACTTTATGCCTAATGTGGGGCTCAGACTCAAAACCCCAAGATGAAGAGTCGCCCACTTTACTGACTGAGCCAGTCAGGCGCCCCAGTATATATGTAGTTTTTAAACTGCTATAAGACAGTCCATTTGTTTATTCATCTCTTAACAAGACCTTCAGGTTGTTACCACGACTGGCCACACTGCAGTGCAAATCCTTTGCACAAGTGCAGGACTTTAGAATATTCTCGAGGTAGGCTTGCTGGATCTGTGTGTTTGCACATTTTCCTGACAGGATATTGCCAAGTCACCCTCTGAAATGGTCCTCCCCTCGTGTGCTCCCGTTAGTGGTTTATGAGAGCACCTGTGTCCCCACACGTGTTCCAGTGTTTAGAATTAAGGGTTCTTAGTTTCCCAAGGGCACAGAGTGGTGACTTGCTTGGGTTTTAATGTCTTTTCTCCTGACAACTAGGGAGGGGAGTGTGGTGGGCTGTGGCCTGGCTTCAGGCCACCCCACCCTCTCCTTTCCCCCCATTTGGATGTAGATAGAGAAGCCTCAGGGCATTTGGTGCCTGTGCAGGTAAGAGGTGGTTGTTCCACCTTCCGGTCAGGTCCGGAACTCTTGAGTTTTAGGGCTGGCCGATAAGGTCTCTGCTGGAGAGCAGAATGTTTCCTTTTCCCATGGATTCTGGATGCTTCTGTGGCATAGCATCTAGAAGGAAGTCCTGTGCTTTACTCTCTGAGGGCTGCTGAGACCACTGAACTAAGTTCTTGAGCAAACCAGCAAAGCTGTGGGGGGAGCCACTTTCCGGACCCCACTTATGATGGAGGTAGGGGCTTGTTGGCTCAGAAGGCAGGCTCTTAAATAGGTCTGAGTTCAGATACTGGCTGTTGACCTTAGGGTGGTTATAGAGCCTCTCTATGCCTCATTAACCTCTTTAACCTGTAAAAGGGAGGTGAGAATAATGCCATCCTCATAGCATTCTTGGGAAGAGTGGACAAGGTCCTGCTTGCAAGGTGCCTCTTAGCCCAGTGCCTGGTTCATCAACACTCACATGCTTGCCAGTCCATGCTCTGAGACAGGGTGTAGGGGCTGGGGGTGTCATTTATGCCAGGAACATTTGTTGAATGAATATATGAGTTTCTACCTACTTATGTGCTTCAGTTTGTACGTACAGCAGGTTACATTAAGGCTTTGAGTTTTATACTAAGAGCCGTGACAATGTTTTTTTTAAAAATATTTTTTATAGTTTATTTATTTTTGAGACAGAGAACACGAGTGGGAGAGGGGCAGAGAGAGAGGGAGACACAGAATCTGAAACAGGCTCCAGGCTCTGAGCTGTCAGCACAGAACCCGATGCGGGGCTCAAACCCACAAACTGAGAGATCATGACCTGAGCCGAAGTCAGATACTTAACCGACTGAGCCACCCAGGCGCCCCGAGAATGTTTTTAACCAGTGACTACTGCGATCCTGTTTGTGGTCTTAAAACAGAGATGAGGACTGTTGGTCCATCTAACATTTTCAGTCGTATAATTCATGAACCCGAAGTCAGGTTTTTCTGACTCACTTTCACGCTGTGTTTTACAAATGTATTTTCCCATCTCCCCCCTTCCTGAGATGTTTCTTCCCTGCCTTCATGGTCCTTCTGAAGTACACTCAAGTAGTTTTATTTCTGTTAGTGGCTCTGAAATACCCAAGTGTTTGGAGTTTGAACTTGAACTAGTCTGCAGGTTCCACAGGGTACTCTCCTACGACCTGGTATGGATTGAAGGTTCAGTGCTGAGTTCGATTCTGGAGGCGGAGCCCTGAGAATTCTGAATGTACGATCGTTTGGCCACAGGTTCACATGGCTCACTCGGTCCGTTGTCTTGCTGCGGACTCCTTTCTCCCAGAGCGAGTTTTGTGTCACCGGGGCTGTGTGTGCCCTGCAGAGCCGGCCTGCAGGCTAAGTGATGGAGGGTAATTGTCCCTGTGTTGGTTCCGTTTTGACTTCCACGGGATGAACAGCCTGCTTCTGGGAGGTTCGTTAAGTTGCCTGCGTTCTCTGGAGCACCTCCTTTTAAATGAGTTCCTGAGGTGAACAGAAGAGCCTCAAAGATTTTGAACAAGAAGTCTCCTTTCTCTAAGCACATTTAGGGGGGCTTCGAGGAGCCCCTCCCTGCTCCCTTTCCTATTGAAGTAATTTTCATTTCTCTGAGAAATGGAGGGTGAGAACAGAATGGGAAGCAACAGATACCTCTGTGGACTTGAGTTATTTGCACACGTAGGGTGCCATAAAAAGGCCATTGAGTGGATTTAGAAACCGAGTGGGAGCGGGGAGGGGGTAGGGAACCAAAAACAGAGTAAAAGCCTGGCTTTGTAAAATAAGCAAATAACACCTCCACTTGGAGAAGGTGACTCGGATGAAGGTAGGAAAATAATGTGGTAAAGATTAAACCCAAAGAGGACAAGCAAAACAACCCAGAAGTCAGAAGTACAAAGTTGTAAATGTTAATGGCAGAGCAAAGTAGTCATGCACCGCCTGAATGGCCTGGGTCCCAAGGACAATGGATTTAAATCCCCCTGGACTTGAATTTTAATTACTGTTCACGTGCATTGCCCGAGAGTTGGGGATGGATGTGTGTGTGTGTGTGTGTACACACACAGGCCTGTATATATATGTTTGAGTGTGTGTACGCGTGTGTACACATATAAACATTGCTAGTTTTGGTCCTAGGAAGAGATTTCACATGAGGCATAGGAGGTCTTCATCCTGTATCTGCTTTTTTTTTTTTTAATTTTTAAAAAATGTTTTATTTATTTCTGAGAGAGAGAGAGAGAGACGGCGTGAGCAGGGGAAGGTCAGAGAGAGAGGGAGACACAGAATCTGAAACAGTCTCCAGGCTCTGAGCTGGCTGTCAGCACAGAGCCCGACGCGGGGCTCAAACCCACGAACCGTGAGATCATGACCTGAGCCGAAGTTGGACGCTTAACCGACTGAGCCACCCAGGCACTTCCATCCTGTATCTGCTTATCTGTTTTAAAGTGTTAGACTGAGGACTACATCACTGGGTTTTTTAGAACAATTACTTCTCATTTGCTTACCTCAGGACACCGTGGCAAGGCCTGCTGGTTATGCGGAGTTTACCCCGGACTTTGAGTAACGAGCACAACCACAGAGGGAGAATGTGCAGATAGATAGGTCTGAGTAAGGCATCGTGTAGTGGCATGAGTCGTCATACGGTCACAAGGTTGGTGTGGACCAAACGCGGTAGAATTCAGAGGAAGTCCACGCTTGCTCCTGCTGCAATGGATAGACAAGGATCGTGAAGGAGGTCCTGATGTGGACGTGGAGGAACCGGTGGAAGATAGGCTGGAGTGCCAGGCTGGCATGGGCAGGGTCCCTGAGCTGGGAAAGTATGCAGCATAATTGGGGAGCCCCAAAGATGACAGTTTTGCTGGGGTCTCCAGGAGCAGTGGGGGCAAAACCTAGAAAGAGGGCATGCTCTACTATGAATACTCCTCCTTACCATGTTCCCAGTTATTGGCACTTCCTGTGTCCCAGGCACCGTGGAAGGTGCCTTACTCAAGATCCCTATGAGATAGGCACTGTTGCCATTGCTACTTGACCTGGTAGGAGACTGACGCTCAGAGAAACCAGCAGCTTGCTGGGATGTGGGCAAGGGGTAGGCTGCGGGCCCTGGGCTTTCCCAGCTCATGGATTGTGCCTTTGTGGGTAGGGTGGTGATGAGGGCCGCGTAGGCCAGCGAGAGCTTGAGCTTGCGTGATGGGGGTTACGAGGCCCTGGCCTCGATCAAGGCTGTGTGGCCACGCTGGGGTTGAGTGTGGAGGCTCCACTCTGTCTGAGAGTAACGAAGGCCAGGCATGCACTGCCGGATGCAGGCTGCAGGGAAGGGCCTGGATTTGGATACCTTTGAGTAAGCCGTTTCCCTGGAATGGTGAGAGCATATGCCGGGTTTGTGAGTGAGGTCAAGCCGTTGAGCTGGGGAGGAAGTACTGGCTGCCTTGTGTCAGGCGATTCCCAGACTTGGATTTCTGAACCAGTAAAATAATGAAAAATAAACCCAAAAAGGGTAGGCTCCTGATGTTGGGTCACCTACTTTTATTTGATCGCTCGAGAACAAGGTAGAAAAACCCCACCCTTTATTATATCACTGTTTTTTTTTTATAAGAAGTCATGTTTTACTGCAAAAATGTAGGAATTTCTCATCCTCAGAGTAGAGATGGTCCTTTAAATGGAACAGGTTGGGACGCCTGGGTGGCTTAGTCGGTTAAACGTCCGACTTTTGCTTAGGTCATGATCTCGCGGTTCGTGGGTTCGAGCCCCGCGTCGGACTCTGTGCTGACTGCCAGCTCAGAGCCTGGAGCCTGTTTCAGTCTGTGACTCCCTGTCTCTCTGACCCTCCCCTGCTCACGCTGTCTCTCTCTCTCTCCTAGAAATAAATAAAACATTAAAAAAAAAATAAATGGAACAGGTTACTTGTAAGGAGAGTTCACAGTCATTGCTCCTAAAGCGCAGTGAACACCTTGCAGTCTCTGGGTGTTCTCACACACACATTTGGGACCTGCTGGGAGAGGCTGTTCTGTCCCCAGATGTGATGTCATTTGGGGAAGGGGAGGATGCAAGTGCCCAGTGTTCAGCCCTGTGGGTATTTAGGATTTAGAGAAGGATGTTCTAGGGCAGGGAGCCCTGGCTGTGTCCATAGGAGCTGGGGAGGGATCTCGTGAACATGGGAGCAGGGGGGAATGCCAGAGAGAGGAGGGAGGGAAGAAGGGCAGTGGAGGGGGCAGACTGGCCACTTACTGAGCCTCTAGCAGGAATGTGTGAGGAGCGATCTTTCACTTAATTCTTGTAAGAAGTCTTTGGGGCAGAGGCACTACTGCTCCCATTTGCCAGAGGGGGAAACTGAAGCCACGCAGGTGTTTGGTGTACCTACCTGAGTCATCTCCCAGCTAGGTCACAGAGTTGAGGTTCACGTGGAGCTTGATGCCTCCTTTTATTCCTCTCTGCGGGTCCCTAACTCTGGGGTGGCATCGGCATGCTGTCTGGGAGCCCTTTCAGTGATTCCTGTAATTTATCTGGAGTAACCGTCGTGATGTGTCACAGCACTTCTCATTCCCTCTGGGACCTGTGTGGTTGGCTGTCTTGTGACGTGGTGACCGTTTCGGTTGGTTACACCCCTTCAAGTGCAGTCTCCTCATTTGGCAACTGGCATATGGGATCTGCAGATACACAGATTGCCGTTGTTATTACCCACAGTCCTTTCCTAAATGTGTCCGGTGTGGGCACCGATCTCTGGCTAAGTTGCGCTGGTTTGTATGCAGATCTGGGCCCTGGAATCGTGTGTCTGGCACAGAGGTGGCAGCGGGGGCTCCGGGACGCGTGTTTCTGCCTCTTAAAAAACTGAAGCTCCCGGAGAAGCAGGATCCCCAAGCAGGCAGGATTTGAGCCCTGGCCCCTTCCGTCTCCGTCTGGGCTCTTCTCACCTCACTTCTTCGGAGGCCTCTCTCCCAAGCTGGTGTGAGCCTTCATAACAGAATCTTGGAACAGCTGTCCAAGGATGGTGTCAAGGATGGTTTACCTAGAATTTCAGGTATTTCCCTCTTAATGGCAGCTCTGTCTGTCTGGGTGGTTCGTGGGGGCCAGCGTCGCCCAGGCCACTTGCTTCCTAATTTGCAAGCGTTCTCCATGGACAAAATCCACCCCTACAGAAGCTTGTGCCTTAATGAGTTCAGTCAAGGTCCATCTCATGGTGTGGGCAGCAGCCTTGATGGTCCCGACGGGTGTTTTGGTTTCCACAGAGGAGGGAGTGGGGACAGAGCTCTGCCCAGGCTTGACGCACTGCTTCCCCATCGCGCCTGGGCCTCCTGGGAAGGCCCCCTGGTGCGCTGCTCGGGATTCAGCCTTAGCCTGGGGCTTCTGGGGCTTTGGTTCTGGAACTTATTGCTCAGGTGGAAGGCAGCCAGATGTTGGAACCAGAGGACACACCTTTAGGGCAGCCCGCGGGGCCCCTTCCCGGGAGACCAGCCGCCCCTGGGGGAGGCGCGTGGGTGGCGTTGCCTCAGACGTGCTGAGAACACATCGTCAGTCACTTGGTCCCGGGCCCTGGTGTGTTGAAGAATCTCAACAACGCAGCAGCCAGAAGGGTGCCGGCTTGGCAGCGTTTGGTTTCTCGCTTGCAGTTTTGGTTTTTACAGAGGCGCGGGGAGGCCGGGCCTGCTGTCCTGCGGGGGAGGCTGCCGTGTGGCGGGAACCTGTTCCGTCCGCATGCGGCTTGCGGGGGTGAGGCCCCTGCTTGTCGATCGTTGTCTGTGTGCCCGCAGTGTGCTTGGTGCTTTGCGTGGCCGTCTTCTTCATCCTCTGACCATCTTCGAGGGGGGTCGAGTGGCGTCTGCACAGAAAAGATCTGTTCCAGTCCAGTTGCCGAATGTGACCATATTTGGAAATGGGGTCCTTGCAAATGGAGTTCGTTAAGAGGAAGTCATACTGTATTAGGGTGGGTCCTAATTCCAGTGACCGGTGTCCCGAAGAGGAAGGGACACACAGACATAGAGGAAGATGGCCGTGGGAAGACACAGTTGGAAGTTGGAGTGACGTAGGTACAAAGTAAGGAACGCCAAGGGTTGCCGGCCACCACCCGAAGCGAGGGGAGGGACGAGGAAGCATTCTTCATAAGAGCTGTCAGAGCGAGCCTAGCCTTGCCAGCACGTTGACTTTGAACTTCCAGCCTGTGAGAGAAGAGATTTTCATTGTTTTAAGCCACCTGGTTTGTGACAATCTGTGAAGCAGATTGTGAAGCGGTAGGAATAACCCCATTTTGAGGATGAACAAACTAAGGCTCAGAGGTGTTAAGCGTCCTGCGTCAGTACACTCAGCCTCTGTGTGGAGACAGACGTGGGGGGATGGCATGATGGTGCCTGCCGAGTCCACACCTTCAACGTGGTGACTTTCCACTGTCCGCCCTTCAGGACACCTGCAGTTTTTCACCTGGAGACAAAGACTGGGAGTCTGTAGCAGTGAGGTGTGTGTGTGGGGGCCATTAGGGTGCCTTAAAGGAGGAAAGATAGAGGACCAGAGGAAGCACAGTGGCTTAAACCTTTTAATGGTCTATTTTAAATTGGAACAAAAATGGAAGAGTGAAAAAGTAGTTCCCTCTCTTACCCCTGCTGCCTTGCTACCCAGGTTACTAGTTACCAGTTATACTAGTTCCCAGCCCAGGGAAAACCAGTCCTCAGATTCTTGTGTTCTTCCAGAAGAGCTGTTTAATAGGTAGTATGTAAACGTAATATATAATATATAACCTATGATATGTAGATATAACATCTGTAGATATCTTTCTATACTTGCATATATAATATTATGTATCTATAACATAACCTTAAAGTCTTTATTTTACAAAATTTTTTAATGTTTATTTATTTTTGAGAGAGAGAAACAGAGTGTGAGCAGGGGAGGAGCAGAGAGAGAGGGAGACACAGAATCGGAAGCAGGCTCCAGCCTCTGAGATGTCAGCACAGAGCCCAACGTGGGGCTCAAATTCACCAACCGTGAGGTCATGACCTGAGCCGAAGTCAGACGTTTAACCGACTGAGCCATCCAGGCGCCCCAATTTAATAATCTTTATAATGTTTATGCTTTCCAACAACTTTGCATGAATTTTTTGATTTGAGTTTTATTGTTCTGAAAAAGAAACCCAGCCATATGGTATGATATTCATATAGTACAAAAGAGCACACAGTGAAAATCATCCTCTGATCTAATCCCCAGCCACCCGTCATCCCCTCTCTGGAGGCACCTGTTTTTTGGTTATTGTCGTTGTTTATTTACTAAATATATTTCAGAGATCTCTCTGTTAGAACAGAAAGAGCTGCCTCATTTATTTTTATGGTTTATAGTATTCATGGTGTTCTGTTATGTGGATGGACCATAAATTATTTAACCTATCTGCTATTGTAAGATAGGATGACTTACATCTTTGCTGGGACTGTGTTATATTAAATAGCCTTATACGTAGGTTATTTTAAATGTCTAGAGAAGTGAACTTGCTGAGTTGAAGAGTTAAGTGCATTTGATATTTTGATGGTTATGCTTAATTGTTCTCCAGAGAGTCCGTTCCAATCCCCCCATCCCCACTATGTAAATGAGGATGCTGGTCGCCCCCACTGCTTTCCAGCCCACTGTGTTACCAGCATTCTTTCAGTTAGTGCCTTATTTTATTTCTCTTACAATAGTGAGCATCTTTTCAAAATGATCTTTTCATGTTGGTGAGGGGGAGCTGCTTCGATGTCTTGTTATTCGTAGGCGCCATTTTGAAGGAAATTAGCCCTTTGTGATGCAAATGGAAGATAGATTTTTCTCACTTTAGTTAGATTTATTAATCCTTTCTAGATGAAGAACTTCTTCTGGGTTTTCACACGAAGGTGCTCCGTGATCCAGAATTACAGATGTAAAAACTCCTGTTTTCTTCTTTTTATTTATTTTTCATATTTAAATCTTTCATGCATCTGGAAGTTATCACACTCATGTGTGAGTCAGGGATTCTACTTTATTTTTTTCCCAGGTGGCTATCTATGCGTTCCATTCATTTAGTGAATAACCCCTTCTTGCCCCTGACTTGACCTGCATTAGTTTTCTATTGCTGCGTAACAACATCATCTCAAACGATGTGTTTTAAAATAGTGCGTATGTATTCATTTGCGGTTCAGAAGACGGGGTGCGGCATAGCCAGGCCCTCTGGAGGCGCCACTCAAGGGGCCAGCTAGAGCTGCGATCTCTAAGGTTCGGCTGCGGAAGGACGACCCATTTCCAAACTCGCGTGGTTGTTAGCATTTGTTTCCTCGCAGCTGTCAGGTGGAGACCTCATTGTCTTGCTGGCTGTTGGCTGGAGGCGAGTCTCAGTTCCTTGTCCTGTCCCAGCATAGCCTTTGTGTGCATCAAGTCAGCAAGAGAAAGAGGGCCCTCTTCATACTTCTGTTGATTAGAAGAGTCACGGGTCCTGTCCACATTCAAGTGGGGAGGATCACACAAGGGCTTCACATGAGGAGGTAGGGGAGACGGCCTTGGCGCCTTCTTAAGAGTGGGTTTGTTACCCTGACTTTATTATGCTATAAATTTCTATGTATATTTGAACCCATTTCTGCAACCCTAGCAGCTTTTGAGGAGTGGTGTAGAGGAAGAGAAAGCTGCATGAAGATGGGGAGCAGGTGCCCATCTTTCCCGACTCCCTGCCTTGAGCCTAACTCACCCTGGCCTGTTGGGGACTCTGTATCTCTGAGACCTTTGGCAACTGGCTTCATTCCATGGCTGAACTTGATACAAAGGCTGCCTGCCGCCTTCACGTCCACAATCTTCATGTCTCCAGGCTAAGATAACCTAGCAACGGCTTGGGTGTAAGTTTGCAGCTTCACTTCCATGCCCTTGAGCTGGAATTCTGTGTTTTATTAGAGATTATGTTCATATTGGTGAATATTACCTTTTAGCTCACCGCTGCCTCCAGATGAAATCAAGTGTGTTGTTGCAGCTTGAAAGTGTTATCCCAGTAGAATGCAGAAATAAGATAAGCTTTGGAGGGGGGGAGTGGTTTAGAGATGCTGATGGATTGGTATCAGCCCTCCTCCCTGGAGAACATGAGCATGTAGGACTGGCCCGGCCTCTGGAAGAAGGATGGGAATTCTGGCAGCTGTGTTCTCTTCATACTTCCTTAAGCCTTCGGTCCGTTTTATTACCTATAATTTCTGTCTCTGCACCCCCTCCCCACCCCCATCCCATTTCCTTTCACAAAAGTTGTTGTGGACTGATTAGTCTGCTGGGAGTAGAGGATTTAAATAGCAATTAAAAGACAATGGGGAGGACACGGGTTGGTTGAGCATTAGACTCTTGATTTCAGCTCAGGTCATAATCTCAGGATTGTGAGATCGAGCCCAGCATCAGGCTCCATGCTGACAGCACACAGAGCCTGCTTGGGATTCCCCCCCCCCTTTCTCTGCCTTCCCCCTCAAAATAAAGAAATAATTATTTTTAAAGTATTAAAAAAAAGGTGAAGAGGGGGTAGTAAGGGATTTTTTTTTAAGTGGAAGGATGTGAGACCAAAAAAGAATTTTAGTGTTGTCTTGACGTGCTGATGGTGGTAAAAGCTTCTTAGAACAAGTAAGGAATTGAGTGGCCAGGCTCAGGAGAGTGGCTGTTTAGAATATGCCTTGGCAGGGCTGGGGAATCAGTTGATGCAGAGTGGGGACCATTTTGCTATCAGGTAGGAGTCGTCCGAGGGCTTTCATTTCCCAGAGTATACAGGGTGCTGGATGTGGGGGGGACCTGGACCCAGGCCCAGAAGTAGAAATAGGCTGGTCCCAGAGTTGCGGGCCACGAGGGTTGAATGAGGTGATGTTGGCAATAAACCTGCCAGGAAGTTCTCTTAAGTTGTTGCCAGTGAATTGTAATCATGGTAGAAGTTGAACTTGGAAGTGTATGCAGTTGGATCCTCTGTCCCTTCACAATCAAGAAAAGGATTGTTCTAAGGACTGATTCTGTGGATCCAACTTTTCCAGAAGTGTGCATGGTCAGTGTCCTAGTAGGAAAAGGAAGGTTAGTGGAGATGACCCAGGACTTCTAGGTGGTGGGGCCGGAAGGTTTCTGCCTCGCAGCAGGTGATGTGAGCTGGGGGGCGGGGGAGCCTCTGCAGGGGGAGTGTGTACAGAAGAGAGGGGTTTGGGCCTTCAGGGAATGGATGAGTATGTTTACTGCAAACAGACTTAGATGCCACAAAGAGGGAAGATGTTGATATATCTTGTGTACACTCTTTTTCCTTCTCCTGGGCCAGTGGGTGAATTTTATTTCATTCATTATCAAACTTACTATGTTCCAGGCATTGTGTTAGGCACTTAGGGGTACTGAGTTGAATAATGCACAGTCTCTTCTCTCCAGAAGCTCAGTGAAGTGGGGGTGGGAAAGACACTGTGGAGGATCTGAGACGACATTGGAACAAATGGAACTTCTCCTGGAAGCATCTGTGTGAGTCGAATTCTGCTTTGTGGCAGGGTGGACAGTGACTTCAGTGGTCTGTGTGTGTGTGTGTGTGTGTGTGTGTGTGCGTGTGCATATGCATGCCTGTGTGGTTTGTGTGTGCATGTTTAGCTGTGTTGCTTTGGCTTTTTATTTCTCTTGGAGTCTTGGAAATATGTGTGCTTAAATGTATTTATAAACCTGTTTTGTTTGGGTACTCTCAGTCTACCAAAACTCAAGCGAAATTCAATATCATGATTTATAGCATGAAAATTCCATTACTCACACGTGCGCTTAGCCCGTTGAGTGGCTTTCAGAGCTTTCTGGAGGTAGGTGATTTGGGAGGCTTGGTGGCTCCATGTAATCAGGGGCCCAGGCTCCCTTTCTTACACATTCCTCTGCTAACTACTCCATGGCCCAGAGCGACTGCTTGAGTACCAGCCGTGGCATCTGAATTCCAGCGTACAGGAAGGAGGAAGACCCTAAGCAGAGTGAGCTCCTTCCTGCAGCACCTGAGTGGCTCAGTTGGTTAAGCGGCCGACTCTTGGTTTCCGCTCAGGTCATGATCTTACGGATGTTGTCAGGCTCTGTGCTGACAGCTTGGAGCCTGCTTGGGATTCTCTCCCTCTGCCCTTCCCTACTTGTGCGCGCTCTCTCAAAATGAATAAATAAACTTACAAAAAAAAAAAAAAAGAATAAGCTCTTTCTTCTTAAAGGTCCTTCCTGTAAGTCACATACAGGACTGTCTACGTCCTGTTGCCAGCGTGTAGTCACACAGCACCTTCTGTTACAAGAGACCAAGCACTGTGTTGGGGTGAAATTGGGAGCCCTATTAGTGATTACAGGAGGAAAAAGCACATCATAGAGGGTATATGTGGGAGTGCATTATGGAGGGAAAAAGAGCAAGGCCTAGAGTTTTCCTTCTGAAAACTTGTTTTAAGACGGGAGAGGGTACAGGGGTAGATGGCTTCACTGGGCTGCTATGTTACGGGCAACATCCCTTATCCCCCCTGACAGCTTTGAAAGGGGAATGACGGGTGTCATGGAGAGTCCAGGAAGGGAGAGACCCTACGTAGCCCCATCAGGTGAGGGTTTAGGGAAAACCGGCAGTGGTATCAGCCAGAGCTCCACCCCACCCTCCCCATCCACGGTGGCCACCCTGGGCTGTAGAAGCCAGTTAGCAGGCCTGCGGCCTGGCATGGGGGCAGCTCCATGGAACGTGATCCAGAGTGAGGTCTCTGTGTTGATTCCCGATGGCTGGCGATGCCCAGGGTGATGCAGGGTATCCTGGCCAGTTTTAAAAAGCTAGGAGCTCATTTACATTTTTAGGAGGAAGGGAAGTGGCACTGAAGCATGTCCCCCATCCCATCAAAGGCAAAAAATCCAAACCGTAGCCCTCTGTGAAATGGATCCTGCCTTTCTCCAGCCTCATAGTCCCCGGAGGTTTGCATACCTGCAGTACAGAGCTGCTCCATCCAGTCCTTGTCCAGGGTGGTCCGGGAGGTCATCCTTTCTGTTTGTAACATTCACGTGACATGTGTCCGGTACAGATGCATGTTAAACGTTTTCCTGCGTGCATTGGCTCTTCTTGGTGTTCTGAGCCCCTTGGTTTGGTTGGGGCTATTTCTCACACATCTTTGGATCCCTGGCACTGCTGTGCTTGGCATCTGTGGCCAGACCCAGTGCCCTAGACTTGAGGGTCCCTCTGTGTCTCAGTCCTGGTAGGGTTTGCCATGTTTTCTTAGCCTCATGGTCTCACCTAGGTGGGAGGCACTGCTTTACCTGGAGCAAATTACCAAGCAGGAAAAGACAGTTACTAAAAGTTAAATTGATCACCAGCTGAGCCCACGAGAGTCAGCTCATTGAAACATTTAAAATTTAAACACGCACACTCAGAGATGTTCCTCTAGCCGTCCAAGTGCCTTTGGTCAGGGAGAGGGAGAGGATTTCTTTTAGTTTAGATGCTGCTTTTGTTTCAAGCGGTATAGCATTGAAGCACATTTTCTTTATCCATTCGTCCAGTATGGACACCGAGGTTGCCCCCGTGTCTCAGCCATTGTGAACAGAGCTGCAGTGAACGTGGGGGTGCAGGTATCTTTTTAAGTTATATGAGTGTTGGAATGGTGAGTCTCAGAGCTTCTGGTCCATTTGCTATACTGGATTCTGCAGCTCTGTGCAGAGAAATATGGTGTCAATATCGTACCTGGGACGAGGTTCTTGGGTCAGCGACTCTCCTGGGGAGGGATCTCCTGGTCTCTTGATTCGAGCCTGCCTTGCGTCCATTTTGCCAGGTCTATCCTTGTCTTCTTCCTTCTTATTTTATTTTTTTAAATGTCTTTTTATCCTTGAGAGGGAGAGCGAGTGTGAGCGAGGTGGGGGGTGGGGGGTGGGGCAGAGAGAGAGGGAGACAGAGCATCCGAAGCAGGCTCTGTGCTGATAGCAGAGAGCCCCGATGTGGGGCTTAAACTCACAAACCATGAGATCATGACCTGGGCTGAAGTCAGAGGCTTCACTGACTAAGCAACCAGGCGCCCCTCTTGTCCCTTCTTATTAGCCAGCTGTTTGTCCATGTGGAGCTTTATCAAGACTGTTAGAGAAAGGTCTTGTAGCCTAGGGGATGACCCAATCAGGTGAAAGAATTCACCGAGGCAGAACAAAGGAGATAGAAGTTTATTGAATACACTCACTGCAGGAGAGCAGGAAGTAGGACAGCAAAGGAGAGACTGCCA
>NW_027532182.1:1915280-2001891 GCF_008692635.1 Crocuta crocuta
GAGGTATGGGAACATATGGAATTTTCCTTTTCTGTACCTGCATCTGGGTATAAGTAACCATTGGTCAACTAAGGCTTATGGATATTTTGAGGTGAGTCACTTGGGCCCTTCTACCTAACTCCGGTTTCCATCATTCAAGTTAGTTGAGCATATGCCTTCTCTAGGAGTGGCTAAGCTGGCTTTAAATATTGTTGTCTTTAAAATAACAAAGTGATCGAGATTTTTTTTTTTACATGGAGGCTTTTAATTGAGCCTTGATTTCCATGGAGGTATTTTTATAAGATTTATAACCGTGTTTAGTTGCTCTGTAATGGTAGCATCCATTTGCATAATGCTGATTATCCAGGCAGTCCAAAGTAATTCCTAGCTATGTCTTCATTACCAGGTGGCAGATGTTATCCCCATTCCGTTGCTGGGGAAATTGAGGCTTCTTATAGAGAAATATTTGACCTATAAAAAGTCCAACCACAGAGGGAATTATCACCAGGATTCCCTGGCATTTCTCTTTCCTCTTCACCATTGACTTTATCAGGATGAGCAAGGTCTTGCTGGGAACTAATCTACTGACGATTGGTTAGTTGGTTTGAGTTACTCCTTTTAGAAATGTGATCACTGTTTCTCTTTACACATATAACACGGAAATTCTAATTCACCTCACTCCCCTGCCGTGAAAGTTAATGAAGGAATGTGAGTTTTGGGAGAATGACAGCATGAGAAATGTTATATTTTTAATGGTAAACTTGGGCTCTTCCACTGGGCCTCACGGAGGTGGTTTCCGGCTTCCCAAGTGTGTATGACACAGCCGCTGATAAATCCCAGGCTACTTCCTTTCTGTCTGACCCAGCCAAGGACTTCTTGCAGAATATTCTCACACAAACCAGATGTTTTGAACTTGCTTGTTACCAAACTGCAATTATTGAATAATAATCTGTATTGTTAAAACATTAATGAGAGACTTTATATCTGTGAGAGATTCCTTCGGAAGGATGTAGTTATTGTTACCACACTAGTGTGTTTGAACAAAGACATTGGATGTGCTGATTGCTGGGCATTTAGGCAAGTGGACATGTTTGGTTGGTCCCTTTGAACCAGCCCTGGGAATCTTCATACTCCCAGCCACTGGAGACCTCATTTGGAAGCTGTGGATGGAGACCCTTGGGCCACTGCTGACCCCAGGGGAGTCATTTATCATTCAGGTTCTGGTTTTCTTATTGGTTGGGAAATTTCATATAAAAAATCTAGAAAATAATTTCCTCGGGGTTCCCTTGGTCTACTTAGAGCTGTGACTGGTTCCTTCCCCCACGGTCAGGGTCAGTAGGTCACACCATGCGGAAATAAAGACCTCAATGGGAAGGTGGAGTCAGAGGGAGGGAGAGTGACAGCAGAGTGACTTGGGACCAGACCCCAGGCTGTTTCTCAGTGGTGTCACTTAATGTCTCTGATCTCAAGTTTCTTCATCTGCAAAATGGAGGCAATAACCACTTCAGTGTATTATTGTGAGGACTAAATGGGATAACATTTATGGAAAAGGGCTATCGTGGGCTAGCACCCAGTAGGCTCTCGGTATTAAGAACAGGAAATTACTCATGGAGACAGAAGAGTCTTTGGCTGGTGCACATCCTGTTGAAAGATTGGGTTCTCATATCCTCATATTTTTTAAGAGCACACTTCTCTCATGTTCCTTTAGATAGTCCTAATACTGTGATCTTCACACCTCCCAACTCCCCTCCACTTTGGGGTGGGGAGTCCATTCCGGCCCTTTCCTAGCCCGCAGTTTGCTAAAACCACCACTGTCACAGACAGCTCCGTGGCCATGTGGCCTTGGTCATCCAGGAGTGCTGGGCATCCCCCATTGAATTGGCATTGCCCTAGCCTCAGCTGTGGGCCGGGGCTGGTGGTACCCCTGCTCAGCCCAGGCTGGGAACGTGGTGTGTGTGGGGGTGTTCGAGGCATGCGTCGGTTGCATGTCAGAAAACTTGCATTTTCTACTCTTGGTTCTTCCATCAAAAGCTGAAGAAAGGTCCTTTTTCTACTTGGCTTCACGGCCTATGAGTTGGAGCCCTTTGGTCCTTCCTTCATCGGTTTTATTTTCTCAGCTGCTCTGGGTTGCAGTAACTAGTCCCGTGTTTGGGGCCTCTACGTTGGACATACTGGGTTAAATAAAATGTATTACTAAAGTGAATTTTACCTGATCCTTCTTACTTTCTGGCTACTAAAAACATTTAAATTACATATGTGGTTTGTATCGTGTTCCTTTGTTTTTTTAGCTTATTTATTTTGAGAGAGAGAGAGAGAGTACACAGGGGAGGAGCAGAGAGAGAGAGAGAGAGAGAGAGAGAATCCCAAGCAGGCTCCACAATGTCAATGAAGGGCCTGATGTGGGGCTCAAACTCACAAACCATGAGATCATGACCTGAGCTGAGATCAAGAGTCACACACTTAACTGACCGAGCCACCCAGGTGCCCTGCAGTGTGTTTCTGTTAGTGCTGGTTACAGGCCTCTCTGTCATTACATGGGTAACGACCCACCTGGGTTACATGGCTGGGTTGAGGGTTGGGTGCAGAGGTGGGCATGAGGTGCTCTGAGTGGCTAGCTGAGACCACTGAAATGAGGTGTAGTGAGTTAATGGTGGCCTCCCCCAAAGATTTGTCTGCTCCCAACCTGTGAATGTGACTTTATTTGGAAAAAGGGTTGAGGATCTTGAGATGATATCTCAAGTTGAGGATACTTGAGATCATCTGGGTGGGCTGTAAATCTGATGACATTGTCCTTGTAAGAGGAGAAGACATAGAGAAGGCTGTGTGAAGACAGGCAGAGGGTGGAAGAATGCCAGGGATTGCCAGCAGCCACCAGAAGCTAGGAGAGAGGCATGGGATAGAGTCTCCTTCCGAGTGTCCGGAAGGAAGCACCCTGCCAGCACCTCAGTTTCACACTCCTGTCCTCCAGGAATGTGAGGGAATGACTTCTGTTGATGTAAGCCACCCAGTTTGTGGTCGCTTGTCACAGAGACCCTAAAAAGCTCATACAAGGAGATGGCGCCCCACTACGTCTGATGGAGGCAGGGGAGGAATTCCCTAGTGGAACCAAAAGATGCCAGTGCAAAAAATGGGCTGGGCTGTTAAGCTGTCGCTGTCACAGACCCCAGCCCCACAGTACAGAATTTATTCTGGAAATTTGGGGCGCCTGGGTGGCTTAGTCAGTTGAGCGACCGGCTTTCGCTTAGGTCATGATCTCGCGGTTTGTGGGTTCAAGCCCCGCATCGGGCTCTGTGCTGACTGCCAGCTAAGAGCCTGGAGCCTGTTTCAGTCTGTGACTCCCTCTCTCTCTGACCCTCACCTGCTCACGCTGTCTCTTTCTCTCTCCTAGAAATAAATAAAACATTTAAAAAAAAAAAAAAGTGCTGGTGTATACAAAGTGCCTGGCTGAGTTTCCACAGTGAAGAAAGTTTTCATTTTTGTGGCGAAAGGTGCTACACCATTGTCCTCAACCTCGACGATGGGATGGTGGGTGATTGTGCGGTGATCCTAGTAGTCTGGGGACACTTCAGGTCTAGGCATCTTGCGTGTGCCCTGGGAGGCCATCTGCCCGGTTTTTGGGTTATTTCCCCTGTTTGTTTTGTTGCATGGGGAAGAAGAGGGACAGTTTGCTGGTTCTGAGGAGTTCTTCCTGCTTGGCTAGAGATCTGCTGTCTTTTTGGTGCTCATTAAATACTTGAATTGGAGCACTCCATTTTTGGGAAAATGGTGTTACTCTCTAGTTTACCTAGAGATTTTGGGCTCCCACCAAAAAGTTTAGGAAAGGCTTTCTCACACTGCTAATTGCAAAATAAACATTTCCAGCCCCATGTGCTGCAGACTTCTTAGGCCAGTATTTATGCTGGTGGAGAAAAGAAACAGTATTTGTTGACTGCCTACAGTGCATCAGGCAGTTTTGTGCAGTCATTTTAGTTAATTTCTCACGCTAGGCTTGCAAGGGAAGCGCTATCGCCTGATTGACAGATCTCCTCTCCGGGGTGAAGTGACCTGTCCAGGAACACAGAGCAAGTAGGGAAACTGAGTCCCCAATCAAGCCAGTCTTACCTTTTCTCTGAGAAGTTGGTGACATTTTAGCAAAATGGGTAAAACAGGTCATTGGGCTGGGTCATTTAGGTGGGAATTGTTGGGATGGGTTGTGGGTGCGAGGAAGTCTGTGCCCTCCCCTGGCACCCCCACACCTGAGGAGGCTAGGAGGCATCTATGCGGAGCTCATTTTGAAAGTCATTGTTCCTTACCTGATGCCTCCCTCATTCACCCTCTCTCTCTGGCTCTGTGGATCATCCATTGCATTTGTCCCTTCAGTATTAACCTGTAGCATTTTGAGGTTTTCATTTTTATTAAAATATTTTTTAATGTTTATTTTTGAGAGAGAGAAAGAGGGAGAGAGATAGTGTGAGCAGGGGAGGGGCAGAGAGAGGGGGACACAGAATCAAAAGTAGGTTCCAGACTCTGAGCTGTCAGCACAGAGCCTGACGCAGGTCTCAAAGTCACGGACTATGAGATCATGACCTGAGCTGAAGTCGGATTCTTAACCGACTGAGCCACCCAGGCGCCCTGAGGTTTTTGTTTTCGATGAGTCAGGCCATGTAGTGGGCTCCATGCGAGGGCATGTTTCTGCAGATTCTGTAAGTCAGCCTGCTGAGGTGGTGGAACTTTCTGGAGAATGGGATGGTAACGCTAAAAGTGAATGGGGCCTTTTAGGGGCACCTGGGGGCTCCCTTGGTTAAGAGTCCAACTCCTTTGGCTCAGGTCATGATTTCACGGTTTGTGAGATCAGGCCCTGAGTCAGGCTCTGTGCTGACAGCTGCGGAGCCTGCTTGGGATCCTCTCTGTACCTCTCTCTGCCCTCCCCTGCTTGTGCTCACTCTCTCTCTCTCAAAATAAATACATAAACTTAAAAAAAAAAGTCAGTGGGACTTCTCGCGCTTGGGCTCCAGTCAGGCCCTGGGTCTTGGAATGTAACCTCTTGCTCCTTTGCAGCGGTGTGCTCGCCAAGGATGCGTGTTTTGTTCACGCACACCAGGACTCTGGCAGGAACCCCCCCCCTCATGGTGACTCTGTCCCGGGCTTTGCAGGACTCGTCATGTGCACTTCTTCTGTTCTTCTCCCTGACAGTGATAGGAATGACTCCTGCCCGCGTTCCGTTGGCCCACGCTAGTCATGTGGGCTCGCCCGGCCTGGGACGTGGGGGCAGCGGGAGGCACCGCTGGGCCCGGCGGTACGGATGATTCAGGTGGGGTGAGCACCGCTCTGCCACAGAGCACGCCTGTTGGTGATGGCTCGTTAAATCCAAGGAAGTGCTCAGGCCCATTTGCTGGAGAAAAAATGAAGACCTGGGCTCCTCAGAGTCAGGGGTCGCATTTCTGTAAATCTTGTACCCGCTGCCGACTCTCTTCCTCACACCTTCTCAGCACTCACACCCGTTGGCTGTGTTGACGTTTAAAATCTGGGTCCGATTGGCAGTGCCCCTTCCCTTAGCCATTGGCTGAGGGTGGTCTGTGCTGATCCAGGACGACCTCTTCTTAACCTGATTGCATCTGCAAACAGGTCACATTCTTAGGTGCTGGCGGTCAGACCTTGAACATATCTTTGTGGGGAGGGGAGACACAAAGACCGTAAGTGTGGGTAAAGGATTGACACGGTTTGCGCACATAGTAGTAGGCCTTCGTTAAATAATAGTTTCCGTTTCTTTTCTCAGGAAAGCGTTTGGGGAAACCCACATAGACCTTCGAGGTTTCTGGTATTAATAAAACCAGAGCACTTTCTGTTGTTTTTTGGTAATGCATAGCTCTTATTTGCAATACGATGTTCTTCGAGGGTATGTACATGAGTCGCTGTGCATCTCAATTACAGAACAGTTTGGGCATTTGGATTTTGAGTGACTTTAGCCCAGTGCTGTCGGTTTCCTCCGGGCACTTTGTCTTGCTTAACGATGCAAAACAGAAAATGCACACAAATGGTTCCCCAAAATGAGGACTCTCGTTATTGCTTCTTTCTTACCTCTGGGGCCCCAAACTGCAGAAGCTTATTTACTGCAAGGCAATGAGGGCTCTAAATCTCCCGCCTCCATATATTACATTCTGTATTACACTCAAACTTGGTGAAATTAATTGTGGCCAAGGCAAGGGAGACAGGAAAAACCTATAATGGTTTCTCATATTTTGCAGGCTTTGTGAGGGCCGTAAATTTAAGGCATATAGGAATTGTATTTATTCCTTAGATTTCACAAATTTGTCATGTTCCCTCTCTCCAAGGGTGACAAGTTCTTTAAGACAATGGAGTTTCTGGTTTCGAAATAGAAAGAGGGGAACGATGGAGATGTTCCTGGTGTCCCAGACGACCACAGAGTCATTCCTCTCAAGCTTCTTGGGTTACATGGCTGTTAATAGCTGAATTATTAATGCAGGTTTGCTAGTGGAGGGAGTGGCTTTTGACCATCGCCTCTACTCTGACATATCAGCTCTTTTATAGTCGCAGTTGTAGAAGTCAGATTTCATATGGAGCAGTTTATAAATTGAATAGCGCGCTGTGTGTGTGTATGGTGGAAAGAGCCTGTAGTGGCCTCTCACTGTATCTTGTGAGTACCCTTGTGCGATGTAGAAATTTACATTTTGGAATTCGATCCAACTTGGAGCTGACTCAAACAAGGAAATTGACCTAATACTGAATTCTGCTGATAGTTCAGCAGCTCCTGACAGCATGGAAATGGCCCTTCTCCCATTCTGTTTGGACAGTGAAGTTGCTTATTCCAAGGGCTGAAATTCTCTGAAATGATAGGTTCTTGAAAATTTGCCCTTAGATTCTCCAGTGGCCGCACCAGTAAGAATGCAGCTTTGATTTGATGATCTTTTATTTTCCTTTCTGAAGCAAAAGTCCGCAGATTGATTTTAAAAACAATCATAGGATGATGTAGCTATCCCTGACTAACCCTGTAGCCCACTGGCATCAAATGTTGTTGACAGCGACCCTGAGAAACACATTTGTATGTACATAGGCATTTGTACACAAATGGCTCACAGCTGTGTTATTCATAATAGCCCAAAGTGGTAACCACCCTGCCGTCACCAGTGGATGGACGGGTAAATAAATGTATTATGTACATGCAATGGAATATTATACAGTCACGAAAAGGAATGAAGTACTGATACATGTTACATCATGACCAGACCTTGAAAACATTATATTAAGTAAAAGAAGCAAGCCACAGAAGACCGCATGGTGTACGATTCTGTTTATACAAAGTGTCCAGAACAGGTAAATCGTTGGAGACGGAAAGAAGGTAGATGGGTGGTATCCCAGGGCTGAGAAGAAACGGAGAGTGACTGCTAGTGCGCATGTGGCGTCCTTTTGGGGTGATGAAATGCTCTAAAACCGATGTGGTGGTGGTGTAACTCTGAATTTACTAAAGCCATTGAGTTGCATACTTTTAAAGTAAAAGTATGGGGTGGGGCGCCTGGGTGGCTCAGCCAGTTTAGCGTCCGACTTCAGCTCAGGTCATGATCTCATGGTTTGTGGGTTCGAGCCCCGCGTCGGGCTCTGTGCTGACAGCTCAGAGCCTGGAGCCTGCTTCAGATTCTGTATCTCCCTCTCTCTCTGACCCTCCCCTGCTCACTCTCTCTCTCTCTCTCTCTCTCAGAAATAAATAAAACATTAAAAAATTTAAAAAAATAAAGTAAAAGTATGGGTAAACTATATAGCATGTGAATTATATTGAAGTCAAGCTCTTAAAAATCACATTTATAGGGATGCTTGGGTGACTCAGTCAATTAAGCATCTGACTTTGGCTCAGGTCGTGATCTCGTGGTTTGCAGGTTCGAGCCTTGTGTCAGGCTTTCTGTTGTCAGCACAGAGCTTGTGTCAGATCCTCTGGCCCTCCCCGCTTCACCTCCCCTGCTTGCCTCTCTGTCTCTCTCAAAAAATAAACATTTTGAAAAATCACATTTACATCACAAGC
This sequence comes from Crocuta crocuta, assembly GCF_008692635.1. NCBI lineage: Eukaryota > Metazoa > Chordata > Mammalia > Carnivora > Hyaenidae > Crocuta > Crocuta crocuta. Next base: position 1,923,271 of record NW_027532182.1, read on the forward strand.
TAGATCATCTATATGAAGCTCAATCAAAACCTGCTCTTCTGTGTCTGATACATTATGATCAATTCCAATCTGTTCCATTCAGTTTCTTTAAAGACTTGCTGGCTGTTCCCCCACCAAATTGATTTTCCATAACCCACACATTGATAGATTCCTCTCCATTTTACAGATGAGAAAACTGAGTCCCAGGGCTTAAGAAGTGGGTGCAGGGTTACCCAGTGTATTAATGACTAAATTGAGACTACAAGCGGAGTCTCCTGACACGCAGGCTCTCTGTGCTAGCCCAGAGGCTGGATGTTCTTTTTTAAAAGATTGAGCAGAAGTTGGGGTTAAAAAGAGGTGCTGGTGATGAATAGCCGCGTTGTAAGCGCCTTCCCGCGGGGTCTGGAGTGCAGAGGGCTGGCTGCACGGTTTTGCCTCGGGCACAATATTCCGTGCACGTACCGTACGCCCCGTGGCCACAGTTTATGCAGGGGGCCCCGTTTGTTTATTTTTCAAGCAAAGATTCTATTTTCTGAGCATTGTAGGGTAAAAACTTGAGAAGTTTCTAGCTGCCTGTTATTTAGACTCCCTGGCTTCTAGCCCGTCCACTGAGAGTACAATTCGAGGTAGGGATTGATAGAAAATTGAGAAAACACATACAGGAAATTAGGAGAGAAGGGAGCTGGTGTTTCCCTCCAGCTCTTGAATCAGCTGTTTGGTGCCAGTGAATTGTCAATGAACACAGCGCAGCCTTGGCCAGAGATGCAAAGACAAGAGAATTTTCCCTGGGGAAAGGATGGGGAGGGAGGTGCGGAGTGGAGATACCCAGAAGGGCCCGGGCACTGTAGGTGTGTACTACAGGGCTCATTTCTGAGTATCTAGGAGCAGATTCAGACCGCTGTCCCCTCCAGTGCCCCTTGAGAGGCTATTTCATTGCCAGGGCTATTTTTTTTTTTTTTTTTATTACTAAGTTTTGCTCAACATTTGGACAGAACACTGTACCTCCTTGGTTAATTATTTGCATACATACTTGCTCCTTCCCCGCAGGGCCATTTCCTGTGTTAAAAAGACTCCCGTGGATCTAAAGGTTTTCTTTAAATTATTTTTTAACATTTATTCATTTTTGAGAGAGAGTGCAAGAGGGGGCGGGGCAGAGGGGGAGGGGCAGAGAGAGAGGGAGACGCAGAATCCAAAGTAGGTTCCAGGCTCTGAGCTGACAGCACAGAGCCTGACACAGAGCTCGAACTCACAAATCATGAGATCACCACCTGAACTGAGGTGGAATTCTTAACCGACCAGCCACCCAGGTGCTCCAAAGTTCTGCTTTTCTTCCTCCCCTTCTGAATGGAGTGCTAGACCAAGGGGCCACCTCAGGAATAGAAAATCCCCTCTGCAGTGGAGGAGGCGGGGGGGGGGGGGNGGCCCGTCCTTCCTGAGGGTTGGCCTCCAGCAGGATTGTGGTTGTCTCCCTTGGTGCCCAGAAGGGAAATCCACCATTGGCTGGGTTCCTGACCGCAGCCAGAGCCCCCGTGCACGTGGCAGTGTGGGGCGGAGCTCTGGTTGACCAAGTACCCATGTCTGTCCTTGCCTGATTGAGAAAGCCAGGGGCTGGGAGCATGACCAAGAGAATCAGAGCAGCAGCTGTAAATAATACGTAACCAAATAGTAATGATTAACCTTTTTTGGTGTAAAATCTCTTTCAAACCGTGCCACTTTTTCTGCAAGAAAGGCTAAGATGCTCCCAGCTTTGGCAGACCCATCTCCAGGCCCGGCCCCTCCACGTGCTCCCGTGTGGCCTGGGGAATGTAGTGTCACCCCTTCCAAACCTGTTTCCTCCTCTAGCACACCAGGACGGTACTGTGCTCGCCTTGAGGGATGACACACGGCTGGCGTAAGGTGAAACATGACCGTGTGTAGCCTTCAGAATGGCCCATATTCTGTGCTCAAAAATGATAGCTATTTGGGGCGCCTGGGTGGCTCAGTTGGTTGAGCGTCCGACTTCAGCTCAAGTCATGATCTCATGGTTGGCGGGTTCGAGCCCTGCGTCGGGCACTGTGCTGACATCCAGCTCGGAGCCTGGAGCTTGTTTCAGAATCTGTCTCCCTCTCTCTCTGACCCTCCACTGCTCACACTGTCTCTCTCTCAAAAATAAAACATTAAAAAAAAAATGATAGCTATTTTTATGGTTACGCAGCACCTTTCCTTATTCCCATTCAACAGATTGGGATGCTGAGGTGCAAGTAGGTTGTGTGGCTGGCTCTAGGTAGTTGAGGCTTGCCTGACTCCGGACCTCTTTTTTTTTTTCCCCTGTGTTTTCCTTGCAAGTCATCTGACGAATGGCTGTAGGTGTGAGCTTAGGGAAGACATGAAGGCCGTGGGCGGGGGTCTGTCCTGCCTTTTCGGATTTCTGGTCCTCCCAGAGCGAGTTGACTCTCCCAGGTGACCTCAAGGATGTGCACTGCTGGAGGGCTGTCACACAGCATGTAGGAGTGGACCCGTGTCCCTCCCTTCCCTCTTCCTCCATTCCGGGCATTGCTGAGGCTGAGGTGTTTTCCACTGCCCTTTTGAACTGAAGGGACTCAGCTGACTTCTGGTTGTGCAGATTCTTTTGTCTTCCAGTTTCAGTATGTGTGCGCCTTCTGTTTGCTCTGTCTGTCGGAGACTGTAATCTGTCGTGGCAGGTAAAGGCCCTTGCCCTCCCTCCCTCTTCTTTGATGCTGGCAAACATTCCTCGGGGCTAATAAGTATTGGATGCTCCCAAGAAACAGAATAAACACATTTAATACTAGATTGATTCTCTGAGGCCTTCCCGCCCCGTCTCCTCTGGGCCACAGAGCGTCTTCACTTTTAGTCAGCCTTGCGCGCTCAGCTATGGAGATCGCTTAGAGCCTGTCGGGCAAGATGATTAAAAACAAAACAGAAAACAATCCTGGAATGAACCTCTGGAGAGGATCATCTCGGGTTTCCTTGGAAGCTATCCCCTGATTCCAGGGTGGTGGAAGATGGGGGCCCCGGCGTGCGTGGTTTGTTTGTGAAGGTGGCTGCTCTCTGACTGGGGCCTTGGTCTCAGGGCTCGAGGAATCCCGCGGACTCGGAGAGGTAACAGTAACAGCAGTTTACAGCAGGCTCATCACTGGCCCCGTTATTGCTTTTGTTCAGAATGGCCCATCTAAGTCAGGCCCTATTAAATACAGCAGTTTAACTGACACTTAGCGTCTTTAAGGAGATAAATTATCCGTTGGCCTGGTCACCTCCACTGTGAAACTTGATCGTTGGTACGAGCCCTGGGAGAGTAGTTCAGGAGGACGCGTTTGCTCATGGAAGCCCCATTTCAGCCATGTGTTCAGGACACAGTTAGGCCCCACTCTGTACCTGACACCCCGGTGAAGTCCTGGCTATGTGGCGCGAGCCCTGCCTTTAAGGTGCTCACAGCTTTTGTTCGGTCATGAAACGGAGTGAGCACCTACTGTGTGCAGAGCCCCGTGCTTGGCGTCGTGCAGGAGACCGAATGTCGGAGGCCTGTGCGTACCGGTAGCGCCCTTACCCTTTTGTGCAGGGGGCCGCCGCGGAGTCAGGTAACTGGGCGTAGCCTGGAACCGAGTGTGCGTTGTAAGAGGTGCAGAACGTGCCGTGAGCGTGGAGGAAGGAGCCAGGTCTGTTGGCTGGAGGGCGGAAAGCTTTATGGTGGAGGTGACATTTGTTGATCTCTGAAGGAGGGCCCCACTGATGACAGGAGCTCGAAGCAGGGCTACTTCTCGAGGACCTAGACTGGAGCCAGCGGCCTCTCCAGACGGAGGCTGCGCCTTTGCCCATCTCTCCTGACGCTCCCGGGGGTCTCTGGTTCACGGCTTCGTGGGGAGCCTGCTGTGTTCCCACGCTCCCCACTCCTGCCTCCCGGCTTCGGGGCTCACCGTCCCGGCCCATCTCCCTCCGCCTCCTCCAGCCCAGCTCCCGCGGCTCGCTGGCCAGCTGTGCCCTAATCCTAAACACCCAACGGCAGGACTTTGGGCCACCCGTTCGTCTTTTCTGGCCACACCACACATGCCGCTGGCCCCTGGCAGTCCCGTCTTGGCTTCAGGCTTTCCTGGTTCGGGCAGCAGTAGTCGGTGCAGCCCAAATGACTGGCGACCTGCTCATCAGGGGCCCTGGGCACGGCAGCATCTAAGAAAGGTGAGTTATGTGTCCTTTGGGTCCAGCATCGTTGCTCAAGAGAAGGTCTCTGCCTCTGGAGAGGTATGTATGTGAGGATGTTCACTGCAGCTGTGTTGGCTGTAGTGAAACATGAGAGAAGGTCTTCTTGCCCATTAAAGGAGACACAGTAAACAGATGGCAGTGCCATCACAAACTGGAGTCCTAGCTAGCGACTGCAGTGAATACAGACCAGATTTTCACACACTGATATGGATAAATCTCTAAAGAAATTTAGATGGGAAGGAGGAGAGCTCTATATGGTATATGCCACTTGAGTTTATTTTAACACTACAAAAACTGTATGACTGTTTACCTATGTAGTGTGTGAATGTGTATATATAGTGAGTGTGTGTATGTGCAGAATTATATATGCACATGCATATATACATTATATATGGGTGTATAATGAATACATATACCCCATACATATAAGATGTGCACATACAGTTAAATTATATATTGTAAAAGCACGTGTTGTAAAAGTAGTTCCCTCTGGGATGATGGGTGGGAGGGGCCTCTCAACCATCCATCTCACTAGTGTTTTATTCCTTAAGAAAAATGAAATATGGCAGGATATTGATATTAGCATTTGTGAATTTGGTGGTCTGGATACATGAGTCTTCTGTGTTAAAATCTCTGTTTCATTATATGTTTGAAATATTTCATATTGTTAAAGAGTGTGTTTAGAGAACAGGCGATTATGTGGGATGTCTGGAACGTAGCTTGTGAGGAGGAATGATCTGGATGAAAGGCAGGTGGAATCTCAGTCATGCAGGCCCTGAGTCTTGCAGCCAGCGAGGTTCTGGATGTAGGAGCTGCAGAGGCCTGACCTGCAGACAGTGAGGTGGTCAGTCTTCGGTGTGAGGAATCACTGCGGGGGAAAGAGCTCGGGGGCCCAGAGGCTGGGTATGAAGTGGTCCAGGCAGAGTGGGTCAAAGCCAGACACGGGAAGGAAGTGGGGGATGAATCAGAGAGGTGTGAGGTGAAGCAGCAGGACCTGGTACAGTCAGGATGTGAGGATGACATTCTAGAGGAGCCCTGGCCAAGGGAGTGTTGGCCTTGTAAGTGATAGAACTGGTCTAACCAGATCCCGGGGCTGAGTGTCCAAGCCGTTCGGTGGTACTTCCTCTGTCAGGGAGAGTCCAGGAAAGCAGGTGATGGTTGGAAAGAGAGCTTGGAGCAAACAGTGACTCTGAGGAGAAGGTGGTTGTCTCCCATTCTGAGTGGTCAGGTATTGAGTCTAGAACGTTCTGTGATTTGAGTGTCACGTGGACATGTGCTCAAAATGGAAGGTACCTGTTGTATCTCCAGGTCACACACTCGATGTCACTTACTACGGAAAGGTTCTGTGGAGGAATTCTTATAATCATAAGCTCCATTTCTGCATTACTGTGCACTGTCTTTATCAACATTTTTTAAATTGAATTATTCCGTGGAAATGGTCCCTGGAGTGTCAGAGTACCGCCTGCTTTGTATGACAGTTGGCTTCTGTGATGGTCTCTGTCTCCATTAAATTTGTGGAAAGTATCTCAGTGGGACTTCCAAAAAAAAAAAAAAGAAAAAGAAAAAAATTAAAATTGTGAAAAATAACTTTTATTGCTATTGTTCCTGTTATTTGTTGTTGAAAATTCCGTTAACTGGAAAGAAGAAAATAAAAATCATCAGTAAATCCTACCATTCAGAAAAAAATTGGCGTATCCTTCTTTTGGATCCTTTACCTGTGTGCGTGTACGTAGTTTTTATATTTTCTCTTTCCATCTTACACATGCTGAAGACTTTTCTATTTATTAAAACATTTCTATTTTATTTTTTAACATTTATTTATTTATTTTGAGAGAGAGAAAGAAAGAGAGTGCACACGTGTGAGTGGTGGAGGGGCAGAGAGGGGGAGAGAGAATCCCAAGCAGGCTCCACACTATCAGTGCAGAGCCTGATGCGAGGCTCAAACTCACAAATGGTGAGATCATGACCTGAGCTGAAATCTAGAGTTGGACCAACGATTAACCAGCTGAGCGACTGAGGTGCCCCAAAACATTTCTATTTTAGTGTCTCTTCAGTCTTGTCTACCCCAACTCTTTTGTTCAGTATAATTCCTATCAGCTTCATTTCTATGCTCTGTATTATGAAAACAGTAGGCTTCTTCGTTATCTGTCTCCCAATTCAGTATGGTTATTCTAACAGGAATTGATTGTTCGGAACCCCATGGTGCCCCTTTGGCCTGGGCTGCCCTTCCTCGAGGGAGAATGGGTCCACAGCCCTGCCCTCAGTAACTCCACGCCCGTTGTAATGGCTGTGTTGAATTCTGTCCAGCATGTTCCATAATTTATTGCTCTAATTTTGGGCATTTGTGTTGTTTCCAAGTTTGTGTTTATTTTAAACATCATTGTGGGTAGCATATTTGTAGCTATTATTTGTGCACATCTCGTCATTTCTGTAGATTAAAAACAATTCCCAGAATTTCTGCACCCATTTGTGTCCCTCAGCATTGAATGGGCACAAGTGGGGACAGTTGCTTTAGGCTGGGTCCTGTGGGCGGGGCCCCAGAGCTTACCGCCTTGTGTATATGTTGTCACTGTCTGCCTGTGTCATCCTTATCGTTCATTCTGTTAACACCTAGAGTCATGGCCCCGTTATTCTGTTAGTGCTGCTGCCTGGACGGGAGAGAGGCACATGAAGTCATTTCAAAGAGCTCCACTGATAACCCTCAGTTAGCGTCATCTGCTGCTCCCCCCACCCATCCCCTCTTTTAAATCTCTGGCTCTTTGCCTTAGCACCCACCCTGGGTCACAGGGGGTCTTCCCAATCCAGGCATTGGGCCTCTCCCAGACTGAGGAGGGTCCCCCAGAATCTCACCTAGCTGTAGAATGGTTAAATCTCACCTCAGAGAAAGGGCCCCAGGAGTCCAGATCGTTGGGCTTTCAAACGATTTTTATCTTTGCCTTTTTAGGTGGCTCAAGGGCCCTGTGGTACACTGACCCCATTGCTTCCCACTTTTTAGAGGGCCCACCTAAGTAATAAGGTCGTGTTTATACCACAGAAGCTCACAGTCCTCCTACACATTTATTAAGGGAAGGGCAGCCATTTCATATACAAGTGTGTCAGCTCTACTCGTTAGCCTTGTGGTAGGAAGTAATCTTGCACGTGTGATTAGGTTACTATCCACAGTTTTGTTAGGTAAAGCCATACACAGTTCCAATTACGACAAAGAATGTGCAATTTCCTGGAGTCAGGATTGAGGTCATAACCTTGAGTGCTCAGGAATTCCAGGTTTAATTAATCCACCAAATGATGATTACTAAGAGGAAATGTCCTATCAGTATTAACGGTGACAAGATGGCGGTCTGGCTGTGCTGCGTCACCCTTGTGAAGGTCTTATATCTTAACTTATCTGGTGGGTCCAGGCAGTGTCTCTTGTCGGAGTGAGCACGTCCCCTCTGGACGCCAGCCATGCTGTCTTCAGTCCCCCTTTCTGTTTAAGTGCACACGGCACATGGATCTTGCAGAACTTAATGGGTTGCTTTTCCCCAGTTTTACCTGTGTTTTCTGAGCCTTGCTTTCCTGCTCCAGTGAAACCCCTTCAACCAGGAAACCTATGAGCTTTTTCCAAGCGGGGTGGTGTCAGAGAGATTTCACTTTACGGTAAAAAGAGTCCTTCTTTGTCGGACTTCTTGGAAGGAATGGGCTGTTTTAGGCACCTTTGCCTTTCTCCTGAGAAGTCACACTCCAGGGAGGGAGCCATCTTCTTAGTTAAGCTCAGATCACATTGCCTTCCTTTGGACTGGAGAGCGGAGGACCCTTGATTGTAGCCATGGCATTGTAGCCATTGAGAGAGCCCTCTTGTAATAAAGCAGAAGGAGAAATGCAGGCCAACAAACTTAAAAACTAGCCACCAGTGTCTACTGTGCCTTCAGAACGAATAGCCTTGCCTTCAGAACGACCAGCTCACTCCCCATCTCGCTGAAGTGTGGCCTGAGGGACCTTGTGGGCAGTACCATTTGATGTTCTTCCTCTGGCTCTAGTGGTTTGGTCCTCTTTCTCCCTGACTCACATAGGCTGCATACTTACCAGATTTATGGTTAATTCACAGATGAGGCTCTTAAGGTTAGAGGGAAAAGTCTTGAATTCAGGAGCTAAATAGAGGGGTTACATTTTTGGCTCTGCTACTTATGAGCTGGATGATCTTGACTCTTCCCAGCCTTGGTTTCTCATGGGTGCGGCCGAGAGAATGGGATGCTGCCCAGAGTTGTTCTAAGAATTAAATGCAACAGCTTCCATGAAGACCGTAAGCTGTGTGCCCAGGACATGGGAGGCGCTGAATTTGCAGGTGGTGGTTTCTCCTTCCCCAGAGCCCCGATGGGCATCTGTGGTGGCTCTTGGTTGGAGAGCATGAGTTGGAGGGTCACACAGACCTGCTTCCACTACTCTCTGATTATGTGACCTTGGGCAAGGTATGTAACTTTCCAAGCCTCAGTTTCCCTCCTCTGTAAAGTTGGCAGTAGTTCCTTCCTGCCCCATATAGTTGCAGTGAAGGATTAGTGAAAATGCAGGTTTTGTGTACTCCGTTCAGTGCCTGACACCCAGGCAGCACTCTGTTACCCCGAGTGAAATCTGATGGGCTCACGCCTGTGGATCCGGACCTCACTTCCGGCCATATCTGCCCTGTTGCACCTGATGCTCATTCTTGCAGGAAAAGAGCCCTTGTATCACAAGCAGGAGGAAGCCGCTGCTCTGAAATCACCACTCTGCTCAGTTTTCATTCAGTCCTACGGGCCCCCTGTTTGTGTCTTGTTTTGGGTCAGTCCATTTTCAACTCCACGCAGTGGGTTTCAGTGACTCAATCTGCATGGCGAAAGTTAACAATTCTAATTCCAAGAGTTTTGGAAAAGTCTCACCTCCCCAGGAGGCATTACTTATTTATGCTTTAATCTTTGGTAGATTACTCGGAGTTGCTCTCAAGCTGTCCCGAAAGCCCCCAGTAAGTGGAAGTAGTGCATGCACCCAGAGTAATTAATGCACTTTCTACTAGAGACGGAACATGTAATTTGCAGGAATGTGTGTCAAGACCCCACCCTGCTAAATTTATACCCTGTAATTTGCAACGTTAGCTGGCACCAAATTGGCAGATTGGTAAGTCTAGCCTACCTGCTTTGCAATTATATCTGCTGGCCGGTGTTGCAGGATTGAGTAACTGGAGATCTCAATCATTTAAGTAAATTAGAACCGGCTCCTGGGACCCATCTGAGATCACCCTCAGGTACAGGAGGCTGGTTAATGATGTTTCCTTTGTACCAGCTTGAGAGGCTCTGATGAGGGTGAGGAAGGGAAGAGTCTAAGGCACAAGACTCTGGGCTTCTGTGGGTGTGGGTGGACCACAGGGCATGGGAAGGCCTCTCCTCAGCAGCCCCCCCACCCTGGGCCTCTGGAAAAGAAAAACACTAATATAACTGAAATGGTTTTATGGTCTGTTTTATGGGCTGCATCAGCCCTAATAATCGGCTCTGGGGAGATTCTTGTTAGTTCTTAAAACTGGAAGTCACTTTGCAGCCTCTGCAGACCAGTGATTTTTGTAAAATCCTCATAAATGTTCTTTTTTTGGGAAGACGTGCAGGAGAATCTTCTAGGCTGAAGTGCAGGCTTCGTGCTCTGTGGGGTGCGAGGAGGAGGGCGTGAGCCGACTGGGTTTTCCCATGGTTATGTTTTTGTGGCCGGATGAAAGAGACTGGCAGAAGACAAAATGAATCGTAGGCAGACTCAGCCCTGGTATAAAGCCCAGATTCTCAATTACTCCATGTGACCTTGGGCAGATATTTAACCTCCCTGAGCAGCCTTTCGGCATTTGTGAAACGGAGCTAATGATTCCTTTGATTAAGACTGTTATAAATATTAGATGTTTGTAAAGGCATCTGGCACATGGAGAACACTCAATAAATGGTAATTATCATCCGTGCCATTTATATTTGGGGAGGGCATATTATTTATCAGTTGTAAAGAACGCTTGGCAAGGCAGGCAAGGCAGAATTGGTAGACAGATTGGGTGGAATCCTTCCTTCTTTCAAAAAGCCATTTGTGCATACCCCCAAGGTCTGAAAATGAGGGTTGGCGCTAGGCAGTGTCGTCGATGGGAGTGGGCTTGTTGCCAAACAGAAGCCTCCCTCATCCCGATTCCAGGGCCCGTCGAAGAGCCTGCGATTCCGGAACGTTCGGCCCCGGGACCTCTCGAGGCTTGAAAAGTATAAGGAACGTGGAGGCTGGAGGGAGAGAGACGCCTTGCCCCAGGAGCTGGTTGAGCTCAGGAACCAGAACTTCGCGTGCTCGTACTGCGCGGTTGGGTTAGCACATACGCGGACAATTATCCGGGTCTCTCCATCCGGCCGGGTGGGAGATGCGGGCGAATGCGTTCCGTGTGTGCGCACGCGTGCGTGGGGGCGCACGTGGGTGGTGGGCGTGCGCATGCGCGCCTGCGTCCACTCCCACGAGCACGCTTGTGGGGTCGTGCACGCGGCTGCGAAGGGCACGGGCTTAACTGGCGCAATATTAATAAACACGTTCCGGAGAATTGAAGGCTTTGCTTCGTCTCTGTGAGAACTGAAGCCCTCTTCACTCGTTGTGCTGCTGCGGGAAACCGTGCTGCGGGCAGAAGAAGTCTTACTTTATTTTCCTTGTAGCCTTTCCAGCTCGGACTTGTGTCCACCGAGGCCTTGTTTAAAAACATGTTTTTACAGCAGAACTACAACTGTGGAGATTACAGCGGTTTCTTACCACTTTGATTCTGAAAGTACTGTGTGTGGTGGTATTTATTTCAGTTAATTGACCATTCTCTCTCCTTCCCTTTTTTCCACGTGGGGCTGTGCCAGATAGCTCGTTCCCTTGTGTTTGCTTCTGCCTTCCCCAGCAGTCTGAGATCAACGCCTAAGCACACACCTTCACTTTCCTCCTACTTCCTGGTACCCAGTGAAATGGATCTTGCACCATCCATCCTTTCTCCCCATGCTGGTGGTGGGTGCTTTTCCACCTTTTTCTTCCTGGAACTTCTTGGAGAGCTCATATCGTATCTTGGCATCACTTCCTAGGATCCACATCCCCTTTCAGCTCTGAGACTGACCTTTTCTTTTAATTCAAATCAAATGTTTCCAGACTACAGTTTAAGTCCAGTGGCTTGGGAGAACAGTCCTCCTCGGCAAGGCCTGTGATCAATTCCTTTTGCAGGATTTGGTTGACGGTCGAGGTCACTTGGCTGAAAAGAAGGCTAAGGGAAAAGTGCGGGAGATAGTCCTGTGGCATTTTTCACTTACCTACCTGAAAAATCAGTTTCTATTAGAACAGAGATGGATTCTGCCCCCTGCCAAAGGGTTCTGTCAAGGGGTTAAGGTGGATTGGAGGATGAAATGAAGCTTTTTGGCAAGAATGGCCCTCCCGCCCCCATTACAACCGCTGCTTGTAGAGTGGGTTTGGTGCTACTCAAATGCAAATGAATTTGGTTTGCTTAAGGAAGGTAGCAGAAATTTAATCCATGCAGAAAATGGTGTGAGTCACTCCGTTTCCTGCACACGCTTCTTTTATTATTATTATCGCAGGAAGGAGCACATCAAAAGACAGGTCTAAGAACACAGTTTTCGAAAAGCTTGTTTTGTTTTATTTGTCTTCCGAAGCAGTTATTTTCCAGAAATTAGTAGCCAGTATCAGGAATTTTCCAGCTTTGCACACCTAGCCACCTATTACTATCTGATTCACCTCTTTGCTTTTATTCCTCCCCCCACCCTCCCGTTTGTTACCTTTGGGATTTTGAAGATTTAAAGGAAACTGGTCAGAATTGTGTATAGACTGTTTAGGCTTCAGAATATACCACCAGCATAAGAGTTTGAAGAATGTCTTCTACTTGGGTCTATTTGTGTCTAGGTTATCCAAATGCTCAAATTTGAAGCCTAGTGTAATGACCTTTATTGCTTATTATGCTTTGGGATTGCCTGCCCCGTGTTCTAGTGGTGCAGGCTCAGGAAATCCAGAGTGCACCATTAGCTTGAGCAAAACCTATAACCAGGACAGCAGATCTGCTGCCAGAAATACCATCTGCTGTTTTCCAAAGCCAAAGATGGATGACTTGGGTTGTCTCCTCCTTCAGCAAATAGTCAAAGAGACTCAATGTATTTATTTATTTAACTCCGACCAGTCTTTCGTGATATTTCTTATTAGAAGGCAGACTGTGTGTTGGAGTTAGTAAAGCCCCAACTCTTTGACTCACAGATAGATGCCTACAAATTTCCCGTAACTTCCTAGCCGAATTTTCTTACCATCCCCCTAGCCCAGTGCCTTTTTCTATATAGCTGATAGGTTAACCTACGCAAAGTATTTATTACTTGTCACTCCTCTGCTCAAAACTTTTGCTGTTGGAGCGCCTGGCTGGCTCATCAGTAGAGCATGCAGCTTTTGATTTTGGGGTGGTGAGTTTGAGCCCCACTTTGGGCATAGAGGTTACTTAATGACAGTGAAGAAAAAAAAATCCTGTTGCTGCTCATTTCTCATTGTTTGCAAAGTGACGTTGAAACTCCACGGTCAGGCTTTTAAAGCTTTTCTCAGCCTTCTGTTCCTCGTTCCTCTAGGTGGCTGTTTTCCTGCCTCTGCTTAGCTTAACGCTTTTATTTTATTTTTTTTAACATTTACTCATTTTTGAGAACAGAGAGAGACAGACTGTGAACGGGGGAGGGGCAGAGAGAGAGGGAGACAGAATCTGAAGCTGGCTCCAGGCTCTGAGCTGTCAGCACAGAGCCTGATGGGGGCTCAAACCACGGACTGCGAGATCATGAGCTGAAGTTGGATGCTTAATCCACTGAGCCACCCAGGCACTTAACATTTTCTCTCGAATGCAGGTCTACATCTTACTCACCCTGCAAAGCCAGCCTGGTTGAAAACTGTGCTGTGAAGCATTTCATGATGCTTCCCTGGAATAATTTTTTCTGTAGTGATTCCTACATCCCATTTTCTATTCCTTTCTTATGGTATTTATGACCCCAAATATTATAATTATAGCCAGTAGGTGCGTATTCCTCTCTTCTGGCCAAACTGTAGGCTTTGATGTGCTCAGATCTTGTATTTGTCACAATCTAAAGGATATCAGGTGCTCAGCTCTTTCTGGGTCATTGAATGGCTCTGTTAATTGATGCATGCTTATCGCAAAATAGAGCACTCCGGAGGTAATGGGTCGATTTAAATATGAGAATCTTGTTTCCTCGCGGACCCAGTGCAGTGGCACACTGTCATTGTCAAAGAGAACGTTAGCTCAGGTGGTTTGGCAGTGGGAACACAGCAGTTGCCCAGTTTCAGATTGGATGGTCCTTCCACACTTCGGATATATAATTGTTAGGATTTGTGAGTCAGGAGTCCTGCTCTTCCAATGCCATTCGTGTTGTGACTTGGGTCCGTTTGTGCCGTCTTGGGAACATGGTGGTGGTGGAGGGAAGAGTGTTTTGGGAAGCCAGATGGACCTCAGTCTGCATCCCAGTTCTCATTGACTGGTTTGTCATCTTGAACCTCAGTTTTTCCATCTGTAAAATGGGCACAAAATCTAGTCTGTAGGGATGTAGTGTGGATTGAATAACATGCATAAAACACCAGCACAGGCTCCAACACATAGTGGGTATGCCATGTGTAGGGGTTATTTCTAAGAGAAGGGTGGCCTGTTACCAGCACTTGTTAATGAGTGATCATGGACTGCTTGCTGTGGTCGAAGAAGTTGGGCAGAGTCACAGCCGTTTTTAAATTGAAATGTCTAAAATTGCTTTTTTGTTGCTAATGTCCTTGAAAGTGGTTTGTTCCTGTTGATTTTAATCAGTACATTTAGATCGCCTCCCATCTATATTCTAAGTAGTTGGAGATTAGGAATTCTGAGCTCGCTCTATCAAAGATATGAATGTCTGGGAAGTTTTAAAACTGGAGAAAACCGGATGGAAGAGGTAGGAACAAACAAACTATGGTGTTTTGGGGGAGAAGAGAGTGGAAGTTCACGTGACGTTTGAAATCCTATTTCTCCCTTCTAAATTCTGAAGTTACTTGTTAACTCTGAACTATAAAAAGATCTGCTGTGTATAAATTGGCTTGCCCATTGGTGAGTATATTTGGTATATGTAGGGATAGAATGCTGTTCTTGTGTATTTGTACAGAATTCCGAGAAATAACCTGTCTTACTCCTGGGCTTTCTTCTCTCTTGTTCTTTTAAGAAGTACCAAGGATAGAGGTGCCTGGCTGGCTCATTTGGTTAAGCATCTGACTCTTGGTTTCGGCTCAGGTCATGAGCTAACGGTTTGTGGGCTTGAGTCCCACGTCTGGCTCTGCACTGGCAGCATGGAGCCTGCTTGGGATTCTTTCTCCCTCTCTCTCTGTCCCTTTCCTGCTTGCACACTCTCTTTCTGTCTAAGCATAAATAAACATAAAAAAAAAAAAAAAAGAAGGAGAAGAAGTGAGGATAGCGCCTAGTGCAGAGGAGTCTGGTAAAAGCAGATGTTTTCTTGAAAGTATGTGCTCACTAACAGGGCCCCTCAGCCTCTTGGCAGCTTGCTTATGACGAGGGACTTTGAAGGATGGGCGGCTTTTCCTTTGGATGGTGTTTTACAGGGCCGATTTCCTTCTCTCCTCCTCACGTGCTTGTAACCCCCAGGGGAGTGTGTTCGAGGCTTTCCCTTCTGTTGAGGAGTTGGGGTGGCGGTTCCTGCCCCTCACTGACCAGCTTTGCTGACAGCCGGAGGTGGGGCAGTCTGCGGCTCAGCTCCTCGTGTTTATGTGCCTGTGTGCGGGGATCTAGAAGGCTGCGGAAGCCAGCTGGTCAAGTCTGGCTTTGCTGGTACCCTCCCTTTCCCCTGCCTTAATAAAGAAACTTTTTTTTTTTTTTAAGTCTTCAGTTGTTTTTTTCAGTTTCAGGCTCTCCTGTGTGATGTTTGGATCCGTGGCCAGCTGCTCAGCCGTGGGTCTGGGGTTCTTGGGCCCGGCGAGCGCGGCCTGAGGTGTTCCTTGCGCACCTCACTGCCCGCCTCACTCCCAGGCTAAGCTTTGAGCCGGTCTTTCCGTGTTTACACAAGTTTGGGAGCTTTCCTGGGGTGTGGGAGGTGTCGGGAGATTGAGTTCCTCCTGGCTGAAGTTTGAACAGAAGCTCTTTGGTCTGAGAGAAAGAGAGACAGACCAACAAAGGGGTGCTGGACAGAAACATAATGTATCTGTGTAGTGAACACAGTGTAGGGTATTAACCAACCTGGCCCTTAATGAAAAGGCTGTAGCAGCATCACATAAAATGAGGGTCCCAGTCAGGCCAGACAAGTCCCAAGTTGCTGGAAGGATGCAATATGCAGACATATGGACCAGTATGCTGATGGGGTCTTCAAATCAGAGACTGCGCTTGGCTGGGGTGCCGGTCCTCGCTGCTGCTTGCTCCCCTGCTGTGCCCTCCAGAGGGGACAGTCACCTTGCTGGTGAGCTACAACCAGCCGTACTTTCCTTGAGTGGAGGCTCTTCTCCCTGAACATCTGGGCAGTGGTGGTGCTGACTGGGCAGTGCCTTTTTGAAAGCGTGATTGTAGTTAGGGAGGGTTGGAGGGAGGGAGGGAGGGAGAGAGAGAGAGAGAGAGAGAGAGAGCGTGCGCGAGAGCTCAGACTTCTCACTTGGCCTCAGGCAGAGACCAGCATTCAGTAGCCTGATTTGTGGGTTCGTCGAATATAAATCATTCTGGATCCCTTTTCTCTCCATATAGTTTTCTGTAATCTTTACATTTTCCTTTTTGTCAAAGACAAACGAAAATCAAAGACAAACAAAAGAGGGGGAACCCCCAAACCAGCCATATGGAGAAGTTCGTTGAGACCCCAAGTATCGACAATAACCATGAGTAACCCCAGAAGGGTGTGGGGAGTGAGGGCAAAGTGACTGGGGATGGTATTGACTTGGAGGAGACTCACACCCTGCTTCAGTCTCTTTTTTGGACTGAGAGCTGGAGCGGCCGGGCAGACTTTCTGGATGCTTCCTGGAGGCTTGTTCTCCAGACGGGGTTTAGTAGACAGGACCACAGAGCCTTGTGCCAGGCCTGAGAAGTTTGCATGCTTGGGGTTTATCCGGGTGGGGCTGATGCCATTTTGGGCATTGGAGAAAAGGAGTGGGGCTGTTTTGATAGTAGGAGAAAATGAGCAAATCAATTAAAAATAAATGCTGGACATTCCATTCCCCACTGCTCACACCGCCAGTCCCCTGCCCGTCACCGCATCATGGCACCGGGGACTGTTGGACTTGGAGTGACTTTGACCAGTACATTTGTCGGTGGCTGGGGCTGTAGGAAAGAAAGGAGCGAATCAGCCCATAATGGACAGAGGCAGTGTCTGTGAGCCAACTTCCCACTGGAAGGATTTTCTTTTGTTATTTAAGTAAACTCTTTATAGAAATTTAACATACATACTGAAAAGTGCACAGATGTTAGGTGGGGAGCTCCGTGAATTTGCATAAAGCAAATCAGTGCTCTCAGGTCAGGAGATAGAGCGTCACCAACACCCCCAGGACCCGTACCATGTCCCCGCCTCTTCCTCCTGCCCCTCTCTCCTTGACTTCCAACATTGCAGATTAATTTTGCCTGGTTTTGAACTGGTAAGATCAAAAGTGTCTGGCTCCTTTTGCTCAATGTCAAAAACATCTAATTTCCGTCACCTTTTCTAGGAGGCGGGGTGTGGGATGACCCTCTACCCACTTGGGTCGGGAGGACAACTCTGGAGCCCTGGCGAACAGAAGTCCCACCAGCCCGGGGCTCCCAGGGCTCCCGGGTCCCGCGCTCTTGCTGCAGGCGCCCTTGAATGAGCTCTTCTGTCTTTCAGCAGAATGTGTGGCCTCACGCCACCTAAAGGTCCGGCAGCGGGAAGCAGGGGCCCAGAGCGAGCTGGATTCGTGGGCTCATGTCGAGCACAAGTGTCTTGGAGGGACATGCTACGTTCCTCACAAAGGACAAATTCATTTATGTCCCTTGATCAGGGCCAGAGCTTGGACTTCCATGCAGGCCACTGACCGTGGGGGCCCCTTGTGTGGGGAGTGGGGCTGGGCAGGAGGAAAGGGCAATGTGTGTCTGGAAAGGTGGCTCAGAAGTTCCGGGGTGGGGGTGGGGGTTGGGGTTGTGTTTTAAAATGGACTAAAAGGGAATAAATGGACTAAAAGGGAATAAAGCCCTTGGGTAATTTCCCAGAGTAACTCATTAAGAAAGCCATCCGCAGGTTTCTCCAAAGGATTCCCTATTCAGTTATTTATTTATTCATTTTTTTAAGTTTGGGCCAATGTTTGGGGCTTTTAGTTTCATAATTACGTAAAAGGGCTCTCACCCAACTTGCTTCCCTGAAGTTTCAAGGAATGCTTTGTCTCTTTTTGTATGTTATAAAGTGGCAAATGGGATGACCTTTTCCTTTTGGCTTTTGCTTCTTAAGGTTAAAGGAGCGAATGCGCGCGTGCGCGCGTATCTGACTTGATAATGAACAGTGCTCTGCAGTCCCTCCCCCAGATCATCTTGGTTCCTCTTATAAGTTCTTCAAGCTTATTTACCATGGTGAGCTACTTTTTTAAAACATTTTCTTCATTTTTGAGAGAGAGAGCGCTAGCAGAACCGAGGATCCGAAGCAGGCTCTGCGCTGATAGCAGCAAGCCTGATGTGGGACTCAAATGCATGATCCTTGAGATCATGCCCTGAGCCAAAGTCAGATGCTCGACTGACTGAGCCACCCAGGCTCCCCTGCTATGGTGATATTTTAAGGAATTCATTTCAAACAAA
The DNA here is from genome assembly GCF_008692635.1 of Crocuta crocuta. NCBI lineage: Eukaryota > Metazoa > Chordata > Mammalia > Carnivora > Hyaenidae > Crocuta > Crocuta crocuta. The sequence goes on from NW_027532182.1 coordinate 1,941,212, forward strand.
TGATGCTAATAAGAATATGCCCATATATTTTTTAAAAAATTAAATTTGTTTTAATGTTTATTTTTGAGAGAGAGAGAGAGAAAGAGAAACACAGAGCATGAGCATAGGAGAGGCAGAGAGAAAGGGAGACACAGAATCTGAAGCAGGCTCCAGGCTCTGAGCTGTCACCACAGAGCCCAAATGCGGAGCTCAAAGCTGCTGACTGGGAGGTCATGACCTGAGCTTAAGTCAGACGCTTGGCCCACTAAGCCACCCAGGTGCCCCAGAACATGTCCGTATTTTTTTAACAGACCTTTCAGTTTCTTCCCTCAGGGTATATATTCTAGGACTTTGCAGGTGTGAATGCAAATACAGGTGCCTGTATATTATCACATATATCTCTAGAGATAAACGAAAACAGCCTATGTTGTACATATTGTTTTGTAACTTACTCCCCACCCCACCACCCCGACTCTGTGGTAGATGTTCTTCCACGTTTACCCATCTCCCTCTTGATCGACATCTAAGTTCTCTTATGTTTTGAAAGGATATAGGGGGGAAGCCCTGTGTGTTTCTCTGTGCATTTATATATCCCTAACGATGGATTCCTAGAAATGGAATCCAAAGGTACGCTCCATAAATAGAGCTGGGCACTGCCACGTGGTGCACGTGATGGTCAAGAGGGTGCACCAGTTTATAGCCTCACTAGTCGGGTGATGGTGCCCCTTTCCCCACATCCGTGCCAGCTCTCAGTATTACCCATTTTTAACTTTTGCTTATCAGATTGCTTTAAAAAATGGCGTGTCCCCTTGCATTTCTTTCCCTGCCTGCGAGGCCGTGCACTCTCCATTGGTCTATTATCCATCTTTATGTTCTGTGACACACTTGGTCATTTACTTTATCTATTTTTCTTGGCAGTTTTCCTCCTGAGTTTTAAGGAGTTCTTTGGAGGTGGGGACACAGAGGATCGCCTTCAAAGATTTAGGGGGAGAAATCATCTCGATTGGCATTCCTGGCTATAGAGGTCCACAAAACATCAGCAGTTGGTCTTCTTTTTGGCACTGGTTAAAGGATTGGGTTTTCTGTTTTGTTTTTATTTAATTAGGTGAAATTTTTCCCCCTGGCTGGAAAGTCCCTGCTGTCTGTAAATGCATTATCATTTGTGCAGCGCAGGGTGAATCGTGACGTGCAGGGAAAGTGGTGCCAGGCGGGGGTTGGCGCCTGTCGGGGCTGATTATCGCGGACATTCAGGGAGACGCTGGATCCCTTGCCTCATTTCTCTTAAAGAAACTGCGATCTCTCACATCTTTGACATAAAGGCAACATGATCGACAGAAGAAGGGACAGGGAGAGCCTCTCAAGCCGTGTTGGCAGCTCTGGTTCATTCTATTTCTTTATTCTGCCTGCATTTCCTAGATCAGTGCTGCTGCTTAAACCCTTGGCAGGTTCGCGTTGAAGTCAGTTTTCTTCTCTTCGCGCCCAGAGCCTGCGGACTGTTGCCACCATCCGCGTGGGTAAACAGGCCAGCCTGTTTGTTCTAAGGATGTCAGGGCAGTTACTGGGGACCTGGGTCTCAGTGCTCCCATGGCCCTTGATGACGATGGCAGCCCCTTGACCGAGCCCCCATAGGCCCCTTTGTTCCACTAGGCCACCCTCACTGCCTCCGCTAGCTGATGGCTTGTTTCTTTGCCTGTTCTGGAGCAGAGTCCCAGCCCCAAATGCCACCGTCTTTGGTACAGCTGTCACTACTCCCTGGATACGGAAAGAAACAAACAAAGGCCAAGTGTAGGGTGGTGATGGTTTGGGATTTGCCCTGGGCCAAGAGGAAACCAGCCTCCCTGTGGACGGAGGCCTGAAGGCCTGACTGAGGCTGCCTCCCAGCCAGTACAGGCAGAAACAGGGCTGACTCCTGCGGGTGTGTTTGGCTGCTGGATGCTCCTGAACCTGCTTCTGCTCCCCTTCCCCACTTAACACGTGTCCGTCCTTGATTTCTGGTGAGCTGGCTCGGAGAGAGATCTCACGGAATGTTGGCTCTGTCTCTGGGCAGCTGTGCCAGATCTTACGGACAGCTCACATCCTCTACAGAGTCCTGGTGCCCACAAGTTCTGGAAGCAAGCTGTGACCTGCTGAGGTGATGGTTGAAAGCGTTGGGCTACCTTTGAATTGTTTATGTTCATCCATGAAGAATGATTGGTTTAAGCGCAAGCGAATCCAGGTGTTAAGATTGCTTTGTAGGAAATCCGAGGGTCCACAGACCTCTCAGGAAAGAGAATAATAATATGAATAAAAAATATTTTCGGTTTCTTCCCTGCCCTCCCATTTTTCAAATAAATGACTTCAGATCAAATTATTATCTGAGCATGAAGCAACATGTTTTTGTTATATCAATCTTAAGCTGCATACAAATGTGGACTGTCCACAGGGTTGAGGAATAATCCTGACTTGCAGGAGTTATCCACAAAAATGTGGGGTGAAATGATTTCCGTAGTATTTTAGCACAGAGAAGCCACCAGCCATATTTCTGTCCACCTGCGCTATTTATTCCTTCTTCCCTTCTTCCCTTCCTTCCTCCGTCTATGCACCCTGATAAACTTTCTGTCTTTGGCTCCGGGCTACATTAGGACACATCCTTTCCTCTCATGGTGGGGAAGACAGACCCAGGAACCATGGAGCACTGTGAGAAGTGAAGAGAGAGAGGTTTGCATCGGTTATGTTGAGAGGTCTGATGGGGAGCCTGTAAAGTAACCCCGGGGGGGAGGGGGAGCCCAGAACAGAACTGTAGGAGAAATGGACTGGCCAGGACACACAAGCCTTTGATTTCTTCCCAGTGTCTCCGCCCTGAGCTGTCCCCGGGAGCAGAGCACTGTACTAGCCTCAACCCGGAGACTGGTCTCCTGTGGGGTAGACTCAATTTATTGAAAATCATTTCTTAATGAGCAACTTCCTTCTGGTCTCTCTTCTTGCCTGGTGGGATTGTATTGTGTACACTTGGAGGTGGGCCCCTTTGCACTGGAAATCACCCTCCCTCTAGTTGTTAACGATTGTGTCACTGCATTAGAACAGTATGTCTTGTGTAGAATGGCATATTATGTGCCTGCGTTACACCTAGTCTTCATGTAATAGTAATTGTTTAGTAGTGAATAAGGATGCCTTTAGCAAGTGAACTCTGACTAATTGTAAGGCCTCTATCTGCATGCTGTCTTACGATATGGGTGAAAATCCTGGAAGCTTCACTGACTTCTTAGTTCTTTCCAGTGTGAGGCAAACAGGACAGGAGCTCTGAGGTTTTTGGCTCTGTCACTGTGCAACTCTGGTGCCAGGTGGGCAGAACAGCCCTTCCGTTCCCCAGGGAACTTGTCAAGGTGGCCTTTGGTCCATCTCCATTTTATAGATGAGGAAACTGAGGCACAGAGGTTTAAGCCATTCCCTGAGTGGGGGAGGAGTGGAATTAGAATTCAGAGTTTGTCGGCTCCCCAGCTGACCTGAGCGAGGCAAGCTCTATAATCCCTCTTTAATCTTTAATTCGATTTCTTTTCTGGACCATCATAAGCAATGCTCCGCAGTCTGGAGAACCCAAACAGGTTAGCCTTCAGGGTGTCAGCCCTTTGATTTACCAAATCCGACAAGTCTCTCGCAAAGGTAAATTGCTCCCTCCGAAAGCCGAGCTCATTCAGACGTGCATACTGAAGCGGGGGACGCCAGCAGTAAATACTGCTTAACTCTGGTACTTGCTAGATGTACAAACATCATTTGCTCAAGAAGTCAGCTAATTCCTCATGACGGAGGGCCCGTCTGCACGCTCCACGTGGAGGGAGGGTGCCCGCAAGAGCAGATTGTAGAAGCTGGATGGACCGGTTTAATGGATTAAAAGCTACTTAAGAAAATTTAAGAAGACGCACCAGTTAATACGTATTCCGCCCTTGTTCAGCAGGTAACAGGCTGGCGTTTTTGATTTCTCTGGCCGGGTTCCTCCCGGAAGTGATCGGAAGTGATAAGCCAGGCAGCCATTCATTTGCTGAGGCGTGATGGAAGATTGTGGATAATTGGAGTGAACTGGAGAGGCCCTTGGGTCCGTAGGGAACAGGAGGCATGTCTGATTCTGGCCCCCTGGAGATGACCTGTTGCCTGCCGTTGCGGGGGGGAAGGTGGGGCCAGCGCTGTCCAGCGGAGGAGGCAGGAGCAGTGTCATCCGGGGTCTGGGATCCTTGATTCTCTGGCCAGCTCTCGTGCTGCCTTTTTGATGGGCTGGGTCTGAAGTCTCTCTGTGTTTAAAAAGGAGGAACTACCTTCCGTACCTGCCTAGTAGGGATGTGTTCGGCTCTCTGGTGGAGGAGCTCTATGTAAATCCCAGGTATTATTTTTAAATGCTGAAGAATGTATCTAGGACAGGCAGATGGTGAGAGTTGCCTCCATGGGGACTCGGCGTGTGTCCTCAGAAGCAGGAATGGTAAGTTGAGAGCAAAAACGGAACTTGGATGGCATCTGCTACTGTTTGATTCTACACGTGGGGAACCTGAGGCCCATGGACATGGAGCAGCTCCCTCTGATCCTGATGGGGAATCCCATGTACCTTTCTCTTTTGATTCGTGTCCTAACCACACTATTTGAAGGGTTGGTTCATGTTTATGGTTTCGCTGCTGCTAAGGAGCCCTAGGGATGATCTAAGAAAGGCTACTTCTTTGTTTTTTTTAATTTAAGATCTTTGTTTATCTAGAGAGAACACAACTGGGAAAGGGACAGAGAGAGAGAGAGACAGAGAGAGACAGAGAGAGAGAGGAAGCCAGAGAATCCCAAGCAGGATCCATACTGTCATTGCAGAGCCTCATGTGGGCCTCGAACTTACAAACTGCAAAATCATGATCTAAGCCAAAATCAAGAGTCGGATGCTTAATCAACTGAGACCTGCAAATGCCCCGAGGGGCTACTTATTTCTTTAGGAATTACCTAACTGAGACTGTTGGGTGTTAGAAGATACAAAGCCAGGGTCACGTGAGCTCCGTAACTATGTTTTTACAACGCAGTGTCTGTCCCCAAAGTCTGTGTTTTTGCACCTGAGTGACGTACACTCTTTGCCANCTCCCGGCTACTCCCTTTCTAGGGAGGCAGGTAGAGAAAAAGGACCTGGCCTTTGAGTAGCACTGACAGTACCAGCTCTGTGAGGAGAGTCCGGGGAACATATGGAGGGCAGATACCAGTAACAAATACCAGTACTATTTCTTGAACCCCACGTATCTGCCAACTTCTCTTACTATATTTACTTCATCCCTTTATCTATGTATAGATATTAGACCTCTGTCCCTCAGCAACCTTGCTCAGAAGGTGGGCTTACCCCAGTTTTGCGAGTGGACAGTCTTAGCTCAGAGAGGGTAACTCAGTTGTCTGAAGTCACACAGCTATAGAGAATCAGGCATTTCGCAGTTGTGATTGGGTGTGCCAGATCATCGTGGGGCCCCTCGTTGAGTGGCCTCCTTGCTGAGGGGTGAGGGGCACATAGCATGGGCTATTCTGAGATGGGCAGATTACTGTGGCATTGCCCACCCCGATGTCTCAGGGAGTTAGTATTTAAAAAAATATCTGACCTTCTGGCTAGGCTTTGCTATTTTTATTTTTGGAATGTCACGGCTTAATGAGTTGGGTGGGTAAATCTATCTTGTGAGATGTGTTTATTTTTTCCTCCACAATTTGCTTCTACTCTGCAACTGTTGCTGCCTTTCAGAAAATGAAAAGAGCTCATAATAGACTGAATTTCCCAGATGGATGTCCTTGCATTTGCTCTTTTTTCCCCCAGCATGAATAACTTGCCCCCTTTTATCTCTCATCCTTTCATAGTTGATGGGGTTTTTGAAGCTAGGATATCAGTGGTAAATGGTTCCATATGTCTTTCAGAGATTTTCCTCAAATATTAGCATATTTTTGTTCTTTATAATAAATTTTATTAGTGAAACATTTTTTAAAGGATGGGGAAGAGGACCAAGAATAACAGGAAGCCAATGTGCCTTCCACCCAGCTCCCTTGAATTCGAATACTTTGTCATGCTTGCTTCAGATTGTTTTAAAGAAAGAAATCTTACATTTGAAGTTCATTGTGTCCCCTGTGATCCCATTTTCTGGAGGGTGACCATGCTCCTGAATTTTGCTATTTTTCTTTTCCTGTACATTGGGGAAAAAAAAAAAATTTGCATTTGTATCTATCCATTAAAGACTTCGGGTCTTCGGGCTTGACTTCAGTGATATTCTATAACTTGCTTTTTCTTCCCTGAGCTTCAGGGTTCTCACATCGATGCGTGTGGACTCCTGCCGCCACAGTTCATGAAGTTGAAGCCCTGAGTAGTATTCCATCGTGTGGATGTATCCTGATTTTTCATCCATCCTGCTTTTGATGAACATTCAGTTTGTCTTGCAATTTTCTATGCTAGTGGTACCAGCCAGGAATGTGCTCTTGCTGCTGTCTCTTGTGCATTTCTCCCCAGGCCTGGGGTGTGCTCCCCAACATGGTGGGGAGGATCAAAGTGTAGAAGCATCTACACCTTCACTAGGAGCTCCCAGGTGGTTCTTCTGAGTTCCTCCGTCACGTTGAGTGACGGAGTTCTGTGGCGTCACATTGCCTCACCACTTGAGAATGTCAGACTCCACCTTTTTTGCAAGTGTGATGGATGTGAAGGAGAACTTTCTTGTTTTGTTAATTATTTTTTGATTACAAGTGAGATGGAGCATACATGAAGTGGCTATTTGAGTTTTCTTATTGGTGAAAGCACCTGTTCATATGCTCTGTCCAGTTTTCTGTGGGATGGTTTGTGTTTTCTCATACAGTCTTGTAGGAAAATCCTGGGTAGTGAGCTCCATGGGTCCTAAATGTGGCAGATACAGCCTTTCAGTTAGTGGCTTACCTTTTAGGTTTGTTGGTGGTATCTTTTGATGACCAGGAGTTTTTATACTTTAGTGTTGGTTGTGTTTCTCAATCGTTATGCTCTGTGCTTTTTTTTTTTTTTTTTTTGAGTCTTATTTGGGAAATCCTTCTTTTACCCTGAGCTCATAAAGATATGCTTTTCAGCCTGAGTGAAGCTTATTTTGTTTCTCTGACCTTATTCCTTGGTTTGGTTTGGTATTTTCCATAAGTGCCCTGACTAGGTGTCTCTGTGCGGAGCCTAGTATAGGCTGCAGAATGGTCCCCAGTGACTGTAGGGATTACTGCAGACATCTCCAGGCAGATAGGGCTGAGCTGAACCTGGAGTCAGAGCAGAATCCTTCTTTTTGACCCTCCCTATGGCTGTTTCTGAGAGGTGCTTAAGTGCAGGGTTGATTGGCCCTCACTTAAGCCTGGCTTATCTGGGAGCCTGATAAAATTGGTCATAAAGCTGTCCCGTCTCATCCTTAGTTTAGCTGCACTGCCTGATTCGCACTTCCTGCTGCTGCTGCTGCTGCTGATTGAAGCTGAAAAGACAGAAGGCGTGTGGGGGACAGCTCCTGCCCCAGGTTCTCACCACCTGGGCCTGGCATGCAGCCGGCCCTTGGCAAGGGTACTGGTGTGTGTACAGGTTCGTCTGGTGGTTCTTCACTTCTGTTCCTTTCCTCCTAGGTGTTCAGAAGTGTTCTACAGACCCAATGTCATCTATCCATTGTATTTTGCATCGAGATCTAAATGGGTTCACGTAGGGTTTGGGTAAAGTCACAGAACTTGAGAGTGTCCCAGCTGGAAGGGTCCTGATGCGTCATCCCTCTTTCAGTCAGTAAGCATTTACTGAGTGTCTGCTGGGTTCCTGGCACCTTGCTCATTGCTGAACACACAGGGGGAGCAGGATGGCCAAGGTGCATGCCCTCACGGTTGTGGGGAGCAGCCGCTGAACCTCAGGGGTCATTTCAGAGTGTGGTGGGGATGTGGGATAGAGAGCAAGTGTCTTTGGATGAGGCCCCTAAGGTCATTTTGTTATTTTGAATCGATGTGCCATCTTCCAGCTCAGGAGCCCGTAGACTGTGCCCCATGGGCCAGAGCCAACCCACTGCAGTCCCCTAGCTAAGGTTTTACCATTTTAAAATGGTGAAAAAAAAATTCAATATTTGCAGTAGATTTTGATGATAGGGAACACTAACCTTGAAATTTAATCAAGTGCAATGTTGCCTGCCCCTGCTCCCCCCACCCCAGTAATTCTATTCTCATTAGTAGATCTGTATTATGAAAAATTGTTCTCAGTAATGATCACACTTTAAATTTTACCAATACATGTTTTGTGGAATATATTTTCTCTCTTTTTATTTAAGTACCTATCTATCTTTAAAAAATTTTTTTAAATGTTTTATTTGCTTTGGAGAGAGAGAGGATAGAGCACAAACAGGGGAGGGGCAGGGAGAGAGGGAGACACAGAATCCAAAACAGGCTCCAGGCTCTGAGCTGTCAACACAGAGCCAGACGTGGAGCTTGAACCCATGAACTGTGAGAGCATGACTTGAGCTGACGTCTGACACTTAACCCGCTGAGCCCCCCAGGCGCCCCAGTACCTACCTATCTATCTTTAATTTGTCTTCCTGTTCTGCGCAGACTAAAATATTTACTCCCTGGCCTAAAGTGTTGCTAGCTATGTGACTTTGGGCAAGTTACTTCTTCAGTCTCTATTTTCTCATCAGCAAAATGGGCATGGCTGCCTAGTTCATGGGGCTATTGTGAAGGACAAGAAGAACAGATGTTAAGGTCCTGTGATGTGTTGAGAGCTACAGCAGATGTTAGATCATCTCTAGGGAAAGATCAATAATAATCAATTTCTTAAGGGCTGTTAAAGGGAGAGTCAGGAGGGTTGGGGATCAGGGTGCAGTGGGGCTCCATGCCCACCCCTGAGGGTCAGCATCATGAGGAACAACCCCCCCCCCAGCATTGCCATCCAGACCCCCTGAGCTGGGGACCGTGGACCTCCCAAGGGCTGCATTTGGAAGGCTCTGCAAATCCCCCTGACATTAACGCCGTTCCTAGGATTTTCCCCATGAAATGCGATGAAGCATAACTAAAAAATGTAAGTAACAGCTTCAGGCCCTTAATGAGGCTATAAATACAGGGCAGAAATAATTTAGAAAGCCATTTCCTGGGGAAGAACCATCCTTTTCCAAGACCTCTTCGCTTTCCCTTTGCTTGGCCCATCAATAGTAGCCATTGGGTTTCTCTGCTAAGTCATTTTAGGGTGGAAACAAAGCATTGGTCATCTTGTAACGGCTGCTGTTTTGCATTTCACGGGAACAGCAAACAGGAAGCATGTGTGAAGCGCAGAGGCTGCGTGGACAGCCAGACTCCCTCCCTGCTTAGGTGGCTTGCTCCGTTCATTAGTTACTCCTGCAGCAACAATTCCTGATCTCCCTTCAGTGTCAGTGTAAATAGGATCCCCTGCCTCCTGTGTAAATACGGAATCTGTGTAAATACAAAATATGTGAATGCCAAGGGTCAGGCGTCCTGGGCTCAATTGTGAGACATTTTATACCGTCTCATCGATTCCTCCTTGCTGTATCTTCCTTGAATGGATGTGTAAATGGGGTTTGGGGCTACTGGAATGTTTTCCCAGGGAGGAGCTGTGTGCAGAGGCTAGACAGAGCTACAGACCTGGCAGCCCAGAGATACGTGGGGCTGGAGGCACAGCCTCGCTCCAGGCTAGGACATCTCCATGTGATGGCTCCCTTTTGATGGCAGCCAGAGTGCTCCCTGAAGTAGAGCTCAGCAGGATGCAATTTGATGAGAACTGATTGGCTCTGGGATGTACTTGGGACAGATGTCCCTGGTTCTGTCTGACACCGATGCCACCACGTGGCGCTGTCTGGGGTCCAAGGGACCTTTAGGGATTTTCCAGGGATGTTTACAATCAGATCATTGCAGACCAGCTCACTTGGTACCTTGCGCGTGCCCGTGCGTGGAATGTATGTGTGCGAGGAAGAAGTGAGTTCAAAGGGAAAACAGACGGTGGCTTCCAGCGGCCTCATAGCGTTATGTTTGTTGGCACCGGGCCGTGGGAAAAGGTGTGTTAATTCTCCAGGGGAGGTTTTAGGGAAGCTCTGTTTGAGAGCTCAAGAACAGAACGCCAAGCTGTCGGCACGTACGTGTGCGTGTCTTGCTTAGTTGTTCCCTGAGCCTGCACACGGCATTGTCGGGAGGCACAGGGAAAAAACGGAGCTGACTGGACAGAAATCGGAAAGGGGGGGGTGGCCTGTCGATAGTTTGCAGATGTCAGTTCTGTATCGCGTCTTGGCAAGAAGCATCCTGGTGGATATGGGCAGGGGGAGAGGAGGAGCGTATGGGGGCCTCTGGGGGGGGAGAATGGGTTTCCCGTTTCTCAGCTGGAAAAGTCAGCATCACTCATGGTACGCGTTCCAGGACAGTTTGGGAGGACGCAGCAGCTGTCTGAGTTTCTGCTATTGCTGCAGGTGTGGCCCCCTCATCCAGGATAAATTCGTGGGTGCCGGAACTTTCGGGAGAAGCTGCTGCTCGCTGTCAGCCTTTGCCCGTTGGGGGAGGACTTGGAAAAAAATGTTTTTTCATTCTTGGTGCAGATGGTAGAGTTATTTTAAGTAAGTGATGTGCTGCAGTGAACATGGGCAACTCTTTTCATTTTTCAGCTTAATGAAAAAAAGAAAAGGGGGAAGGAAAAACCCCAGCTAGCCAACTGCGTGCTAATGCTTGTCTTTTTTGGATTCTAAATGTGTCCCAGGGCACTGAGATGGGATAAATATTTCAGCCACTAGAAAGTCCTGCTGTCGGTCTGAAAAGATTTCTTACCTCTTTTAAAGCAGACAGGGTAGTAATTTACGTGCACAAATCCAGACGCCCCCACGTCCCTTATTTTTAACTATGTATGTGTAGATCCCACTGCCTTTCTTGGGGGTGAGATTGAGGGAGCGGGTGGGACTTTGCAGGGTGGGAATAAACCAGGACTTCTAGAATAGCCGTGGGTATGTGTTGCGCTCTTCATCACCTCTCTGATGACCCTGGCTCCCAGTATAGTCACATTCTGAGGTCCTGAGGGATAGGACAACACATTACATTTTGGGGCGATGAATGGGGGGCGCAATTCAACCTGTCTCACCAGGTGAAGGAAGAATTGGCGCCTGCAAGTAGCCATGTTATGGGGTCCTCCTTATTCATAAGGGCACAGAGAAGCCGTCAGTAGCATTTTAAAGTCTCACTGTGCTGTGAGCTGGAGGAACCTGGGGGGCAGGGGAAAGGCAAGTCGGAGGGTTGGTTTCCCCGGCTTTCTCAAGTATCTCTCGGCCTCGGCACTCCAGACATCTTGGGCTGGATGACTCTGTGTTGTGAGGGGCAGCTTTGTGCATCGCAGATGTGCAGCATTCCCGGCCTCGATTCGCTAGATGTTGCAACCAAAAACATCTCCTGGACATTGCCATGTGTGCCCCGGGGTGGGCAGAATTGTCCCTTGTTGAGAACCACGGGGTTAAAAAAATTTTTTTCTAATGCTTGTTTATTTTTGAGAGAGACACAGAGAGAAACAGAGCGGGGGAGGGGCAGAGAGAGAGACACAGACTCTGAAGCAGGCTCCAGGCTCCGATCTGTCAGCACAGAGCCCGACATGGGGCTTGAACCCACGTACCGTGAGATCATGACCTGAGCCGAAGTCTGACACTTAACCGACTGAGCCTCCCCTGGCGCCCCAAGAACCACTGTTTTGGATGGGATGGTACCAGTTTAATAAAGGCACATTGGATGGGTTTCAGGAAGCTTTTTGAAGACAAAGCCAATAGGATTTAACATCTTTTTGCTTTGGTTTCTTTCCCCTCTCACGTTTGCGTTTGGTGACCTTGTCCCTTCCCCAAAGCACAAGGCTCTGCACCGCCCGCATGTATCATGGAGTTGCTTAGAAGCTCACAGAGAGTGCTCCTCTCTGTTAGGCTTCGCCGGGCCCGGGGGTCCATGGTCCTGGTGTGAAGCCCCTCACACCCATAGCTGGCCGGGCCACCTGTGTATGATGGATGTGGTGTTTGGTCTCTGCCCCACACCCTTCCCACTCATCAAGGCCTTGCACGCCCAGCCTGTTGACACCCCGGAACCTAATCTGGCCAGTTTTCTGGCTCTGGAAATCTGTTTATCACAACAGGATTTCACAGTTGCAGTGGCTTTTCTAGGGGCCCTGTCTTCGAGGAGGCAACTCTACAGAGGCATATGTGAGCGCTTTCCAAACAAAAGAGAATGACAGTTGCCTTCTGGAGCCCCGAGGAATTCTCTGGGAGCTTGCTGGTGGAGCCCAGCGCAGTTGTAAGGAAACAGCTGGACTGGGTGGGCCGTCTGGGTTGTACGTTCTGTGGCTGGCTAGCATCCAGCATCTGGCTGTCCTTCTAGGCTTCTCTCCCGTGACTCCCCTTCTCCTGTGACTGCACTCGCCCGGAGGTGATGAGCTGGTCTCATGCTCTTCTCAGGGCTGCTGGAGGCTTTCTGGAGTCCAGCTTTGAGAGGGATTCTGTTACTGAGTGTGGGCTCAGTGACATAGCGCCATGATCGGGAATGGACGACCCAGTGGTGGCATAGGGGAATGGCAACACGGTGTGCTGGCGATTCCCGACAGTCAGGGCTGTGAGTATTTTCTATTCCATACCCTTCAGAGCCCTGGGCCGAGCCTTCCTGTGCTCGTTAGGCCTGAAGGGCCTTCTGTTCCATCTCTCTGTGTATCAACATCCACTGTGAATGCCACCTCTTCCCTTTAACGCGTTAAAATTGGACTTCATCTTAAGAACATTGGGGAGCCATTTAATGGATTTTTAAAGGGAGGAAGTGTCGTGATCAATTTGCTCTTTAGAAAGATCCTGCTGGCTACAGAGAAGGACATGGCAGGGAGGCGAGGGGGCCAGACTGGTGCGAGGTGCTGATCTGTGGGCTGGAGTCAGGCCTGTGACACTGGGACTGGACTGCAGGGCGCGGGGGTTGGCCCTTCACAGGCGGTGATGGAGTGAGGAGGGGTCAAGAGACACGTGTAGGGTGCTAACGTGGGCAGTAGGGCAGGGCGAGGCCCCTCGCTCTGGCTACCATTCTGGAATTCTTCAGTGAACGACGAAAGCTCGTCTCCAGTAGGGAGGTGTGCACGCATGCTGTTATCCAGCGCGGTGGGGTGCATAGGCTGCGAGGAAGGTCCACGGCCGACGTGGTACTGCTTGCCCGGGGCTGTGTCCTTCCCAGTTTGTTGTTGCCCGTTTATCCTAGTTGTAAAATATTTTAGCACCACCTCGGTAGTGTTAGGGCTGCACAACAGAGTGGGAGCTCGTTCCTGCCTGGAGAAGTCAGGGAGCAGTTCAGATGGATCGTAACATATGAGTTGTATGCAGAGGTACGCAGGGGCTTCCTGGCGGACTCACAGAGCGAAGGGCATTCCGGGTAAACATAAGAAGCTGTGTAAACGCTAGTGGCATGAATGAGAGGTCCCGTCCGGGATCTGGAATGAGATGCCTCTCTTTGGCAAAGCTCATGAAAGAGGATCCTGGTTCCGGCTCTCTTCCTGTGCTCCCAGGAAGGTCTGGACGCCCCTCTTTCTCTGCACATGGCAGTTAGGACCAGTAGCATAGTCTCGTGCCTTCCTGGCCTGGAGAGGGGAGCCCCACCTTTCATCTCTGCATCCTTAGGATGTAGAGCCTTAAGACCAGACCTACATAGGCCTGGTCATAAACGTTCAATAAATGCTTTTTGAAGATTCAGAAAGGACACTCAAGGGGGCCTGGTCTTTTTTTCTCCTTTTCCCCTAAAACAGCTTTCCTTCCAGATGCCTCCTTATCTCCTGGCCATTGAACACACTGGCTCAGACTGATTAGATTCGGGCTCCCTTGAAAATCTGTCCCCGGGGTCCGTTGGTAGATGCATGTTCAGCACTCCCGTCCCCACGAAGACCCCTTGGCCTTCCCTGTTGGTTTTCCAGACTAACACTTGGCCTTTCTCGTCAGGGCCTTGGCATTTGGTGACTGTGCTCAGTGGCATGGAATCTAGACATTGGGGCTTGGTTCTAAACCTCCAGGAATTCTTGGCGAATAGTTCAGTGACCTTGTGCCCTGAGTTCAAGTTTCAGTTTGGCCCTTCCTCCCCATATGACCTTAGGTGGGTTTGTGAGCTAAAGTGAAATGGTCTGCCAGTGTTCCTGCTGACAGGCCCAGGTTCAAGAATTTGGTGACTGTGGGGCCACGGAGCTCGAGGCCTGGACAGCGCCCATGATTCTTACAGTTAGAGGCATTGGGAGTCTAGAACTCACTCCTGTCCCAGAACCATCATTTTTAGCCACAGCTGATGGCCTGGAAAGAATTTGGGTTTTACAACCAACCTTTTTTTTTTTTTGGTAAGGTTTATTTATTTTGAGAGAGAGACAGAGTGTGAGCAGGGGAGGGGCAGAGAGAGAGGGAGACGCAGAATCCCAAGCAAGTTCCAGGCGCTGAGCTGTCAGCACAGAGCCTGATGTGGGGCCTGAACCCATGAGCAAGATCATGACCTGAGCTGAAGTCAGAGGCTCAACCGACTGAGCCACCCAGGCGCCCCCATTTCTTTTTCTTAAAAAAGAAAAAAAATATATATATATATACACATATGTATATACATATATTAGAGAGAGAGCAAGGGAGAGGGGCAGTGGGAGAGGGAGAGAGAGAATCTTAAGCAGGCTCTGTGCTCAGTGCAGAGCCTGATGCTGGGTTCGATTCCATGACCCTGGGATCATGACCTGAGCAGAGATCAAGAGTCGGATGCTCAACTGAACTGAGCCACCTAGGTGCCCCACGACCAGGCTTTTTGACAGAGAAAGAAGGAAAGCAGTGGACATCAGTTGTGTGCCAAGTACTTGCTATAGGCTTTCCCTGTATTTTTCCATTTAGTTCTTTCTGCATAGGGTGGGGTGGGGTAGGGTGGGTTATTGGTCCATTTTGCAGATGAGGAACCTGAAGCCCAGGGAAGTAATGTTGCCTACTGGAAGTCTCACATATGTGACCCATGTCCAACAGGAACCCTGGCCGCCTCTGCCTGTCTCATGTCCCTGTCCCCTCTGTCTTTTGCAGAGAGCCAGCTGCTCCCTGGAAACAATTTCACCAACGAGTGCAACATTCCAGGCAACTTCATGTGCAGCAACGGGCGGTGCATCCCTGGCGCCTGGCAGTGTGACGGGCTGCCCGACTGCTTCGACAAGAGTGACGAGAAGGAGTGCCGTGAGTGGCCTGGCCCTGCAGGGTGGGGTGGGGGAGATCCCGGGGCAGAGGGGAGGAAGGCCTGATCCCACTCAGACTCGGCACACTGCGCCTCGGGCCAGCCGTCCCACCCTCTCCACTCCGCAGCTCTGCCTGGGAGCAGCATGGTCTGTGCAGAGACAGGGGCCCTGGTGGGGACAGAGTCACAGCCTCAGGAGAACAGAGGTCCTTTCCACCAGGCTCTTCTAAACCCCACCCTGAGGCACTACTTGTGCTTTCCATATGCGGACTCTGAGACTGCCAGAGGTTATATGGCTGCCGTCTCTCCCCACTAGCAGGCGGCAGATCTAGATTTGAATTCAGGGCTGCCTGACCCCAAGGCCCCAGCTGGAAATCATCTTTCACATCTTGTACTTGGTGGAATGTTCTTAGTGGTTCAACAAGGTGCAGCATCATGCCAAGTATGCAGCATGGGGCTGGTAGTGACTAGATAGCAGTTTGCTCTCACCTGCTCTCCTCTCTGCTAACATGGCATGGGCGAATGGGGGTGGCATTCTTTCTTACCCTCCCCACCCACCCCACCTCCTTCTTCAGCCTCTTTCATATTTTGTGCCCTCAAAATCTGCAGGTGTGACTTGAGGGCGTCCAGGGTGTCGGATGATCACTCTCCCTGCCCCGTAGAGTGCATTTCCCTTCCACACCAGAGTGTGGCGCCACAGAGTGAGCTCGGCCATGGTGCCCTGGCAGGTGGTAAGCACACCTGAGGAGCACTGGGCCCAGGGTTCTCTAGTGGGTCACTGCCGTGGGACCACACTGCTGGCCACTGGTTCTTGGCTGGTCTGTGGGCTTTGGGCAGCAGGCCGCTGGGCCTCACTGACAGGAGAACTGTGTGTTCTGGCTCTGAATCTGCCCCCTCTCTAGAAGCCAGCTGAGGAAATGGCTGAGAGATGATAATTTGAACTTGAACGTAGCTGTTACTGGGATTTGACGCACAGGAAGGAGAACTGGGTTTGGAGCTCAGTTTGGAGCCAGCGCTCCCCCACCTGTGTGATGCTCTCCCTCAGACAGGCTGCCCACTCAGGGGCTGGCGCCTTGTGTGTCTCAGGGCTCCAATATCCCTGCCTGCCCCCAGATCCAGAGAGGGTTTGGGAGGGGGTGGACTAGGAATATGTTGTTGTGTGTGTGTGTGTGTGTGTGTGTGTGTGTGTGTGTGTGTGTGTGTGTGTATGTATGTGGGATATTAATTTTGCTTGTTGCAGGTGACTTTTTTCTAAATGGACCAGCATACATAATGCATTTTCATTTTTCAGAATTTTTACAACAGTATTAATAATGTCTATTTCAGCTTTCTCTGTTTCTAGGTCTTTAAAATCGCTTGAAACGTAATGTTTGTAATTTGAGTTACATATGTGATTGTGTGTGTGAACTGTACAGACTGTCCAGTTTTAGGGCACCTGGGTGGCTCAGTCCATTAAGCATCTGATTTCAGCTCAGGTCATGATCTCACAGTTCATGGGTTTGAGCCCCGCTTTGGGCTCTGTGCTGACAGCTTGAAGCCTGAAACCTGTTTTGGATTCTGTCTCCTTCTGTCTTTGCCCCTCCTCCACTCATCCCTACCCCCCTCAAAAATAAACAAACATTAAAAAAAAGAATTTAGAATCTGTCCAGTTTTGAGCATTATTAAAAGTACACAAATATGTGGAATGACCATTTTTGGAATATGGCATATATTTGAACTCCAGTTAATGCAGATTTTTCTCTAGCTGAGCTGGGGCCATTCAGCACAGGGTCCATTTATGAAAGAATACAGGGTTTGGAGTTGAGACTTAACTTTTATTTCGAGCTTTGTCAGTAGCAGCTGTGTAATGTTAGGATATTCTGTGTCTTGTGTCAGTCCAGTTCCATGATTTCAGAATTCACGCACAAACTGGAGAAAGTGATGGAAAGAGAATTTAAATAAATTAAAAAAAAGCCCGGCAGCCGCCTGGCACTATTTGGTTTGGTTTGGAACAGGTTTGCCTTGGCTGTTCTCATTTTTTTCTCCTCATTTCCTACCCATAACCCCCAGGCATAGTAAGGACTTGATTGGATTCACTTAGTGTTTTGATCAAAGCATAATTTTAGGGGCGCCTGGTGGCTCAGTCACTGAAGCATCTGACTCTTGATTTTGGCTCAGGTCATGATCTCATGGTTCATACGATGGAACCCCACATCGGGCTCTGCACTGACGACATGGAGCCTGCTTTGGCTTCTCTCTCTCTTCTCTCTCTGTCCCTCTCCCTGCTCGTGTGCACTCTCTCTTTCTCAAATAAACATTAAAAACAACAACCACCAAAAAAACATACACACAAACACGCCCATTAAAGAATCTCTCCTCTGTTGACCTCTTTTTTTTCTTTTGTCTTTCACTTATAAAAACAGAGCATTAAAAAGTGAGATAATAGAGGGATGGAAAAGAGGTCACTTTTCTCAAACAAATTCTCCTTGCCTTTTGAATTGTTTACATCTTCGTTCCCCATCTAGGACCTGATGGCATGAGCACTGGGGAAAGACTGTGCAAGTCTCTCTGCCCAGACCACGTGCTCTGTGATCTTAGGGAAGGTACCAGCATGTTCTAGACCTTAGCCACTAGGAGGATTGAGTGAGAAGCCCTTAACCTCCTGGTGCCTCTGTTTCCTCCTCTCCAAAATGAGAATAATAAGGCTTCTAGTAAGCATTGCCGTGAATCTTAAATGCACGTTGAGCACATAGCACGGTGCCTGGGTGTAGTAAGTGGCTTGTAAACGTTAGCTGCTATTGGCCACTCTGCACAAAGTGTTTTATACAGGCGTCGTCATGGCGACGCATGATTGCGTAACCCATTTTTTTCTACTTCATATTAGGGGCCCTCTGCCATGTGACCATACTTCACCTTCACGGTTGTTGTTTTGTGAGGCTGCTACTGGTGCATGAAGTTGATGCCACTGTAACCCAACCATTCCCCTGTGGTTGTGTGTTCAAACCTTTGGGGTCAGTTAAGAAACCTCTCCATACCTGGAGGACAGTATGCACAATGATTTCAGCCAGAGCCAGACTCGCCGGGCTAATGTCTTCCAACTGCATCAGCTTTCCGAGAGCACCCAGAGAGTGGCTGTTATAGAATTCATGCCACCTTGTGTCCTTTCTTTGATTCTTCGGAACAACGCGGTACTTCAGGGGAGGAGAGAGAAGGTGGCTGATTGCCTCACCTCAGAGAGGTGATTGCTTCAGGTATCCTGTGAAATAGCGTTGCCATTTACAAGGTTGTACACTTGAAAAAAGAGAATTCATGCCCTTTCCAAAGGGTGAGAGAAGAGGCCAGAGAGCTGTGTCATGGTGGGGTATGATGCAGTGAGAAGCTATTCTGTATCCACAGCAGAGGAGAGGTTTTCATAAGACAGGAAGAAACTTTTTTTTTTTTATCATAAACATAATAAAAATCACATACTGTGAAACTTGGAGCGGAGGAGAAAAACGACAGCATCACACCTGAAGTTTCAACTCTAACAGAACCACTGTTAGCCTCTTAGAAGTTTTTACTCAGGGTTTTTCCCAGTTGTAATCACTGTGGGTATACAGTGTTCTATTTTGATCTTTCCAGGTAACATTTTGACCTTTTAACATTTTAATGTATTTTTTTTTTCAATTTCTCTAGGAGCTTTAACGCCTAGAAAAATAGTCCACTGAGTTGGTATAATATAGTTTGTGTACTCATTATTTGGCATTTGCTTCTAGTTTTTCACTGTTAGAAGTAGTGTTCAATGTTGTGAACATGAGGGTGGATATGACTTTGCCCGTTTTGAGAGATTTTCTGAGGCTGGGTTCTCAGAAATGAAATTACTAGGTCAAGGGACAGGAAGCCGTTTTGGGTTCTTGAAACAGATGCCCACTTGTTTTGCTAAAGGTTTGCACCAGCGTGCCCTCACTGGCAGTGTGTGAGAATTCTGATTTTATTTTAGTCTTGGCAGCATGAGGAATATCTTTAAAAATATTTTTTCTGGCTAATAGAGAAGTTATATATTTTTATTTTTTTATTATCTAAAGAGTGAGTGTTTTCCCAACCCCTGTTCACTAGTCCTGTTTCTGCCTTGGTGAAATATCTATTAATGGACTAGAATAAATTTCCACCCGGGTTGAGTCATTAAATTTTCCACCTTGTGATCTGGAGAACCCCCTCCTTAGAGTTTTGAGAGAAGAGGCTCATTTTGGGATAGTTTGAGTGAATTTCTGCTTTTGGTTGGTAAAATGTCCCAAATGATCATTTTAACCAAATAACTTTTTTTTTTTTTTTTTTTGGTAGTAAAAGGAATAGAGATGTTTTAGAAAAACGTAGAAGCCCCTTCCATGGAAGTACAAGTTATTTGGGACCTTTCTCTAGGTTGCACTCTCCCCGGTGTTTGCACTAGTTTGCAACTAGTTGCAACTCATTTGATTGTTAGGAGCCTTACGAGGAAAGGACTGTTGTCATTTCCAGATGACGAAACTGAGCCACAGTGAGATGATGCAGCACTCGCCTGATGTCCCAGAGAAGCAGCGCCCCTCCCCTTCCTCCATCAGCGGCCATGAGCCTCCATCACAGGCCAGATCTCCTGGATCTGTGTTACTCTGCCGAATCAGATTCTCCTGTATGTTGTCGCTACTGACCTGCTCTCTTTTCTTTGTTAAAAAATGTTTATTTAGTTTAGACAGAGAGCAGAGGAGGGGCAGAGAGAGAGGGAGACAGAATCCCAAGCAGGCTCCATGCTGTGGCCAGCACAAAGCCTAACGCTGGGCGTGAATTCAGGAACCCTGAGATCATGACCTGAGTTGAAATCAAGAGTCAGACACTTAACTGACTGAGCCACCCAGGCACCCCTCTACTAACCTGCTTTGTTTTTGTTTAAAATTTTTTTAATGTTTTATTTATTTCTGAGGGAGAGAGAGAGAAACAGCGTGAGCAGGGGAGGGTCAGAGAGAGAGGGAGATACAGAATCCGAAGCAGGCTCCAGGCTCTGAGCTGGCTGTCAGCACAGAGCCCGATGTGGGGCTTGAACTCATGAACCGTGAGATCATGACCTGAACCGAAGTCGGACACTCAACCGACTGAGCCACCCAGGCGCCCCCTAACCTGCTTTTTTAAAAAAAAGTTAGAAATATCAGTAATGTTCTTCTATGCATATGATTTCTAAAATGGCCATTAGGGCTGCGAGTCTGTGAAAGAAGAGACTACTGTAATTACTGCCACGCGCTGTAATGATAAAGCAGCAGTCCAAATATCCAGAACTCACACGTGACCTGGAATCACGAGCCTTACGATCTCCTTCCAGCTTGGTGTCGGATTTTAGCTGCCATTTCTCTGTGTCCTGACCAAGTGGGGGAGAGATCTTGGCGGTTTGAGTTCTGGGTTACAAAGTGTTTTCTTCTTTGGAAAACGAAATTGATCAATATCTTTGATCAGGCATGTACAGACTTTCAAATCTCAGGCCCCTTGTGTGTGTGTGTGTGTGCATGCGCGTGTGCACATGTGTGCACGTGTAGATGGAGTGGAGAGGAGATGGGGATCCGTTCAAGGATCTTGTCAAATGATAAGATTTCAATGAATCTCCAAGTCCAGAGACAGAAAATTACAAAAATGGAAATTGAGTTTATTTGGCCTTCACTGTTTCCAACCATTTTCTGAGCATGACTTGTCACTGCTCCTGTGTGATGGCAGAAATCCACAAGAGGGTTGAAAGGGCGAGTTTGGAATAAGGATTGCCAGGAAATATAAAAGGGGAGGAAAGGGCGAGGACCGAAACTTCCTCTCCTTTTTATCGTCTTTCTCATCTTCTGCCTCTGGGTGGCGCCATGTGCGGCGTTTTCTTGTAAGCCTGGAGCTACAGGGCGAGCAGAGATGGGCGCCCAAAACTGGAGTCTGAGGTATTATCCTTATCAAACTGCAGCAATAGTTCAACTATCCCAGCAAGGCCCTCGTATCTGGCTCACGTGCAGAATTCCCAGAAAGTTGGGAAGTGGAAACTTGGATGCAGAGGAACAAACGGGGGAAGATGGCCATTTGCAGCCAAGGAGAGAGGCCTGGAAAAGACCTGTGCTCACCGCCCTCAGGAGGAGCCAACCTGCTGATACCTTGATTTGGGGCTTCTGGCCTACCGGACGGAGACAATACATTTCACAGGCATCCTGCTTCTGCTTCTTTAATAGAGAGCAAGAATCTTACTCTTCTAGGTTGAATCGCATCCCCTCAAAAGATATGTTGAATCCTAAGCCCGAGTGCCTCAGAATGCGGCCTTATTTGGAATTGGGGTCATTGAGGATGGATTTGTTAAGATGAGGCCATACTGGAGTAAGGTGTCTTAATAAGACAGAGTGAAGAAACGAGGGAAGAGGGCCTGGTGACAGCAGAGGCAGAGATCGGAGGGAGGCAGCTGCGAGCCAAGGAGTGCCAGGCATTGCCAGCCACCACTGGAAGCTGAAGAGAGGCAGGGAAAGGGTCCACGCAGTCTCAGAGGGAGCCTGGCCCTGTCGACATATTGGTTGTCGACTTCCGGCTTCCAGAAATGTGAGAGAAGAAATTTCCGTTGCTTAAAGGCGCTCAGTTTACAGTATTTTGAAGTGGCAGCCCCGGAAGTCTAATCCACGTACTTCCCAGGGACGNCCCCGCCATGCCCTCAGCCTCTGCAAGTCATGCCCTCCGTTCCTGCTCATGTGACTGAGATGTTCTTCTCCTCCAGATCTGAAGCCTGGCAAGCCATTGTTAAGGGCAGAATTTCAAAAGCTTTCGGAAGACGTTGAGCTTCACAGAACAAAACTGAAACGTATAGGAGTCTGGAGAATATCACTGCGATTTAGCACTAAGTCCATTAAGGTCTTCAGAGCGAACACTCGCTTTCCTCCATGGTGCTCACGGTGTGGAAGAAATCCAACACCTTTGGGTGTTAATGTTGCCTTTTTTCTAGTTTACGCTTTTTGTTTGTTCGTGTCCTTGTCTTTAAACATCTTCGGTAATTCCAGGCATGTCCCCCACTTCACTTAATGTGTTTTAATCTTTAATCTTCCCTTACTCTGTCTCTATTTCCTCATCTGTAAGAGGGGGTTCGTGGTGGTACCTACCTCAGGGGTGATATTGAAAACATTTGATAGGTACTGTGTCCAGGCCAGTTAGAAATGAGCTGGCCCTAAACAATGGCACTGTTTGCAGGTACAGATAGGGTGAAGATCAGCTCTGCTGATCACAGGACATTGTTGTCTTAAACGAGCTGATGCGTGTGAGGCTTGGAGCTGGGGCCCGGCATGTGTTAAGCATTCAGTAAACGACAGTTGCCATTGTCCCTCCATAAGTGTTAATGACGTTACGCTGAAACCCAGATCTGCTGCCACCTTGCTGGCCCGTGCAGTGCCGGACACTACTGGTCCAGCCCACCCCTTGCCTACCTCCCCTAGACCTTCACGCTCCCTTCTCCTCTCCCCTTATCATCCTGCTCTCCCTTACAGAACCAAAGCCATGGCAACACCTCCTTTGGCTGGGTCAGTATCTTCTCTTCGATTTAGAGAGGCTTGAATGCACAGTCATGAGCTCTTAGGAGATTCTCTTTCACTCAGAGCTCTGGCCACACACCGGAGCTGGTGCACAAGGGAAAGAAACAAACATTTGAGGGTCTGAGATGAGCCTGGGAGGGAGGGACGTTTGGAAGTGGCTCTCCTGCCCGGAGCTGGGCACCTCTGGCTGATGGCCCTGAAGTTGTCCCCGCCCACTAAGCGTGGCAGCGGCTGCTCCTGGCTCTGCCGAGGCCCTGCACAATTAGGCACCTAAGTGGATTTTGATGATGGCAGTTTGCTTCATTGCTTGAACAGTCTTTTTCAGTCCCCACCGTTGCTGTGCCGGATTGAAACCCTCATGGCACCCCGCGGTGGCCTCTAAGGTTTTCCACCTAGAATCCTTAGGAAGGACAGTCTTCCCGGCCCACTTTCCACCCCCAGGTGTGCTCTTTGTGGCCCAGGCCCACGCGAGGAGAGACTTTCAGTCCTGGCATTGCTGTCTCAGCTTACATTCCCAGGTAGCCCCCGACAGCTGCATACAGACATTTCTGGCTTGTCATGCTCTACTTGACCTAACACAGATTTGACCTTGTGTAACTTTTCTAAAAGGGCCTTGTAGCTGTTGGAAGATGCTGGTGATTTTCCTCTACAAAGAGAGGTACAGAGTGCTCTCAGTGTATCAGTTAGCTAGGCCCACAGACTGGATGGCACAGAGGCACGGAAGGGAAGTCTCTCCATTCTGGAAGCTGGATGGCCAAAGTCAAGGTGGCGACATGGCCCTGCTCGCTCTGAAGGCTCTTCGGGAGGGTTCTTCCTTGCGTCATCGGCTTGTGGGTGCAATGCTCCAGGGTCTGCCTCCACCTTCATGTGACCTTTCCCTGTGCCTCTGTCTCTGTGCACAGATTTCCCTCTTCCTAAAAGGACACCCATCATTAGCCTGAAGTAGGTGACATATGCCAAGACCTTGTTTCCAAATGAGGTTCCATTTGTTCCCAGGTTTCAGAGCACAAGCTGGCCCATGGGGTCAGTGCGGAGCCCTGACCAGCAGCCCCTGTGGCCCGCTGGGGGTGCGCGGGCTGTGTGCATCCTCCTGGGTCCACTCGGGCTGTTGTGTGGTCTTTTTTATCCCTCCCGTCAGAGCCTGATGGCCGTGGAACAAGTGCAGGCGTGTCAGTAGATCAGGAGTGGTTTGAAAGCCTGGGGAGAATGTGGTTTCTTTTTATATGAGAAAATGAAATATTTTTTAAAAACTCAGCTCTTTTTAAGGAGTTTTTAAAAAATTCACCTGGCATCCTGATTTGGCCATTACCATGATGAGAAAGTACTCTGGGTACTGGTGAGTGTGGAGGCAGCCTATGAATGTTCCTTGCCTTTAAGGGCCTCAGGGTGGCTCTTACTAATACTGTATCAGGCCGATAGCTCTCTGCCTTCCGGGCCACCTGGAGGAAGTTGGGAGGGCTCCCAGCCCGCTTGGGCTGTCATCGGGTCTCCTCTGTCCCACCCAAGGACACAGAAAACACCAGTTAGTTGCCAGTGTTTCTAAATTGGGAAATTACACATGAAAGTTAGGATTATCCTGTATTCTAGAAAAGTCAGATTTAGCATCAGGATGCCTTCTACACCCAGAGTCCCTGTTCCCACTCTGTGTCTGTCATGCATATCACTGTCCTGTTTACTCAAAGGCCTCCACTATTCCTTTGCTTCTGAGACACGCATCTTTTCATGTTTTCAGATTTCTGAAGTGGAGACGCCTCTGATAATGGATGGGGTAGGAAAACATGGTGTTCTAGCTTAATTGGCCAGGTTTCTTTCCTTTCTTAGTTGTGCATAAAACAGTGGCATGCCTTCCAATCCATGGTGTGTTGGATTCAGTGAAATAGAATTTTCTTAGGACACCTGGGGGGCTCAGTTGGTTAAGTATCTGACTTCGGCTCAGGTCATGATCTTGTGGTTCGTAGGTTCAAGCTGCACATCAAGCTCTGTGCTGACAGCTCAGAGACTGGAGCCTCTTTCGGATTCTGTGCCTCCCTCTCTCTCTGCGCCTCTCCCGCTCGTGCTTTGTCTCTGTCTCAAAAATAAATAAACTATAAAAAAATTAAAAAAGAGGGGCGCCTGGGTGGCTTAGTTGGTTAAGCATCCGACTTTTGCTTAGGTCATGATCTTGCGGCTCGTNAAAAATTAAAAAAGAGTAGAATTTTCTCTGATCGTTAGCACGTGATGTTTCAACCCAAACTACTGACATTTCCGAACAGGTAGAATTCACCATGTGTACGTTTTCCATATGGTGCTTGAGGACAGGATACAGGTGCAAAATTTCTGGGGTTGGGTGGGGGAGGGCAGCTCTGAATCACACTGCATGCCTTGGATCCTGGCTCTGCCACAGCTGAACTTGGGGATGTGGGTGAGATACCTAGCCTCAGTTTCCTTAAATCCCATGGCATTTTTAGGCGGATTAAGTGAGCTGACACCTTGACAGCCTTTTAAATAGCTGCTGGCACATAGGAAGCATTGAGTAAAATATTAGCTGTATTCCTGCTGGCTGGGTGGAGTTACATTTCTGGTTTATTTATTTATTTATTTTTAAATGTTTATTTATTTATTTAGTTTTTGAGAGAGAGCCTGAATTGGGGAAGGGCAGAGAAATAGAGAGACAGAGGGTCTAAGCAGGGTCCATGCTGTCAGTGCAGAGCCCGATGCGGGGCTCAAACTCAAGAACCATGAGATCATGACCTGAGCCAAAGTCAGGTGCTTGACTGACCGAGCCACCCAGGCTCACACGTTTCTGGTTGAGATGTCAGGTCTGCCGCTGGTTAGTCCCGTCCCTTCTCGGAGCTCCAGTTTCTTCATCTGTGAAATGGGAACAGGTTTGAAAAGAGGTGTGTGAAAATCACATGTGCAAGGGCTGATATCTGGTGCTCAGTAGGCACTTAATAGAACACGCTTCCCATCTTCTGGCTTCCTGAGTTGTGCACGAATCCCTGAAAGGTAGTCTCTAGGGTTGCTGATAATTTCTGATCCAGGCTTCCTTGGGCTCCTGTAGTCCTCAGACATGGCCTGGGAGACTCTCTGTTTGTGCTTTCTGGCAGGTTGTCTAAGCTAAGGAGGGTGAACCCTCCTCTTTCAGAAATAGTGTGAATGGTCAGGTCAGCCACATGCTGGTCAGAATGAGCACCTTCCCTTCTCCAAACCATTTTCAGAAGCCAGAACCCGAGGACCCCATGATATTTGTTTTGAGGGGAGTACTATGAGGCAACTTAGGGTGGGGGAGCCTCATTCCAGATACAGTGCTCTTGAGCCCCCATCGATTCCTCCAGAAGGTGGGAAGGATCAGCCTGTCTACCAAGGTCCTGTGGCCTTTCCCTTGGATCTGGGACAGGAAACCCCAGACTCTGAAGGTTGAGGTAAGGTGCTCTAGAGCCTAGAGAAAGACTGGGAGAATTTGTCCAATTTGGTCTCTTTTTGGAGAAGAGCAGCTCTTTGATTTCTTTCTTTTTTTTTTTTTTAAGTTTATTTATTTATTGAGAGAGAGCGAGCTGGAGAGGGGCAAAGAAAGAAGGGGACAGAGGTTCCAAAATAGGCTCTGTGCTGACAACAGAAAGCTCAGTGCGGGGCTCAAACTCACGAGCCTTGAGATCATGACCTGAGCTGAACTCAGATGTTTAACCGACTGAGCCAGCCAGGCGCTCTCCACCGCCTTTCATTTCTGAGTCACCAACACCCCTACCTCTTAGAAAGTTTTGTCTTATTATTTCATTATGGCTCTCTTCACACGTCCCTGCTGGGGGCATTCCAGTCCCATCTGGTGGTGACAGATTCACATGGCATCTACCAGAAGCCCCATCAAGCCCCCTCTGGTTTCCTCCATCCCTGCCAGGTGATGCCAGCTGTGGTTGGGAACCTGCCACCACTTTCTTGGGAACGACCAATTGAAATACCAGTACTATCACCAGCAGAGAAGTTAGTGGCATAGTCATCTTAAAGTCATCTTTTAAATCAACTCTTGTGCAAATATCAGCCTCACTCCGCCTCGCCGGCCCTCCCTGCCACTTCCAGAGAACTCTGTTATTATCGGCGCTGCGTGCCTTTTCCCTGCAACCGGAGAATCCTAATGAAGTAGCCCGAGCTGGGGGCGTCTACGTGTTCTTGTGTCGATAGAACGAGTGTGGCCAGGTCTCCCAGGCCTTTGTCATGCAGACACGCTCTTAGAGCCAAGACTTGGCCGTGTCCGCACTATGCAGTCAGTGGTAACAGACTCTGTAATTGCTAATAAAATGTAAATGGCTGCAAAATCACAGAACATCAAAAAAAATTTTTTTTTCCTGGCACATCTAGACAAATTCTGCCGATCCAAGTTAGGCTGTGACTGTGCAGTCTCTTTATTTTTATTATTTTTTTAACGCAGACGTGTGCTTTCATCTGTGACACGGCTAGTTTGCAATTGCCTAATGGCTTTTTAAAAAATTCAGAGACAGATGAGAAAGTCATAATTAAAAGAAGAGGATGTGGGGCGCTCATAGAATTCAGATACGTGACCAGAGAGATTCTTTTGCTTGTAACACTTGAGAAGACTAGGTTTTGATGGTTTAGAGTGGGAGGAGATGGGGGTGGGGTGGGGAGAGAGGCTTTGAGGTCAAAAGCTAACTGTATATACTTCTCTTAAAAAAGCATTTCAGGAACTTTTGGCTTTTGACATTGTTAATGTCACGTCCTTTGCTAAGATTCCTGCAAAAGGAATCATAAAATGGAAGAATGAGACTGACGTAGGTCTAAGAGGTTTGCTCGCATCAGTGGATGAAGGGAAGGGACCGAAATCACTTACATGCAGGGAGGTCATGCTCCACCACCTGGAAGAGCCTCAGGTTCATTCCAAAGTAGAATATAGTCTCTGAGTCTCTTGGAAAGGCATCGGTTTGCAGGTGCCTGAGTTGTTTATTTCTATCATCAGTGCCTGTCACTTTGGAGGCATCAATGAGGGTGTGGAGGCAGGTAGGTAGTCAGTGTCTCAGATTCTTGATGGGGTTGAAATATGCAGGGCCTGGGGTCCATCTTGGCACCCCTTGCCTCCTGTCGGGTGGAAGCATCGTTTCCTGCTTGAGTTCTTTTGGAATCTGGCAACAAGCTGGTGGTTTTTACTGACTTCCTGGGCTAAGAGGAAGTGCTTCAGGGAGGGCAGCCTCGTTACCCAGTGATTTTGTGGGGATCACCCAGCGTGATGTATTGTTTTCCACCGGACCACTTTGAACATTTTGGCCAAGAGCGGGGGAGCTGTGGCAGGAGCTTGCTCGAGCCCGTTGCCGTTGCTGTGCTGCCTTTCGCTGGGCCATGGGCTGCTGCGCTCTGGGCACAGCCTGCCCCTTGGTGCTCTCCCAGATGCTCACACTGCTCCCAGCGGCCGGGCTGCGGGTGGGCAGCTGGTGGGCAGCGGAGTGAGGCTCTGTCGTGTGACGGGGAGCAGATGGTCTGATGCGCAACGTGGCGGGTCTCAGCCACTTGCTGTCTCGCATTCAAAGCCAAACCAGGATTGTTCCCAGCTCCCCGGGATGGAGGACACTGGCCACCCTGAGGCTGGGAAGGGGTGAGGGGTGTCACCTGCTGCCCACAGTTAAGGTGTTTTTCTGGGGTAACAGCAGCGATGGTGCCTGGTGCCTTGAGCCAGGGCCTGGCCATTGCGCCCACTCCCTTCCCCATTCCTGCCACCACTCAGGACCTCCTCTGAGCTTCTCCTGAGATGGAAATGCAGCCGAGGCCCCACATCTATCTCCAGTTAGCTTTTTCCCAGCATGCTGGGATATTGGCTCTAGCGGTAACTTGAGGAAGGGCCTGTCTGGCCGCCCTGACTTTGGGGACAGGCCGAGGGGGAGCTGTTATGACTGTATTATTTAGGTCTGCTGAGACACAGCCACCAGGATGGGATTCGGCACCCAGGAGCTTTACTGGGCGTGCAAGGGGCAGGGAGAGCTGTGACGGAGGTTTGGCACTGGAGAAAGGAGAGTGGGCAGCGGCCCGGGGAGGAGGGCAGGAGGAGCCTCACACTGCAGGGCGGGCAGGCCCACGGAAGGTTCTGCCAGACCCGTGTGATGTCCTAGAGCCAAAGGTACCTATTGCAGGAGTCCCGGTCTCCCAAGGGTGGGCCTGTCTTGGCACACCGGCCGTGCATGGTCAGGGGCTCAGAGCAGCTCAGGGGAGGTGTGGCTTGAGCCCAGATGTGGCAGTGGGTGCAGAGGTCCTCTGCTGGGACCATCAGTCATGCTTCCTGTTCTCAGGGATCTGAGGAGTGCATTTTCCTGATCGTCACAGCCACTGCTGAGCTAGGTTATACATTCATAATTCTCTTGACAGACACTTACAGAGCACTTTCTGTGCACTTGACCCTCGTTGGCACTGGGGGAAAAGGACGAATGAGGAAATCCTTGTGCTATGAGAGCCCTAAGTCAGGGGAGGAGGTGAATCCACAAACAGGCGGTGGCAGCGGTATGTGATCTGTGCAGGGCAGAGCCACGTCCTGGGTGCCCTGGCACCCCACGGAAGGGACCCGAATCCCACCCGGGGCACCCAGGGCGTGTTCTGGGAGAAGGCCACGGTCTAAGCTGAGGCTGGAAGAGAGAGGGTGAGCTAATGACCCAGAAAGAGGTGGAAGAACTCCAACAGAGAGAGAAAACTGCACACACCCTGAGGGTAAAAGAGAGGGTGGTGTGTACTTAAGCGTGTCCGTAGGAGTTCCTGTGGCTCGTGGGGAGGAGGACAGATTCTCAGGGGCTGTTTACAAAAGCATGTGATGGGGAACCAATCACGGGGCCTTGTAAACCAACAAAGGGCATTAGCTGTGTGCCTCATGGTCAAGAGCCTGATGAGTGGGTCACATCCTGTCTGCCACTTCCCAGCTGTGCAGCTCTGCGCAAGTTACTTAACCTCTCTGTACTTCTCTGCCCCGTCTGTAGAATGATATCGCGATAGGTGTGTCCCGTCGGAGTATGAAGACTAAAGTGTCCTGTTTGAAAATCATGGTCAGACAGGCTTAAAGTCACCAGGCTTCTTAAAATGACACGATTGGCACATTTTCTGAGTGAATGAAAGTGTAGTAGTGTTGTGTCGTTGGACCGGGATGAAGCCGCTCCGTATAATATTGACAGAATCAAAAATGAAAAACCCAGACCTCAACAACTGAGTTTCCATGCGTTTTCTCCTGAACAACAACTGAACGAAGCTCGAAGTGGCCGCCACCTGGGGCCCTTGGGCCCTCAGGGACAGTTCCCAGCCAGTGTTTCCTGAAGCGGACTCGGTGGGTCCCCTGACTCATCTCTTAATGTAGACTTGGGGGCGACTCAAAACCTCTGAAACAGAATGTCCAAGAAGGGGACCCAGGGTTGTGCATCTTAGCCGGCAGCCCAGGCGGGCCATGTGCCCGCTGCGCTGTGAGACTCACTTGTCCTGTGGTTTGACTGACAGTCTCCATCGAGGAGGAAGTTAGGACAAAGCTTTCACATTGTCAGCCTCTTTCCACATCAGGGAAGGAAGGACACCCAAGAGAGCATCCCTTCGGAGAAGCCCCAGCAGGAAGCATCTTAGCCAGTGTGTTGGCCTCCAGAGCAAAACGTCCTGAACGCAGGGCGCTAGCCGATGCGATGGCCACGTGCTAAGGGTTAGCATTTTGCTCTAAGGTGCATTCATGCGTATTGTCTCCTAAAGAAAGCCGATGGGTCCTGAGTGCTGTCCCTGCACTGCCCTCGAAAGAAAATGACTTTATCTCAGTCAGAAATGAAATTGTCAGCAAGAGGTGCCTGGCCTTTGTAAATCTCAGCAAGTAATGCCAACAAGATTAAATCCCCGTTAACAGTGGGTATCTCTGGAAGGTGGGATGATGGACTGCTGTTCTTTTCTAATAACTTCTTACAGGCTTTGCATGGGAGACAGTGTGTGGAGTGCTTCAGAGTGCATAAGCCTGGCACGAGCCTGCCTGGGTCTGTCCTAGTTCTCTGCACACTAGGCACGTTATTGACTCTCTCAGTGCCTCAGTTTCCTCATTTGTAACATGGGGAACAGTCAAATAGAAGGAATAATCAAATACGTCACCAAGTTTAAATACATTTATATCTGTTAAGTGTTTAGACAATGCTTGACACTTACTAAGCTCTTGGGAAGAATTAGCTATTGTTATTATTACTATTATTATTGTAAAGTTTTTAAATATTTATT
Organism: Crocuta crocuta; assembly: GCF_008692635.1. Lineage (NCBI taxonomy): Eukaryota > Metazoa > Chordata > Mammalia > Carnivora > Hyaenidae > Crocuta > Crocuta crocuta. Next base: position 1,972,042 of record NW_027532182.1, read on the forward strand.
TGAGAGAGAGAGAGAGAGTGTGTGAGTACACGTGAGCAGGGGAGGGGCAGAGAGAGAGTGAGAGAGAATCCCAAGCAGACTCCATACTCTGTGCAGAGCCTGACACAGGGTTTGATCTCACAACTATGAGATCATGACCTGAGCTGAAATCAAGAGGCAGATGCTTAACTGACTGAGCCACCCAGGTGCCCCTATTTTTTTATTTTAGAGAGAGAGAATGTAAGAGGGGCAGGGAGAGAAAGAGAATCCTAAGGAGGTACCCCCTGAGCACAGAGCCTAATTTGAGGCTTGATCCTATGACCCTGGGATCACAACCTGGGCTGAAATCAAGAGTTGGACGCTCAACCGATTGAGCCACTCAGGCACCCCCATCTGTCATCATTAATAATAACATCATCATCTTCATGTACATGCGTCAGGTAGCCGTAGGGTGAAGAGTGAGGCTGCCTCAACTGTAGGAGCTAACGTGTGAAAGGTCTAGACTATCTGCTATAAAGACCAGAAGGAATTTGCAGGGAGCCAGCCAGCTGCAGTCTGGTTTGGGGCCTGACTTTTCGTGTCTACAGCTAGGGGGGAGATTCCTGTCAGTGTTTCAGACTTTGCTTCTTGGAGTACCACGGCTTAGTGCCACCGTGGGAGCCAGGAGCCTGGGGGCTTTGAACTTGGGCTCTTCTGTCTGAGAGCGAAGCAGCTACAGTTTTCTCTTTTAACCCCTGGCGGGTTTGCATAAGGTTTTGTTTTTACCATGGAGGGTTCTGCAGTAAACAGACAAAAAGAGTCGGCTCCACCGGGCCAGGTTCCTAATGAGCCCCTGTCCCCTTGTCTGCCTTCTTGGTGCCTGCAGTCACAAAGACCGCGCCGTGACTGTCCTTCTCCAGGACAGAGCTCACGTCCAGCTACCGTAGCACAAGAGCCCTCAGGGATTTGTTCTGTGTGATGGGCCCCGATCTGCTTTTTGGAACTCTTTAGTGGAAGCACCGGGGTGCCTTAAGTACTCACGAGTCCCCTGCTTTTAGAACTGCTCAGGCTTCGGGTGATAGCACGCTCAGCTTCACTAACTGCCGGCTGCGTGACTGCGTGAGGAATATGAGGCTATAAGCACAGTATTTCCATACTGTGGGTGGTGGGTGTCGGTGACCTGACTGCTCTAATAATCACAAGTGACTGGCGAACATCTGCTTGGGATCCTCTTTCTGTCTCTTTGTGAAGTCCTTCACAGACAAGGCCACGGACATGGCTCCTGTAGCATCCATCACGTCCCGCTCTTTCCTTTGCACTGCAGGGCGTATTTCAGCAGAAACATGAGCCATGGATTGTGTAATCATGCCCCGATGCAAACCAAACCTTGGCAAGTGTGAACCACTATGAAAACAATACATATGTGAAACACACTTCCCCTGTGCTCCTATTTAACGTTCTGGTTCCCATGCCAGGTTTCCCCCTGTGTGCTGCATTTCAGAAATATTTTGTTTTTCATTCCAGACCGTAGGAGTACAAAGGCAGATTTGTTTCATCACTTAATTTGCTAATTCTGCCAGGCTCTTTCTCCTACTGATCAGCAGTCCTCCTTAAAGTCTGATATGTGAGGCTGGCCTTTAGGAAAATTACAGAGGACTGGGATCATATTTACCCTCTGCGTGACTGCAGAGGCCGTGAGTAAAATCAGAACAAAACAAACAATTGAGGAAACAAAACAGTGCCTCTGTGGGGGAATTTTAGGGTAGGCTGGGATGCCGCAGCCGAGCAGGGTAGGGGTGCAGACTCTATTTTTGTTCATGACTCTCTGTGGAACTTACAGCATGTGATTTTACTTTGTTGAGCTCTCTTTTCCTTCTGAGTAGGAGCCTGTTCTCTGACATCTTCCTAGAGACATGGTTGTTTTACAGGATTGATATCACCCAGTTCTTTGATTTCCCTGCTGATGGGAGAACAGAACTAGAAAACCTCAGCAGAGACTGCGGCTCAAAAAGAGGGAAGATGGATGGATAGATGGATAGAAGGATGGATGGATAGATGGATAGAAGGATGGATGGATGGATGGATGGATGGATGGATGGATGGACAGATGGACGGACGGATGGATGGATGGATGGATGGATGGGTAGGTTAGTGGATGGATGGACAGATGGATGGATGGATGGATGGATGGTAGGATGGATGGATTGATGGATAGATTGATGGATAAATGGATTGATGGATGGCTCAGTGGATGAAATGATGGATGGGTGGGCGAGTGGATGGATAGGTGGATGGATGGATCAGTGGGTGAATTGATGGATGGATGGATGGATGGATGGATGGATAAAGATAGAAACTTCTTTTTTTAAAAAATGTATTTCTGAGAGAAGAGAGAGAGATAGCATGAACAGGGGAGGGGCAGAGAGAGAGGGAGATACAGAATCCAAAACAGGCTCAAGGCTCTGAGCTGGCTGTCAGCCAGAGCCCGACACGGGGCTCGAACCCACAAACTGCGAGATTGTGTTCTGACCTGAAGTCGGACGCTTAACCGACTGAGCCACTCAGGCACCCCTGAAACTTCTAATTCTATAACCACATCCCCGCCCAGACGCCTTCCTGACCTTCCTCTCCATTATAGCCATCTTGTCCCTGCTTCCATAGCCTTTCTCTACCTTGGACTTGTAAACAAGCAGATGCTGTAAAGAGTGGTAGGTACAGTCTTCTAGGTAATATTAGAAGTTTCAGGACAACCAGGAAAAGCCCCACATACATCTTATTCACTGTTATCCTCACACCAAACGGTGTTAGCTGCTGGCCCACAGAAATTGCGCAGTATACGTTTGTTGGGTGAACCAGTGAAAGCATCCAATGAGAGAAGAGTGACTTTATAAGGACTTTTGGGAGCAAATCTCTGCTTTCCTTCTTGTATCCCTCTAGTACTACTGCTCTGTCAGAGCTGGTTTTCTATTAATGTGGAGCCAGATGGGGTTGCNCACACACACACACACACACACACACTCTTTCTCCCTCAGGACTTTTAAAGGGGTCACCTGACTGATTAGCTCTAACAGCCTGACCCGTCCTTCTCTGCCTCACCTATCCTAGTTCCTTCTCATTAATTAATCATTCTCCTGAGGGTAAATATTCCTCCTAGGCCCTCTCCTTTTCCTTTGGGTCCCAAGGGGTGTGACCTCTGGGAGAGCCTTGTCTTTCTGTCTCTTTCTAAACCTTTTCCTAGACACCTGTTATTATCAGCTCATTGTATCCTGATATTTTGCTTGGATTTAAAGATGAGAGGCAGGAGGTAATGAAGGGCTTTCGTGTTCAGGAACACAGGGCACCCAGCAGCTTCAGCGGCTTCTTCATTTAATTCCAGGCTTGTGGGGACACTCACTGTGCTTAGCACAGCCCCGGGGAGCACATTCAGCCCTCTCCTGCTCAGCGCTTCCTACGTAGCCTGGGTGCCTGTGCTCGGAGGAGGAGCCGAAGCCTGGGCAGGACAGTAGCCTCCACTCTTCCTGCGCCGCGCTGCCTGCTCTGACGCAGAGAACTCACCGTTGCTGTGTGCATGCACGCTGCCTTCTCTGAGCCTTGTTTTCTCATCTGTAAAGTGACTGGATCTTCCCCAACTCCCATTACAACTACAGATGCCTGTGATTTAAAATAGAACGTCCTCCCCTTTGTGAAAATACAGAATGTTTTCTGGCACGTGGCATACACACACAGGGATGGATTTAGGCCTGTTGAGGCTTGTGCAGAATGGTGGCGACCCTAAGTGAGCAAGTCGGTGTACAGGGTCTGGGGTCAGACTATAAAACTTTTACCTACGGACCAGGCACTGTAGCCAGTGTGCTGCATGGGTCATCTCATTTAGTCCTCACAGCTGCCCCATGAGGCAGGCCCTGCCAGTACCCCCATTTTACTGATGAGGAACTGCAGCTTGGAGAAGTTAGGTCATTGGCTGAATTGGTTTGGGTGGCCCAGTGTGTTAGGAAAGCAGACATGCAGGCTTGAGGGAGCAGCTTGACCGCTCTGCTCTGCTGCCCCCTGCAGGTACGTGTGTGTCATGGCGGATCTGTACCAAAAGAATCTGGGGCTCAGATGCCGCTTTCCTGCCTCCCTTGCAAGGGGAGTGCATGTTAAATGTCCTGCCTGTCCCATTCCTATGCAAGGAAGGATTGCATTTGAAATGTCTGTGGTCATGCCTGACTGCTCCTCTGCCCACAGGGTTCAGCAGGGGCCCTGAGCGTCAAAACTTGTATGGGGTTCATTTCAGCAACTCTTTGCTGTCTTTTGTAAAAATTGGCAGCAGGCAAATCTCAGGGCAGTATGCACAAAGATGTCTGGCAGGAGGGCACCCGAGCATCTCTACCCTCTCCCCCAGGACCCTCCTCCCGTTCTAGGCTAGAGCTTCCCAAACACTGTATATATCAGAAAGGCATGGGGTCTTGGTAAACTACAGATTCTAATTGAGTGAGTCTGGAGCAAGGCTCCCAGGCGGGTGTTGATGCTGCAGGTCTGAGGTCCACACTTTGAGCAGAGAGGGTCTAGAGGCTGTGGTTTCTAGGCTGCATCAGAATGACCCGGAGGCCTCAGTAAACAGCTTCCTAGGACCTTCCTGAGGATTCCCAACCACCAGGTTGAGGAGGGGACCCTGGAGCTGAGTGTTTCCGGGATCACACTATGAGAAACACTGCCCAGTGCGGTGGCTCCTAAGCCACTGTGGTTGTCAAGTCCTCTGTGGATTGAGGTCATCCTGGGAAAGATTGGCTCACGGGCCTAGAGTGGGGCCAGAATTATCGGGTCCTGTTTCCCCCGGTGAGTCTGACCTGCACTCTGGTTTGGGAACTCAACACCTTATCTTTAGTCTCTCCCCTGGCCCCAGACTCTGCCTGAGACCAGAGTCCTACAGGCCCCTGCACTGCCTTTCTCCTTCGCTGTGCCTAGTTTGTGACTCAGCCCTCTGCAGTGTGGCTTTCACATGCACCACAGCCATGACTTTGCTCTGGGGAAGGTCACAGGAAACTCCTGGTTGTCAGATCCAGTGTCAAGATCTGACCTTATCTGGTTCTCAAGCCGTGTTGGACACCAGGGACCACATCCTCTACTTCCATCTTTAGTTCACTGGGATTCCATCCACTGTTTCCAGGCTGCCCTTCTCCCTGGTGGGGAGGCCCTCTTCATCTGCTTCCTGCATCAGTATTTACTAGAAATAAATTCCTTCCTTCCCATCCAATACTCCCCCCACTCCCCACCTTGGAGATCTCCTCCACTCCCATAAACTGGTGATGCCCAAATATTTATTTCCTGAATCATCTTCCTAAACCACAGGCCAAGTCATGTTACTACTCCCTTGCTTAAAACAGGAAGCAGAGGGCTTCGGGGCCAGCCAGCCTGGCAGGGCTTCCCTGCCACTTGGCAGCTGGGGAGTCCTGACCGAGTCATTGAACTTCCCTAGGCTGCTGTTTTCTCACGTGGAGGAGGGGATGAGGCACCTCATCTATGCAGAGTGCCCTACACTGGGGTTGGCATAATGCGAGCACTCAGTAGATAACCCGCTTTGGAGGGTTTTTTTTTTTTTAATCCTTAGATGTGAGGAATATGAGTAACGGCAGCCTTCCAGTGGCTTCCAGGTCCCCCGTGGAGTAAAGGGGACTCCGGAGTCCCACAGAGACCTGGCTGGCTCTGCCCATCTCACCGGCTGCAGCTCCTGCCCCACCTTGCGTGCCTCCCCAGCCACTCAGGCTCATTCCTCTGGGTCTTTGCACATGCTGTGGGCCTCTGTCTGCCGGCACAGCCTTCAGCCTCCGTGGTGCCTTCCTGCCTCCCCCAGGAGTAAAGCGCCATGATCTCCTTCGTGCTTCTGCTTAGTCTCACGGGTGCTTCAGTGCACGTGTCCTGTACCAACTTGACTTGCGTATATGTCTGTGTCCCTGTTAGACTGTAAGCTCTTTAAGTCTGTTTGCCTCCCTGGCATGAGGTAAGGCTGACTCTGTGGACTGTTTTTTTTGTTTTTGTTTTTTTTTTTAATGTTTGTTTATTTTTGAGAGAGACAGAGAGCGCTCTTGCGAGCACAAGTGGGGGAGAGGCTGAGGGAGAGGGAGACAGAATCCGAAGCAGTCTCCAGGCTCTGAGTTGTCAGCACAGCTCAATGCAGGGCTCAAATTCAGGAACCATGAGATCAACACCTGAGCTGAAGTTGGATGCTTAACTGACTGAGCCATCCAGGTGCCCCTCTTTGGACTCTTTGAATGAATGAATGAGTGACATTGAAAATCCAAAGCAAGTCCAATGGCAGACAAGGCAAGCATGCTCAATGTGTGAGGTGATCTTGCCTTGTTATGGACGAAACCCTAGGAATCAGTCATCCTTGAGGCCTCGCTCTCGCTCACTGCCCTCTCTCCCTGATCCCATCTGTTAGCAAAAGCCGGCCCAGCTCTGCCTCTAAAGCAGTGGTTCTCACTCAGGGGCGACTGTGGCTCCCAGGGTTATCTGGCAGAGTCTGGAGACATTGTTGGTTGTCAGAACCGGGGATGCTGCTGGCATCTAGTGGTGGAGACAGGGATGCTGTGAAATACCTGCGTGCACGGGACAGTCCCCCACGCCAAGGACTTCTCCGGCGCCAAACGTCAGCAGTGCCACAGTTGAGACACCCTGATCTGGGCATTTCTGAGTCTGGGCACAGCCCTCCATCTTCACCACTCCCACACACCTCCAGGCACTGTTTTCCCCTCCTGGAATGGCTTCCTGCCTCATTTGCCTCGTCCCACTCTCCCAAGGGCAGCCGAACCACCTTTTAGAAAAGGAAATAAAATCACTCCCCTGTAACACCTCCCATTGCTGTCACTCGGAATGAAACCCAGACTCCTGGACCTGGACCCTGTTTCCTTGCTCGGCCCTGCCTGGCCACCCCTCCCATTCCAGGGCCTTTCCAGTCATTGTCACTGGTGTGCTTTTGTGATGGGCTCTCTCCCCTCTCATCCCTGCTTGGCTGGCTGCTGCTTGTCATTTAGTTCTGACCGTAACTGCTTCGGCCTCTGAAATTCCCTTCCTGATCATCTGAACCAACCACGCACCCACGATCACGTCTTCTTCCATCTCCGTGAGCACTCAGCACTGTCTGATTTCGTTCACGTGTTTGCTGGAGCTCCATAAGGGCGGGACCTCCCCTGCCTGGGACAGGGGTGTGTCCTCTGCTGCGGAGAACAGTGCTGGCACGTGATCGGTTACCAGTAAAGTGTGGTGGGAGTAGGAGTGCTAGTAATAGCTTACGCTTGTGCAGTAGAACCTGAGAAGCGCTCTAGATGGTTTACAGGTAATAATGCCCGTACTCGCTTTATGAGATTGGGTACCATGATGGTCATCGCCACTTGACAGGGGAGGAAGCTGAGCCACCGAGAGTTAAAAAGTATATCGCTAGATAGGGACAGAGCTGGGATTTGACCATAAGCAGTCCGACTGCAGAATCTTTTTTTTTTTTTTAATACAGTTTAATGTCAAGTTGGCTAACAAACAAGTGTATGCAGTGTGCTCTTGGCTTTGGGGGTAGAACCCCGTAATAAATCGCTTACGTATAACATCCAGTGCTCATCCCAACAAGTGCCCTCCTCAGCGCCCATCATGACTGCAGAATCTTAATCATTCCATTGCCCAGCCACACTGTTGGCATGAATGTGGAATACCAATGGCACATTCATGTCCATCCTTCACCGAACGCTTAGATGTTAGGCCACCTTTTCAGAACTGGGATTTTTGTCTGCTCTGGGTTCAAATTTTGTGACTCACACTTTGTGATTTATTCACTTATGTCTGGGTTATGAGGGCAGAGTACCAAGAATCTCTTTTCTCTTAACTGGTTAGGTCTTAGTGTTCTGTAGGCTTTCCTGTGACTTCTTGTCATGTTTCCTTTATTGCTTTCGCCACTTGGCAACTCATGGCCCTGATGCTAGTAATCCTGTAATACCCTGTGGAGTGCATCTTGTCTACTACCCTTCTTTTCTTTTGCCTGTAACACCCTGTTTTCTTTATTTTTTTTCTGAGTTTTTTCCCTAAGCCAACTCAAACGATTTATGAGTTGAGATGGAGCAAAAACAAATATATATGGAAAGTGTGTCCCTGGAAACATTAATCTCTCTGATTGTCAGTGTCCTCTATGCAGTGTTAGTAACCAGCATTCTGGGGTTTTTTTTGTTTTTGTTTTTGTTTTTTTGGTGGAATGTAAATTGGATGAAGTCCACCAAAGTGACTCTTGACATACAGCAAGAATTTAGTAAGTGTTCATTTCTTTATCTTTTTTCCCTCATTTCCAGTGAGGAAGAGGGGCTCTCAAACTACTTCTTGGTCTAGTGGAGGTGTTGGAAGACCTGGGTGGTTTAATGTCTCATCGAGCCATTCCTGTCCACTACTAACTGGTGAGCTCCATTACAAAGACCCATAGCAAATGACAGCCTGTCATCTTGTCCTGTTTTTGGTGTTATTTCCATGACAGTAAATTGGTTTTTGAGTAGCAGAAAGGTATTAGGTGTAGTAGGTGGAAAAGACTCTGCCACCATGCATTGAACTTGTACATGAAGTGTAGCCTGACAAATAGAAAGCATTTACTGGAAAGAAAATGAGTCAGACTCACAGGAACTTTTTATTACTATGGCAACAGGGTATTTGGCCAGTCCCTCTTTGGCTAGAGCATAATATACTAGTGAGGAATGTCAGCTGTTATGTTTTAGTTGCTTATTAGCTCATAAAATGTCCTAGTTTACATACTAATTGTTGCTGGAGGAAATAGTCCTATTTTAAGATGACCCAGTCACCCATTTCCTGGTACTAAGCCACTTTGGGGCTTAACGAAAAATAACTATAGTAATAAAAGCTCTTTGCCTTTACTGATACTAGGCACCTTCCATCTTCTTACTTAATCCTTACTTACTTTGTAAGGTTGATTCCGTCATCCGATTTTACAGATGAGAGAGTAAAGCCCAGAGCAGGTAGGTAATTTGCCCAAGGTCTCATTTCTGGAAAGCAGTGGATTCCTTTTTTTTTTTTTTTAATTTTTATTTATTTCTAGGAGAGAGAGAGATAGACAGTGTGAACAGGGGAGGGTCAGAGAGAGAGGGAGACACAGACTCTGAAACAGGCTCCAGGCTCTGAGCTGGCAGTCAGCACAGAGCCCGACGCGGGGCTCGAACCCACGAACCGCGAGATCATGACCTAAGCGAAAGTCGGACGCTTAACCGACTAAGCCACCCAGGCGCCCCGAAAGCAGTGGATTCCTAACCCTTTGTTTTTTTTTACCATTAGTTGAGAGTTAGGTCTTTCTTTAAATCAGAAAAGGCAAAAAGTTCGAGAGTATTGACTTTTTCTTAGTATAGGGTTCTCCACTCTCGAAATGTTGACATTTTGGGGGCCAGATAATTGTATATTTGGTGGGGGGAGTGTCCTGTGCATTATGAGACTTCTGGCAGCATCCCTGGTCTACCCCCTGGATGCCAGTAGCACTCACTCCTTTCCCCCCTCACCCCCAATATTTTTTAAAAGATTTTATTTTTAAGTACTCTCTATACCCCGTGTGGGGCTTGAACTCACAGCCCCGAGATCAAGCTTTGCATTCTGTACCTATTGAGCCAGCCAGGTCCCCCCATCGTCCTCCTCTAGTATGCCAAATGTTCCCTGGGGAGGAAACCAGAGAGGAATTCAGACAGTTTCCTTCCTGGAAAAGAGCAACTTTCTCATTTCTGATGTCACCAACCTTCCTGGATCTCAGAAGTTCTTAGAAAGTTTTGTTTCTTTAGTTACATGCAGGGAGTTGTTCAATTCCTGCCACCACCTAATTTTAGAACATTTTTATCACCCCCAAAAGAAATCCTATTCCTCTCCATTCCTCCCTCCGCCAATCCCTGGGAGCCACTAATCTATTTTTTTTTTTTTTTTTGTCTCTGTGGATTTCTTTATTCTGAACAGATCATAGAAGATGTGGCCTTATGTGTCGCTCTTTCACTTAGCATGATGTTTTCAAGGTTCATCTGTGTTGGATCATGCCTCAGTACTTCATCTTTTTGTTTAACAAATAACATTCCATTATATGGAATGAATAACTTCATTATTTTGCATATGGGTATTCCGTTGTCCCAGCCATTTGTTGAAAAGACTATCTTTTCCCTTCATGAATTTTCTTGGCACCTTGTCAAAAACCCATTGACTGAAAGTGTTAGTTTATTTCTAGACTCTCAGTTTTATTCTGTTGATCCATAAGCATTTGAATCTGTAAATCAATTTGGAGAGTATTGGGATCTTACCAATATTTAGCTACTTTCTAATCCATGAACATGGGATGTCTTTCTGTTTTAGTTTTTCCTTTAATTTCCTTGAACAGTATTTTGTAGTTTTCAGTGTACAGGTCACAAGGCCTTTTTATAAATGTATTTCTAAGTATTTTATTTGTTTTCTGTATTTGCTTTAATGCTAATTATAAATGAAATTGTTTTTTTAATTTCATGTTAGGATGTTTGACTGCTGTTGTATAGAAATTCAATTTATTTTGGTATTTTCATTTTGTGTCCCTACACCCTTGCTGAAGTTGTTTGTTAGTTCTAAGAGTTTTTTGTGGATTTGAGATTTTAAAAAATACACTTACAGCTATTTATTTCCTTCTCAATACTGCTTTAGCTGCATCTCATGAATTTTGGCATGTTCTTTTTGTTTTCAGTCATCCCAAAGTATTTTTCTAATTTTGTATTTTCTTCTTCCACTCATTGGTAATTTGTTGGGAATTTCTACGTAGTTATGTTTATTCTGGTATTGGTGATTATTGATAATTTTCTACATTGTTGTGAATTTCCCAGATTTCCTTGTTATTGATATCTAATTTTATCCCAATGTGATTGGAGAACATACATTGTATAATTTTATTCCTTTTAAATGGTTGAGTTTTTTTAAATGTTTATTTATTTTTGAGAGAGAGAGAGAGAGCACGTGAGTTGGGGAGAGGCAGAGAGAAACACAGAATTGGAAGCAGGCTCCAGGCCCAGACCTTTTAGCACAAAGCCCAATGTGTGGGCTTGAACCCACAAACCGTGAGCTCATGACCTGACCTGATGCTGGACACTTAACCGACTGAGCCACCCAGAAGCCCCATGTATTGAGGTTATTTTATGGAATAACATTTGGAATACCCTAGAGAATGTTCCATTTCCACCTGAGAAGAATGTGTGTCCTGCTCCTTTGGGATTGTGATTTCGATGGATGTCTGTTAGATGTGTTTGGTTTACTGTGTTGTTCATGCTCATCTGTTTTCTTGCTGATCTTCAGCCTAAGTATTTAATCCATTATTGAAAGTGGGCAGTGAGGTCTCCAACTCTTACTGTTTAAATATTTGTTTCTCCCTTCAGTTTTGTCAGTCCTGTGTATTTTGGGACTGCGTATTTAAGTGTATGTATTATGTCTTACTGATGGATTGACCATTTCTTTGTCTCTAGGAACATTTTTTTTGTCTTCAATTCTATTTTGTTTGACGTGAGTATAGTCAAATCCCTTCATTTGGGATTGCTTTGTTTTGTTTTGAAGCTTCCTGGGTTATTGTGATGTGCATTCAGGATTGAGTCACTGCTCTTATTAGATAAGTTAGAAGCTGAGGGTCGGTGTTTTGTTTTTAAAGCCAGCCTGTAGCTACTAAGAGACGCTATCTAGGGGATTATGTGATTCCTGTGACTGGTGTTGAAGGCATCATAGAAACCTCCAGACGCCTTGGTGGAAACCGTTCTTGGAGCCAGATTTGTGGTGGGTTAAGCTGCTGTTTCCAGGCTACCTCGTGACAGACTCCGTGTCCTCCAGCTCAGCTTCTCAGCCGCCTCCCCTGTCTCGCTGTGTTGGCACCAGCCGACGAAGGATTACGCCTCATGTCCGTGAAGGCACATCCTGTTTTCCTGTGGGTCTGACAACAGTGTAATCCTCCATCAGAGGCCGTTGTCTGGCTCTCTTGGCCAGTGTCGCGATGCTAAGGAGACAGGGTCTGACTGAGTCTGTGTCCCTGTGGATGTGCGAGGAGGGGTGGGTAAGGGGGCCGTCAGAGACACTTCTCGGAGGCTGATCAGAAATGAGCGTCCTTTTCACAAGTCTGAAGGTAAAGGACTTGCACAGAAATGAAAGCATTTTAGGAAGAAAAACCTCAGCATTTGTCAAGGGCCCAAGGCGTGGAGGCAGGTAGAGACTATGGAAAGTACAACCTGCTTCTGCGGGCACAGGTGATGCCCAGCAAGATGGAAAGTGACTGAGAATGAATTCTCCTTTATTCGTTTCTGTTCAAACCTGAAAACTTTGATTCTTCCGTCATCCCCCGTTCCCCACTTTTTTCTTTATCACTCACCTCCCCCCCCCATGTCTTAGGAGTTGCCCTTGCACATCACCTTTCCTTGGATGATGCCTTTATCAAAGTACCCATTTTAAACTGGAAACTAGTCAGTTCAGCACGTCTGTTCCCACATCTGGTTTTCATCCCAGGGACTCTGATCCACTGTCAGGAAGTTTTTTCTCCAAGTGGTGAAAAGCCTCTGGAAGCTAAGTTATCTGACCCACATTTATTTATTATCTTTTTTGAGCTTTTCCTCTCAAACTTTGCCTGTAGAAGAATCAGTTGAGAATGTCTTGGTTTCCTACTTACGGGTTCTCTGGAATTTTCATTCCAATAAATGTACATACACACGTACCTTCATGCACATATGTTTGTGTATTTCAAGTAGCTAAAATTAATAACCTGGGGAAAAAGACCCTCAGGTTACAAGATAATGTCCTAATCCCAAACTTGCTAACCTTTTCCCTTTCATTCTTAAAAATATTTTAAAGGGCAGGGCGCCTGGGTGGCTCAGTTGGTTAAGTGTTTGACTTCGGTTCAGGTTACAATCTCACGCTTTGTGAGTTTGAACCTCACGTCAGGCTCTGTGCTGACAGCTTGGAGCCTGGAGCCTCCTTTGGATTCTGTGTCTCCCTCTCTCTACCCCTACCCCTCTTACCCTCTTATGCGCTCTCTCTCTCTCTCTCAAAAATAAATAAACATTAAAAAAATTTTTTTAATATTTTAAAGGACAAGGACAGGCACTTGGGATCCCCTTACTGTTTATAGTGCCATTTTTCCTGAAAGCCCAAAGAATATTATAGACTTGGCCATTCAATTCCCTCAGGACTTTCTGGGAGTAAGGATATTTACATGCTTACAGAGCCTCGTAATATTCTTGTGAATCCGGAAAAATCTTCTTCATAAAACACAAACCTGACAAATCACCTGCCTGGCCGGCTGGCTCGTGGGGTAGGTGGGTGTCTAATGCTCCCTGCCTCTGCCACCATCGTCTCCTGCTACATCTGGGTTCCACATGCCCTAAACTCTCCCAGATCTCTGTATAGATGGGCTTGCCTTGCCACAGCCCTGCCACAGCCCTGCCACAAGTCAGCTTTTATGCATGTCATTCATTTTGCCTGTAAGCCCTTCCCTCTCCCTTTCCACTGACACATCCCTACTAATCTCCTAGACTGACTCCCCATCGTTTGTGCTGTGCTCCTGGGGTCCTCCAGGATGGGGCAGAAAGTGTTTGAAGATAATAGTCATAAATAGTAGTAATAATAATAGCTAATGCTGTGTAATTATACGATATAATACTCTAGTACTATATAGAATACTAGTGTAGTGTAATGCTAAATAATAATGGCTAATATGTAATATATGTAACAATAGCTAATATGGTTATTAACCATCATAGCTAATACTGTGTTCCAGAAAAAGGCGAAGGAATTAAATGTATTGTGTCATTTAATCCCCACAGCAACCCAGTGAGGTAGGTACTGTTAATGTCGCCATTTCCTGATGAAGAAATGGAGGCACAGAGAGGTGAAATGAGTTGCCATAAGTCATGTGTCCATTAAATGGTGGACTCAGTATTTGGACCCTGACAGGCTGGCCTCTAACCCTACTATAGTACAGTGTTGAAAGACCGACGCTTATACATCTTATATAGCACTTACCATATCTCATTGCAATGAGCTGTTTATTGTCCTTTATTTTTTTCTTCTCCTTCCCCCCCCCCCCCCACTTCTTCTTGGCCTTAGCTAGGGGCACTTTTCTCCTAGAAGTTCTATTTGAATGTTTGATTCTCTTTGCAACAACCCCACTTGGTCCAAAGTGTGGCATAGAGAGTCTGAGAATTAACATTAATGCAATGAGTCTAAACTACAATTTAGACTGTTACATCAGTTTCCATCTCATTTTTCTCAGGGCCATCCATATATGGGAAGAAGAGCAGATTGTAGACCCATGGACGATGTTAGGGAGGAGAAGACATGATTACATCCCTATTAGATATCAAGCCATTATGGTGTTTTTTCTACCTGCAAAATCTCATATTATTTTTCAGCAACTCATGAGGTCTGTGCTATTTTTATGTCCCTTTTACAGATGAGGCCAGTGAGGCCACTGGAGGTTAAGTGACTTGTCCATGGTCTCGGCGATTACGTGGCAGAACGGAGATAGAAGCCCAGAAGCTTCGGAACCCTAAGCCCTTCTGACTTCTTAGCCCCAAAGCGTCATACTCTCCTATTCTTTTGAAAGAGATACTTAGAAAGAATTTTCTGACAATCTTCTGTTGAGGCTGTTGCAGTTCGATACCTTCTTTCTGTATTTATGTTCCAGCGAGCAGGTGGTCTTTTGCTCTGTCTACTTCCTGGTGTCTATCTCTGAAGCAACCAGTATGGTATTTTAGGAAGGAATAACACATGGCGATATCTGATCAGTAGACGTGGAGTCCACTCCAGTGGTCATGTGGCGTTCACTGCTGTGACAGGCAGAGCGCCTTTGGTGGTGGTGGTGGTGGTGGTTTTTTGTTTTGTTCTGTTTTTGTTCAGGTAATAATGGATGTGCAAACTTGAATTCCAGGCATGGACTTGGCTTTCTGGGGTGTGTGTCCTCTGCACCAGGACCACCATGAAGCACCTGTTATTTTTTTCTCTTTTCCTAGTCTTCTTAGAGAATCCAGGCATATTGTTTTTTAAAAAGCTTGTTACTTTTTATAAGGCTCTTTTCGCTTTCTTGCTTCCAACCATGAAGTCATGTTTGACTTTTCAAAGGAACCACAGTTTGACATTTTACAAAATGAACCAGGGGACTGAATATAGCAGCAATTTTAGGTCCATTACTTTCTGAGAAGTTTTTTGCCAGCGGTGGCCGCACGTGGGTATTCACTCTGTGGGGGGGTGCGGTGTGCATGTCGATCCAAATTACATGAATTTTATAATCTGACTTTTTTTCTGACTCATACTTTGGTGTAGATAATTCTCACATTTTTAGTGTGAACTGAATTGCAACTGGCTTGTGGCACCTTTCTTATGAGAAATAGGGTTTTAATTCTTTTTAATTAAAACATACCGGGCACTTTCTCCTGACCTGAGAAGGAAGCTTGCGTTGACCCCCTTTCAGTCTCCCAGTACCACGTTGTTTCTGCCTCTAGGCCTTTGCACATGCTGTTCCTCCTTCTTGGAACAGTCTCACCGGCACTAAACTTTTATCTGCGGCCGAGCTGTCTCCAGTGTATCCTCACTCTGTGTGGGTATGACACGGAGTTTGTGAATTCATGTTAGGGGACTGAATAACTGAGTGAGTAAGGCCTCAGCCCGTCTAAACATTGCATTCACTTCTACCTTAGCCCTGTGTGAAGTCTTTGCTGAAGCCTTTTCAGACGCCAGCCTCTGCCTCGTTCTGAGATTGGGTGGCCTGTAGCTCCCCCTTCAGGGCACTCATGGCACTGCATGCAGAGGCCTATTGACTTGTCTTTGTCCTTCCTCTCTCTCAGTTAGGGAGTTCTGTTGGGTCACCGCAGAACTGACCCAGTGCCTGACGGATAGCAGGATGCTCAGGAATATTTTATTTGCCAAGAGGGGGCATTAAACATGTTTTGGTCCCTTTATCGCTATTTTGTATTATGCACAGGTAAAGTGTAAATCCTTAAAGAGTGGACAGAACTTGTTAGGGGGGTTTAAAGTTCTAAAAGGGCCTTTTTGCTAGGACAGCAGCCATTTGAGTATGAGCCCAGAGCTTTTACATGTAAAGCTGCGTTATTTTGTGTCTTGCACATGAACACGGAGGAAGAGAGAACCTGTTGAAATGGAGAAGGATAGTAAAGAGTCCCATGGTTTTCTTGTGGGTACTCTTTTCATGATCACTATGCTCTCTGGGATGCGAGTGCTAGACTTTACCAGGGTGGTGGCCGGACGAGGCCCCACAGTGGCCCTGTGCCGAAATTCCTGGAGTGGCTGCTGGTCTGTGCAGTGGCAACATCAGGAAGAAAGGACTGAGGAGGTCATTTATCCTTGGGACGTAGGACATAGGTAGAGTCTGTCCAGTGGGGCGTTTGCATGAGTGTCTGTTGGAATCCTCTGTGCTTAATACAAATGCAGACCGCCCTTGGGGAGAGGCCTGGGAATTTGCATTTTCCCAGCACCCCTCTCCGGATCACTGACCCCTTTCTTTGTTAAACACTGCCTTACGGGACACGATGTTCTGCAGAAATACTGCCAAGGAGGGAGAGCTTGCCCTTTGTTGGGCCCTCAGAGGGGACAGTGCAGTCTAGGAAAGTTAGCCCAAGGAGCATCTCCTGAAAGGAGGGACACTTTGCATTAGCCTGTGATTGGTGTAATCCAGGGAAACCATTGCCAGCAAAGATTGATGCTCTGCACCCGGTGCAAGTTTTAAAAGATAAAAGGAGTCATGGTTTCCTTGACTAGGTAGGAATGTCCCCTACTCTGCAAGGTAATGAAATACACAGATGTTAAAATTCAGAGAGACAGAGACGAATGGAGAATAATGGAGCACCAGCAGCAGGGAAGGGCCTGCTTAATATAAACACAGAGGGAACTGCGGGGTGTTCGCAACCTGTGTGCTTCGAGGAACATCACAGCCAGCCGGGGAGAGTCAGCCTATCTCAGCTGCACGGTCCTGGGCTGGAGGCTTTTCCTGTAGCCATCTGTGGCCAGAAGACAGTACCAAGTCCTCTGGGAGGAGGCTGTCCGTGATCAAAAGGATGCCAGAATGTGAAATATGCATAGCCTTTGACCTACTGGTTATACCTTGAAGAGATACCGTGCAAGCTGCGAAAATAATATTTGCATCTGTATGTGCGTTGTCTATTGAAAACACCCCAAATATCCATCAGCAGTCAGACTTAAGGGTACAGAGATGCAGTGAAATTACCTTTGGCCATTAAAAGTGATTGTGGGCACCTTTCGTTATCGACATGAAATGACGTCAATGTTTTGGTAGGTGGCAAAAGTAAGTTTAGAATAACATAGTATTTTATGGGTGCATTTAAGTGAAACTGTATGCTCAGATTTCTGTGTATTGATTCAGTAATTGTTGAGTAACTGGTGCGCTAGGTACTTTCCTGGGCATCGCAGATAGAACAGCGAACAAAACAGGGGTCCTTGGAAGTGAAGTGCTTGGAACCCAAAGCATCGACATCACCTGGGAGCATTAGGAATACAGAATCCTAGGCTCCATTCCAGACCCGCTGCATTTTAATAAGGTCCTAAGGCGATCCATTTGTACACAATAGTTTTTGAGACCGCACTTCAGGAGCAAGTTTGCGGAAATGGCCACCAGTGGCTTTCCCTGGGCGACAGCAGTTTGGGGGCAATTCTTATTTTTTGCCTTTGTACATTGCTCTGTAGTTTGAATTGTTCACAGCGAGCTGTGTCATGAGGATGGTAATTTTCCAGAAGAGCTTATGGCTCCTGCTTCTGGTTCCTCGGGCTGTCACAGGGACACACTGGCAGGATCCTGGAGAGGAATTGGAAGCAGGCAGGGGGCCGGAGGTAGCAGCTGTTGTTCATTTGGCCAGTGACAGATGTGTCAGAAGAGAGACCCCAAGCTTTCGTGTTCGTGGCTGGAGCTGTTGCCAAGCCTGAGAGAGGCTGTAGGCCTGATGAGCTGCTTTCCTGGCGGTGGTGGCTGCATAGGGAGGCTCTGGCGTCGCAGCTCCTGGGTGACTCTTCTGTGGGATTCCCACTCCGGGAGGGTCGGGGCCAGGCGCCTTAGACCGCAGGTCCGAGCTGCAGCCCCGGTGTCCTCCAGGGCCAGTGGGCAGCGGCCCTGAGCCCTTTCCCTGCCGACGGGAGCCACAGGCCTGATGCCTTGTGCAGAGCATCTCTCTCCAAGGCTTGGAAAGTTCCGGCCACGTGGAAGAGGGGCTTTCAGTCTCATGGGAGCTCTCCCAAATGCGATGCCTGGTGTGGGGTTTGAGGGCTTGGCCCTGTAGCACCCTGCCTGAAGCTCATTGTAGTTGAAAGAGGCTAGACTTGGGGACTGAGAACTGGATTCTAGAGCAGTCAGATTCTAATTAGCTGTGTGACTTTGGGGCGCCTCCAATGGCCTGTCCTGAGGCCTCCGTTTTCTCCCCTGTTGAAAGTGAGAATTCGTTACTGACCGAAGCTGTGTGAGCCACCAGCTCCAGATGTTGTGCGGATCAAGGTCAGGTCTTTGCTGGGAGGGCCGCCCATCCTGACCACACCAGATGTCTCCCGGTCCCCCCCTGGTTCTGACGTCATCCCCCAGTGATGGGCCGAGGACTTGGTTTGTCCCGCATTTGGGAGGCAAAAGCAGTTTCGCTTAGGATGGTAGTGAGTAGAGAGTCTTGCAGGTTTATGTCCTTGCTGGTAAAATTAAAAAGTTGGCAGGCATTCCTGTCCTTGACCCATGCCCATCTCATTTAAAAACATTTTTTTATTTTATTGACTCGTGGAAATCAGAACTGTGACAGCTCGGCTCTAAGGAGGGAGAGGACACAGATCAGGAAATAAACCAGCCTCCAGGAGAGCCCTGGGTCGGGTCCCACGGCTGGTGAAAGCCGCCACCTTGGAAAGTTCATGGGGCAAGTCCTCGAAAAACCGTGAACTTGGGTATTTAGTGGCGTGGAGTCATCCTGTCCCCCTTTGTCAGGCCGATTTGAGACAGGTCAGGCTTCCGCCTTCTGCCCGGGGCTGCTGAGTTTCATGTTGAAGCCTCCCCATCGTGGAAATGGGGTCAGGGGTGGACAGTCAAGACTTGGTCCAGCACTACCCCCTCTAGCCTGCCGGCGGGTTGTTCAGGTCAGGAGGGGCGGACAGCTGCTGTCAGCGGCTGGCTTCTCTCTGCGCCTCAGCCAGGTGCTTGGCTGGCCGCCTGTCCTGCGCCTCGCCGGTTGCCGTAGCAGGCGTCCGGTGGTGCAGATGTAAATCGTAACAGGACGGGCTCCCTGACACAGACCGCAGCTGAGCATCGGGTCTCCTCAGTAACTCTCGAAAAGGGGTCAGGGGCAGGGCCCAAGAGCTGGTTAATTGAACGGTAGCTAATTCATTTATAATTATTCATATTCTTTTTCTTTGTCTCAAGTCCAGTCCTTTGGAGCTGGACTGGAGCTTAGAAATCTCTGAAGAGGCAGAAGAGCAGATGAATCAAGGGCAAGGTTTGAGCCTGGACTCTGTTCATTAGCAGTGGTAAAGCTCCCTCACTTCCGGACCTTAGTTTTCCTATCTGTGAAATGGGTTTCTGTGAGGAGTAAATGAGGTTGATATTTGTAAAACCTAGAGCATCGTGCTTAGCCCACAGTAAACATTCAGCCAGTTTGCCGTCATTACCCAATCCCACTCATTGTTTTACAGGCTCATTTGTGTATTTGGCAAGCATGTATTACCTGGTGTCGGCGCTGTATAGCACAGCTCTGTCAGAAGTGGTGAATGAAAGTACTCGAATGAGTGTATGTTCATCAGCAGCACAGCACAGCACAAAGCTGGTGACATCCTTTCCTAGGAGGAGAAGAAAGAGAAACAGAGTGAGGGCTAGAGAGATGGAGGGTGCGAGTCAGAGTTTCTGGGTAGACAGTAGAGTGGTTCAAGATACCTAAATGAATGGAGGGCCACGCTACCCTGGAGAAAGGCAGTGCAGGTGGGGGGGGGGCAGGGTGCACCCCCTGGGGTAGGACGGTGCCAGGAAGCTCCCCTGGGAGCCAGGAAGCCCATGAAACCGGGCAGGGAGAGTGGGTGCGGGTGTGAATTAGAGACGTGTCTAGAGCTGCCTGATGCTCTGATGGGGGCTTTAGGCTTTTCTAAGCTGCTGGGAGGGCAGTGATATTCTGAATAGAGGTTTACAAGTGAACATCTCTCAGAGGTCAAAGCCTGTAAACAACCTTTCTTCCCTGATCCCTGAAAGCGCGACCAGGTCAAGGCCAACTCAGCCTCTTAATTTGAGCATCCATTGTTGGGTCCTGCCTGGAACAGTTGATACTCTGGTCTTTGCTAAAATGGTGACTTTCTGTTTCCTACATCCCCTTCACATTTAATAATTGGAATTCTTCTATAAGGAGAATCTTTCCTCCTTCCCCATTTACCCATTTATCCAATGATGTATGATACCAGTATGGACTCACAGATATTTATTGTATAGGTTACAGTCCCGTACTGTCATTATTTTGTTGCTCAGAGTGTTGTAGCTTTAGCCATTGGGCAGCTCCTTCAGGTTGACCCCTGTGTCCTTCTGACGTGTCTTCATCATGTTTTGAGTACTTCCTGACTTTCTGATAATACATGATGCTTCAAGTTCATCTTGAAATTCCTGCTGGAACTAAATGCTTCTCCAAGGAGCCCTGGTTCCCTTTATTGGGTAATGGTATTTAGGAATCAGGGTCTGGTGCTGGGTGTGGTCATTTGCTTAACTGACTGAGCCACCCAGGCGCCCCGTGTGGTCATTTGCTACTAGAGTGTCTTTCTTGGCAGATGGAACTAGGAAATAAATTATGTACACTGACCCATGCACATACACAGGTCAGTAGTTCTCTTTTCTCTCTCTTATCTGTCTGTCTTTCTCTCTCTTTGTCTTTACAAACCTTGAGTTCATACTGATGCCTTTTCTTCCAGTCCAAAGCCTCAGGGATCATTTAGCCTTTCCACTTTCCTTATTTGTAACTTCTTCCTCTGAGAGTGAGAAGCCTCGCTGTTATTATCTGCAGTATATTTACTTATTTGTTCAATCCGAGTACACACAAAGGTAGTTTCAGAACGGGTAATCCATACTCCGGTGACAGATAAAAGTAGAATGCCATATTTGTGTATAATTCTCTTTTTCTTAGCCTTATAGAATCCAGTCAAAATAACAGTGTGCTGAATTGGGGGGTTCAGCTCTTCCCCACACCCTTTGGTGTGGTGGGCTTACTCATCTGTCATCTAGGTGCATTCACTTCACTGTTTCTGTCCCATTCTGAACCTCCCCTACATAAACACATGTGGATGATTTTAACTGTTTACTGTTTGGCTATGTGAATAGTAGGGTTTTTTTTTTTTAATGTTTATTTATTTTTGAAAGAGAAAGAAAAAGAGAGCAAGGGAGAGGCAGAGAGAGAGACAGAGAATCCCAAGCAGGCTCCGCGCTGTCAATGCAGAGCCCAATGTGAGGCCTGCTCTCATGAGCCGTGAGATCGTGACCTGAGCCGAAATCAAGAATCGGACACTTAACCAACTGAGCCACGCAGTCACCTGAGACATTAGGGTTCTAAGACTCAGAGCCATACAGACTCCAAGAAATGTGACCCTTCTCATCTTGGCTGCCTCGTTCCAGCCCTTTCCCACCCCGCCCCCGGGTAAGCAGTCTCCAGTTTCTGGGGTGTCCTTCCTGTGTCTCTTATGCACAGGTGAGCCACTCCAGGTACATTTTCTTATATCCCTTTCTTTTGCTGTAAGATAATTAAAATACTGTAGATACTCTTTTGCAATTTGCTTCCCCCCCCCCACTTAACAGTGTGTGCTGGAGATCATTTCGTACCAATTCATAGAGATCTTCCATAATGAGCTTTCTTAACTTTGGTAATCTGAAAAAAAAAATTAGGAGCCCAAGTAGTTTTAAAATTCTATAATTAAAGATGAATAATAGAAGAAGCATTACCATTAATGAGCACCTACCATACCATGGTATGTGCTAAGCATTTTATATAGATGATCTCATCGAACCCTTCCTAGGCCCTGTGAGGTAGATGTTACCTCCAACTTACTGATGAAGAAGCTGGGGCTCAGTAATATTTAGAAACTTGCCCGAGTTCATAGACAGTAGAGCCACGATTCGAATCCAGGATGCCATCTCCCAAGTTTGTGCTTTTGAAGAGCACGCCAGCCCCATTGCAGAAGTTCCCGGTTGAAACAGAGTAGTGTGGGTTTTTAAAACCGAGGCACGTCTCAGGCCTTTAAAACCCTGTTGATTGTGGATTGTGCCGCAAAAGTGGGCATGCTACTGATGGTGGGAACAGGAAGGTAATTTACTGCCTGTTTGTTCCCAAGAAATGGCCCTTCCTTCCTGAGGACCCTGGGTCTGCCTCGAGGGCAGGAGATGGGAGGGATGCTAGCCGGAGCCAGCTACCTGGGATGTGGCAATAGATGCGATCTTACACCTCGTAATCATGAGCCGGAGCAGCCGGCACCATTAACGGGAAAGTACATTACCCCACAGGGCTGTTTGGTTAGCGGGACACTCAATCAAGCCCGAGTTACAGCAGTTTCCGTTAAAACTGTTTGTACAGCAGGAGTGGAAGAAGGATTTCTCCGAGCAGGAGTCTGGCTTCTACTAGGAGAAGTGACAGACTGGCAGAGAGGCAGCACGGCTGAGT
This sequence comes from Crocuta crocuta, assembly GCF_008692635.1. Taxonomy (NCBI): domain Eukaryota; kingdom Metazoa; phylum Chordata; class Mammalia; order Carnivora; family Hyaenidae; genus Crocuta; species Crocuta crocuta. The sequence goes on from NW_027532182.1 coordinate 1,994,649, forward strand.
TGGTTGAGAGCTTGGCTTCTGGAATCTGAGTGCCGGAGGGCTCATCCCAGGGTCAGATTTTCCAGCTGTGCCCAAAGCACACCTCCAAAACGGGATAAGAGCCATACCCATCTTTGTCCGCGCCCCCAAGATTGTCCCCAGGCTCAGTAATTTGCTGGGAAGATTCAGTGAGCTCAGCATACAGTCATACGATTTATCATAGCGGAAGGACACTGAGCAAAAGCAGCAAAGGAAAGAAGCAAATAGAGTGAAGTCCAGGGGAAACCAAGTTCAAGCCTCCAGTCCTCTCCCTGTGGAGTCACACAGGGTGCACTTAGCTCCCCAGCAACCAGTTGTGACAACACGTGTGAGATGTTTTCCACTGGGGAAGCTCATTACAGACTCGGTGCCCGGGGTCTTTCCTGGGGGCTAGGTATGCAGGCGCTGTCTGTCCGGCGTGTACCAAAATCCCAGACTCCCGGAAGAAAAGCAGGTGTTCGGCATCAGCTGCACTGTTTGGCTAAAGAGTCTGGGTACAGTGAGCCATTCTCACGAGAAAGTGGTGTGAACCCTCCCGAAACCCCAGGTCCCGAAACCAGCCAGGCCAGGGCCAGCCTTGCAGGTCAGCAAGCCTTACTTAAGGGTAGCCGTCTTGGGCCTGCGGTGGTAATTCTCTTCTGCACACATGCCGTTGGTGCTAGCTGGGGGGATTAAACGACATCATCCGTGTAAAGCCCTGGCCATGCTGTCTAGTATGGGAAGCATTTAATAAATGCAGACAGTTACTCTGACAGTCAGGGAACGAATTTTGAATGGTTCCTTAGCACTTAGAGCAGGCTCCGTCTATCACCGCACCTGCTTGCCCATTCATTCCTTTGTCCAGCACATACTGGTTGAGCAATGTTGGTGCAAGGGTGTGTAAACACAGCAGGATCAGCCTCCCCCTTCCTGGAGGATGACGCATGCGGGCTTCCAATCTGGCTGGGCATCGGAGGGGGGTGGAGGTGGTAAGAAACCTCTGGGGACTTCAGGGTACTGGGGAAAGGACTCATTTGCACACTCAGTTGCAGGGATGGGCCTGTGGTGGTCAGGAAGCTTCACCTCCCAGTGACCTGCTGTTTGTCTTGCATTTCCTCCTGTAGCCAAGGCGAAGTCCAAGTGCGGCCCGACGTTTTTCCCTTGTGCCAGCGGCATCCACTGCATCATTGGCCGCTTCCAGTGCAATGGCTTTGAGGACTGTCCCGACGGCAGCGATGAGGAGAACTGTAGTAAGTGCCGGGGCGCCCAGGCCGCCGTGCCTTGTTCCCTCTCATGGGCCAGAGCCCCGCGTCTTCCCCCGCGCCCCGTCCTCACCGCGTCTTCCCCCGTGTCCGTTCCTACATCCCATCCCCCGTGTCCGTCCTCACCGCCCCGTCCCCCGTGTCCGTTCCTACGCCCCGTCCCCCGCGTCCCGTCCTCACCGCCCCGTCCCCCGTGTCCGTTCCTACGCCCCGTCCCCCATGTCCTGTCCTCACCGCCCCGTGTCCCACGTCCCATCCTCACCGCGTCGTCCCCCCCCCACCCGCCGCCCCCGCGTCCCGGTCCTCACCGCTTCTTTCTTGCGCAAACGGGTGAATGCTCAGCTGCCATTTATTGGGGTCTCTACTAGGCACTTGGGTCTCGGGCATACTTTGTCTTCAGTACTGTAGCTCTGCAGGTGCGTCATGCGATCCTCGGTAACAAATAAGGGATCTGAGGTGTAGGGACGTCGGTGAACCTGTCCAGCATCACTCAGGTCCTGAATGTCAGAGCCGATTCCTCACTTCTGACTCTCGTACTCAGCACCCATGTTCATGTGCCTGCTTTCCTTCCTACTTTGAATTATTTTATTTTATTTTATTTTTTACGGATAGTTTATTGTCAAGTTGGTTTCCATGTAACACCCAGTGCTCATCCCCACAAGTGCCCTCCTCCATGCCCATCACCCCCCTCCCCCCCCACCCCCATCAGCCCTCAGTTTTTTCTCAGTATTCAAGAATCTCTCATGGTTTGCCTCTCTTAAAAAAGGTTTTTTTTATGTCATAAGAATATATTTTTGAAGGACGCCTGGGTGGCTCAGTCAGTTAGGTATCTGACTTCGGCGCAGGTTATGATTTGGTGGTTTGTGGGTTCAAGTCCTGCATCAGGCTCTGTGCTGACAGCTCAGAGCCAGGAGCCTGCTTCAGGTTCTGTCTCCCTCTCTCTCTGCCCCTCCCCCACTCATGCTGTCTCTCTGTCTCTCTCCCAAAAATAAATAAATGTTAAAATTTTTTAAAAGAATATATTTTTGAAAAAAATACGCAAATACTATAGAAAGCTAAAGTTCTTCTTGTCTTGTGACTGCCTTGATTCCTTTTCCTTGCTGTATAATATTCCAGGGCATCAGCACACAGACAGACACACCCCCTTCTCGTTCTGTCTGCCCCACCTTGCCTCTTGGCAGCCCTGATGTTGAGCTTCATACTCCATGGCCCGAATGCACGTAGTCCCTCCCCGGGCAGCATCCCTGTGTCCAGAACTACTTCATGCGTCAGCCTTAGTGGCCTTCGGGCATCTCTTCCCCAGCCTTGGTGCTGTACTGGCTCTCCCAGCAGTGGCTTTGCAACTTGCAAAATACAGAAGATATAAAATGGAAAATGAAATTTGCCCAGAATAACACACGTAATATGTGGGCTTTTTTGTGCCCGTCCTTTCTCCCTCTCTCTTTCTCCCTGTGTATATCTATGTATGTGTATGTATGTATGTACACATGTTACTCATTAGGATTGTCATTGTTATGAATGTATTTGTTATATATGTGACGAATTTATTTCAAAACAAAAGCTTTAATGACTTCAGTGATTGTTTTGAGAAGTCAACTTCCCTTTACCCCGTTGGTTCTGTTTTAAGCCCTGGAAGAGGAGGATGACCATTTATGCCCCCCCAGGGAACAATGATTGCCACCCCCACCAGGGAGGAAGTCGGTAACTCTCCCGTGTGCCTTCTCCTGTTGCCTTTTTTCATCTTCTGGATCTCAGATGGCAAAAACATGACATAATGGCTAGATTGTTGAATGGTGAGTAGCGTAGCAGAACCACCCCTTAGCAGCGGGATACAGGTCACTAAAAGGGTAGCGGCCTGATTGAGCAAAATGACTCTGGAGCTGGGAAGTCTGGCTCCAGGTTTCCCATCTGCGCTAATGAGGCGTGGCTTGGCTGTGCTACGTAATCTCCTTGCACGGTGGTTTCCTCTTCTCGTGAAATGGGGGCGCCAAGAGCCTGCTTCCTGGGTTGTTGTGACAGTTAGACCAGGTTGTATCTGAAATGTGATTCGTGTGGTGGCTGGCCAGGCGTCGTTGATTTTGAAAGCCGACAGTGACTTAAAACTTGAGCTGTTGAAAGGAAGACTGTATTTACTAGCATTTCACCTTTGGCTTAGGATGTCTAAGGATATACTTGTTTTATTTTCATTAAGTTCTTTAGTAAGTTTCAACTTGATCTTAGCTTCTTCCTACTGTCTATGGGGATCTTATCTAAGGGGAAATTTATATATATATATATATATATATACACACACATATATGTGTGTATATATACATATATGTGTATGTATATATGTACATATGTGTGTGTGTATATATTCATATATACATACTAGACAGTAATTGAATGGCAATAAAAAGCAAGTGTGATACATTATAGTAGGTACATTCTAAATGACTGTGCCATTCTACATACTCCCTGTCATATTAAAGACCCTGTATGATTTAAATGTTTGGATATTGGTCTTTAATTGTCTAAATGAGTGAATTCTATCCATTCCAAATGAGATCATTAGGGATTAAGCCAGCATTTTCCTCTGGCATATCTACCATCTAAAAATAATGGTTCTAATTCACTGTTTTTGAAATAGTAAATGAAAGGAGAGAATCAAGGATTTAGCCTCCTTTTTCTAGATGCATTGTGCTTCTGAGTAATTAAATAGCCAACATAGGAAAGGGTTCTTTTTTTTTTTTTTAATGAACTATAATGGGAAAAGGAGAGACTTAAAGTGTCTGTTTTGTAACCCTGATGAAGATGTGGATCATCAATGGTTCCTGAAACCATGAGATGAAAAATTGATGGGGAGCTTTGTAAGGCATGGATCAGGCTGAAACCCCTTGAAACTAGCCATTAAGTCTTTTCTCAGACAGACCTGAGTCAGTATTGCACCACTTCAAGTAGAACGCAGAAACCCTGTCGCTCCGTAGATCTCTTTATGTTCCAGTCATCTGAGATGGTACATGTACATACCTTCAAAACCCTAAGAGGCAGTGTTTTAATTTTTGCTTTAGACTCTCAAATACGTTTGAAAGAACTTAGAGGAGACGAGCAGTCTGTTAAGAAATTTACACGGAGGTTTGCCATTCTGGTTCTTAGTGTTCCCGGTCTCCTCTGGTATCATTTCCCTTCTGTCTGAAGTGCTTCCTTTAGAGATTCTTTTAAAGCAGGTCTGCTGGCAACACATTCTCTTAGTTTTCCTGCATCTGACAATGTCTTGATTTCACCTTCATTCCTGAAGGATATTTTTACTGCATATGGAATTCTGGGTTGACAGCTCTGTTTTTAAACACTTTAAAAAATGTTGTGCCTCTTCCTCTGACTTCTGTGGATTCCGATGAGAAATTTGCAGCCATTCAGATTGTTTCCCCGTAGAAAATGCATCATTTTTCTGGCCGCTTTGAAGATTTTTTTTTCTCCTAGCCTAGCTTTCAGCAGCTAGATTACAGTGTGTGTGTGGCTGGCTATGTGGATTTCTTTGAGTATATTCTGTGTAGGGTTCTGTTTGAATGGGTAAGCTTTTGTCTTTTGATATCCTCAGTACATTTTCAGCTATTCATTCTTCAAATCATTTTCAAGTATTGTACCTTCTCCTTCTGGGATTCTGATACCAACTTTGGATCTTTTCTGATCGACCCACCGGCCCCTGAGGCTCTGTTCAGTTTCTTTTTGTTTGTTTGTTTGTTTGTTTTTTTTTCTGTTCAGTTTCTAATCAACCTTTTTTCCTTTCATTGTTCAGGTTAGATCATTTCTATCAGTCTTTTGTCAAGTTTACTTTCTTTTCTGTCATCTCTAATCTGAGCCCACACAGTGTGTCTCTTTCGTTTTTTCGTCACTGTTTTTCAGTTCTAAAGTTTCTCTTTGGTTCTTCTTTATACCTTCTGGGTTCTTTGCTGAGACTTTCTATTTTCCATTTGTTTCGAGAGTTTGTGTGATTGCTTTTTAGAGTCTTTCTGTAATAGCTGCTCTAAAGCCTTTGTCACATAATTCCAACATCTGTCTTGTCTTGGCGTCGATGTCTGTTGATGATCTTTTCCTGAGAGAATTGAGATTTTCCAGATTATTTGCAAGGCAATGGATTATATTCTGGATATTTTGATGATTATGTAGGATCCTCTGGGTTTTGTGTCAGTCCTGTAGAGAATGCTTATATTTTTGTTTTAGTAAGCAGATGACCCTGTTGGGGCAGGCCACAGATTCCTACCAGCACTCTGTGCACTGCCGTTGTAATAGATTTCAAACTGTTTTTGCACTGCTGTTTGGCTGTGCGGTGCTTGGCCACCTCCTGTGTCTGGGCCCTGGGCAGTGGTCTATGAGTTTGGTTCGCAAAGTCCTGGGTATGCTCATTAGGACCAGATCCATGGTCGTGCAGACCGGGGATCAGCCTAGAAGTTCATAAATAATGCTCTAGGGTTGCTTTTCCACGTTCCTCCCCCTCCAACACTGTCTTTCTGATACTTTCTGGTTTCCTGGGACGCTGCTAGGGGAAGGAGGGAATAGTAAACTTACCACAATTTCAGTGATAGATGGAATTTCGGTCCTCTTCCCAGTTGGTCTACTCATATTTACTTTCCAGAATCTAAAAATAGCTGCACCATGTATTTGGCCAGGTTTTTATTGCAGCTGCACGCAGTGACAGAGGCGGGGTGGGTGTGATTACTGCTTCTGACCTGGAATGGGACCCTCCCGCAAGTCGGTCTTAGCATCGCAGGGAAAGAGACAACTGGGTGTTACTTGCCTTCTGATGCGACCCAATAAGAACACCATCGTCACTGTGAGATGTTGCTTTCCACCCTGAGTCTCATCGATGGAGCCTCTGAATTTGCCGTAGTCAGTTTGGGCTGCAGTAACAGAAGGCCATGGACTGGGTGACTTACTAAACAGAAGCTTATTTCTCATAATCCTGGAAAGTCCACCATCCAGGGTATGATCATGGCTGGGTTCTTGGCCTGGACCCTCCTCCTGTTCATGTTCTCACTTGACTTTCCCACACATAGAGAAATCCCTGGGCCCCTCCTCTCATAAGGGGCCTGATGCCATCATGAGAATGCCACCTTTGTGACCTCATCTTACCCTAATCTCCTACCAAAGGCTCCCCTTCAAGACCATCCCATTTATTAGGGGTTAGGGTTTCAACACATGAGCTCTGGGAGACACAACATGTGGTCTGTAACACTAACTGTTAGCTTATAGGAAATTCATGGACAGGGGACCGTGTTAGCGACTCCATGGGGAGACACACTGTCAGATCCCAGATCCAGAATATGGCAGATTTTTCAGGACTCCATTTCATCCATTAGTAGATTTTAAGAAAAATGAGAAGAGGGAACCTACAGACTGAAGAAGACTGACAAATCAGCCAAATGCAATATACAGATCTCATTTCAATCCTGATTCCAACAAACCAACTGTTAAAAAAAAAAATAGGGGCACCTGGATGGCTCAGTCAGTTGAGCCTCTGGCTCTTAATTTCAAGTCAGGTCATTATCTCATGGTTTGTGAGATTAAGCCCTGCATTGGGTTCAGCTCTGAGAGCGTGGAGTCTGCTTGAGATTCTCTCTCTCTCTCTCTCTCTCTCTCTCTCTCTCTCTCTCTCTCTCTGTCTCTCTCTGTCTCCATTCCTCTCCCACTTGTGTTCTATCAGTCTCTCTCAAATTAAATAAACAAACATTTGAAAAAAAATAACCCCCAAAATTGAATTAACTGGGAAAATGTGAATTGTGGTTGTATATGTGATGATGTTAAGGCAATCTTGTTAGTTTTTTAAAGTGTGAGCATGGGGAAAAAAATGAAGTGTGAGAATGATAATCTGTTTATTATTTAAAACATACTCATATATAAAGATGTATCTATATGTGTACATATGTAATATTTAATAGTATATTAAATATTTATAATAATAAGAATAATAAAGAAGTATATAAAGATAAAATCCTATGAGGGCTAGT
>NW_027532182.1:2001927-2046590 GCF_008692635.1 Crocuta crocuta
AAGCCGGATGATTGGGACGTGGGGGTTCATTATGCCAGTCTCTGTTTTTGTATATTTGAAATTTTCTATAATAAAACGTTAAAAATATAAGCTAAAGGAGAGGTTTCATTGAATTTTGTCTTGACTTTGCATAGATAACTGAAGAATCATACTTTTTTTTTAATGTTTATTTTTGAGAGAGAGAAACAGCATGAGCGAGGGATGGCAAAGAGAGAGGGAGTGAGGCTCCAGGCTCTGAGCTCTCAGCACAGAATCCAATGCAGGGCTCGAACTCATGAAACACGAGATCATGAACTGAGTCGAAGTCGGATGCTTAACCAGCTGAGCCACCCAGGAACCCTTGGAGAATTGTAATTTTAAAGAGCTTTGTTTTTATAGACGTGTTTTCCTACCTTTTGCATTTGACTCAGGAGTGAGGATAAGCAAGAACCAGGATTTCCTCTTAGAGGCTCACAGTGCTGAGATTTTACTCTTTTGCCTTGTGTCCTTTCTCCCTTGGCTGTGTTTAGCCCCCTCCCTGTGCTCAGACATTCTTGGCTGGAGGGAAGACCCTGGCTCGGCTGGCCGTGAGGCCCTGACCTAGGTCCCCATTCAGTGAGGATGGAGACTCCTGCCCAGAACTGAGATGGCAGGGTGGCCTGGGTGACCACGTGGAACATTGATTCATGCTGTTGTTTTCACAGTACTCGTGCCCATAAACACCACTGGGTCCTAGACGGTGTTCCTTCCCCTGCTGACGAGTTCTTGCCTGTCCCCCCTGGGCAGCTGAATGGTTTCGCCAGTGTCCCTGTGGTTTTTGTTCACGGAGCCCCTGGGTGCTGGCATTTCCCAGAGCTCTGTTCATGTCAGCCAGATGAGATGCTGTATTTCCTCATCATTCCTCAGCCGGTGACAGTGGCCTCAAGGAGTCGGGCCCACATCGGATGGGCAGCAGGAAGACCCTTCCACCCAGAGCTCCAGAGCCCCCTCATCAAGGTCCCCTTAAAGACTCCTTCCTGTGTGACCTGCTTCCTTCAGGAAACGTCCCTGGTTTCCAGGGCTGGGCTGGGCCATTCTCCAGGGTGTTCACATAGCATCGTGGGCCTTCTCCAGACAAACGCCACCTAAGAAGAGAGGCCTGCCTTGCACACCCTGTTAAAAAATAACCCCTTTTCTCACCAGTCTTCAGCTCTGTTTCCTTCCTTGCTTCACCCTTCTTAGAACCACTCTGTGTTTATTTTCTGTCTTCCTTGCTTGTGACCTCGTGAGGGTGCTATTGTTGGCAGAGTCACAGCCGTATCCCAGCGCCGAGCGTGTGGTTGGGCTCGGCCTTAGCACGCAGTAAATATGTGTGGAACAAATCATACCTGTCATGCTTTACCTTCATTGCATATTGACCTGCCTGTCTCCCCACTGGAATGTGAGCTCTGGAAGCATACAGACCGGGCTTTCTTTTATGCCCTGTGCCTAGCAGAGTGCTTTATGTAAAGGAAATAGTCAGGAGTAAATGTCTGTTGAATGAATGGGCGAAGCAACTAACTAATCAAACAAAGGGTTAAAAGAGGAAGACAGGCAGTCAGGATATATTCCTAACATATGGACGTCTTGATCCTCTCCTGCGTCTCAGATGTATACCCGGAGGGGATATTTAGGCCATGCATTATTCGTTAGCCCTCCGCTCCTACCTTTCAGATTCTCTCTTTCCACAATGTCTATGCCCGACCTTTGCAAGATGCTGCAGAGGCTGTAAACCTGGGTCAGATGCAGGACCTGGCCTTGCTGAGATCGGACTCAAAGCGAGGGAAACAGCAATGCTCACATCCAGATACTTGTAACATGGGTTGCCAGTTGGGAGTGCTGTGGGAAGCTGTGATGGGGGAGGGTATTTCCCTCTGGGCTCATCAGTGGGAGCTGCTGAAGGACGTGGACCTAGGAGGTGAATACCGTTAAAAAGTTAGCACTGCAGTGTCAGGCTGAGGCCCAGGCAGAGGCTGGGGGTGTGCAAACTGCAGGGCATAGAAGCCACGCGGCTGATGATTGCTGAGCGCTCAGCTTACCGTGCATGTGGCACCTTTCTGTGTGCTTTACATGGACAGTCTCATTTTAGATTGTCTCATTTAGGTTACTCCCTTTTTATAGACAAGGAAACAGATAACAGAGAGGTTAAGTAGCTTGCCCAAGGTCACCCAGTAAACGGTGCAGTCAGGATCTCCACCCATGCAGTGTAAATCCAGGGTCCAAACCCTTAACCACTATATGGGTAGGGATAGTTACGTGTAATATGTATAATGCTAATTATAACAAGCATTTGTTGAATGCCTCTGTGGGCTACATGCTATTCTCAGTTATTTGCATGCATTCGCTCAGTTATAACAAGATCTTATGACATAGTGACATAGGCACTATTCTCTTTCTAAGTAGAATGGGGCTTGAACTCACAACCTTGATTTCAAGACCTGAGCTGAGTTCAAGAGTCAGATGCTTAACCGACTGAGCCTCCCAGGTGCCCCGATAAAGGCAGTATTTTTATTCCCCATTTTACAGATGAGGAAAATGAGGCTGAGAGAAGTCAGATGATTTTCCTAACGTGATGTAGCTAGCGAGTAGTAAAGCTGAAATTTGAGCCCAGGTGGTCTTCACACACAGTTCTAACCCTAACAGAATGTCTGCTTGGCCTGGTGCGCTGGGGCAGAGAAGACAAGTTAAGAATTGGGGATTGTGTTTTATACCCAGTAAGGAGCAGTTGGGATTGAGCCAAGTGCGTGCAGGGTGAGGAGAGGGAGAAGGTCAAACGTGGCCGGGGCCTGAGGAGCGGCGACATGGTGGTCCTTTAATAGGAGTGGCATCACAGGAAGAGAGAGAGGGGAGGTCGCCCATTTCAGACACGCAGAGTTTGGGGTGAGGAGATATTCAAGCAGAGTGTCCACAGGGCATCAGGAATGATGTTCAGAGCAAGAGGGAAGGTCTGGGAAGCCATCCATGAAAAGGCAGTGGTTGGGCAGTGAAACTGGGTGTCGGACAGGAAGTAGGCACGAACGGGAAGTCCTTCGAGGGAGGAGGAAATCAGCAAATTCTGCCAGCGGCACGTAGTGGACTTTGGAGGGGTTTTGGAAATTCAAATCCTCCAAGCCCTGAGACTGACAACAGGCAAGGGGACTCGAAGACTCTCTGCCCGCAGCCTCTGGCCCTGGGTAGTGACTCTTCCCCTCCTCCAGACTCGGAAGAGGTTCTAGCGCCAGGACGTGGCTGCGCATGGGCCACAGGGCTTGGTGAGCAGAGGACGGCCGGGGGGTGGGGGTCAGGGGGCTTGCGGAGCGGACTCAGAAAGGAAGGCAGGAACGTGCAGCTGGCCGCACATGGGCTGCCTCTTTGAAGGTCGGGGTGGCAGGCGTTTTCCAGGCCGCTAAACGGGGAGTGCCTGTTAATGGGACGGATGATTTGCGCAGGGGCTTGCGGCCAGGCGCCCTGCATCCTGGAACAGAGGAAGTCTCCCGGCAGCTCCGTCTCCCCCAGCTGCCTGGCTTCCAGAGAAATGGGGGCTGGAAAGACAGGATTTTCCTGGAGGCCATGAGGTTGGGATGCTCGGTGAAGAAGGGAAGAGTAACCGCCCCGGGATGGGCAACAGATGGGAAATGAGGGAGCTGGTGATGAGGGGTTTCTCATTGATGTGTTTTATGAAGAACCCTTTGAGGTAGAAGAGGGGCTGACTTCACAGACTTAAAATGGATTAAAGGCGACATTTCCTACATCCTGCTAGAGACAGATTGCTTCATTTCCTGTCTCCAAGCCGGTCGGTTGCTTTTGGGTGACCGCTGTGGGCCCCGGGTCCTTTTCCTTCAGATGTGGTTGAAGTAAACGCTGCCAGTTTAATTAACCACTGAGCTTAACCTTAACTCATTCCTCTCTCTCTCTCCTTCTCTCTCTGGCAGGGAAAGACAAGTTCTCTTTCCTGAATGTTGTAGGCTGGGAAACAGATCCTTAGATCCCTGTTTGTTGTGCTAATAATAACTGAGGAGTGGTTGAGTCGTTGGTTGAGGTTTTGAAATCAACTCTACAGACCATTTTTTCCATCCTTGTTGAGATAAATAATGTTCCTCTTTCTAGTTAAGTAAAGTAACACACCTTCTGGTGACCAGTCAAGCTTACCAAGGACAAAGAAAACATACATTTGGAGTACATTCAGTATTGCTAAAAAATACTGAGACAGAACATACCAAAGAACAGAGCATTTCCTGCTCGACTTACGAGCTGTGCATTGAGCAGTTACTGTTTCAGGGTCCTGCGGAAGGTTCCATGGGACCACGGAGCCCGTAAGACTCTTCCTGCCCACCCAGAGCCCATGGGGCTGGTCCACCACAGTCCCATGTACACTCACCCCGAGCTTTGGCTGAGCCTGGAAGAAATACAGTGAAACTCGAGCTGTCTGTGGTCTTAGGGGAGATTTGCTCCTCTGGGAAAGTGAGTCTGACTAGTAACTGAATCTGTGTATGCCTCTGCGGACCATTGTTGACAGGGATCTCTCTGAGATGTGCTGCATCCTGGCTTAATCAGTGTTTACCTTGGTTGGTGACAGTGCAGGGCCATTCTTAGGAACATTAATTTTTAGACCAGGCTATAATATAGGGTTGCTTTGGCTCCTTTTAGAACTTTCTGGTCTCTTTTGAAACAATCGTAGGCTGCTCTGTTTTTGGAATTCCTAAGGCAGCTTTTTATAGCTTTTCTGTCTCCTGCCATAGACATCTGCTTTTATTCCTTGTCTGCAGAGGGGCAGGCAGAAGCCCCTCTCCCTTCTCATTTGCTCTGTCCCTGGGAATGGGACGACCACCCTTGCCGGAATTTACGTAAACGAAGAAGCAACAGACCCTGAGGGAGGTGAAGGCTTGAGGCCCTTCGGTGGGGAAGCTCCAGGCATTTGAAGGACTTGGACATTTCAGTGTGTGTCTTGATGGTTCGAAGGCTTTTTTCTCCAACTTGCTGCTGGGTTTGCTGCATGTTCCTCCGGCTTCCTCTGCTTCTGTGCCTCTGCCCTGAGATTGGGTGGGGGGAGGGTACGCTGTTTCCCGAGGAGCCGCTGAGGAGGAGGAACCCCAGGTGTGGCTGTTCACGGGCTTGTACCTATGTCTTCTGAGCAACTGGGCACCTAAGTGTGAAAGATGCTAAAACACGTGCTTGTGGGCCAGAGAGAATTCTGGGAGGGAAGAGTGAAGGAAAAGGAAAGTGAGCGATCCCTGAAACATTTCTGCCAGGCTAGACACTTAAAATGTTTTAGTGAAATCTTTCAAACATATGAAAAGGAGAAGTCAGATTAAATGAACACCTGTGTCGCCAGCACCATGTTTTTAAAATCTCATTATCTATTGATGTTATCATATTATTATAACTATGTTAACTATAGTAATAATCTGCCATATTAATAATATAATAATGATACAACCATGTTAACTATAGTTAATAATACTGTATTGTATACTTGGAAGTTGCTGAGAGAGTAGATCTCAAAAGGTCTCATCACAAGAAAGAAAATTAGTAGCTGTGGATGTCGGTGTATGTTAAGTAGACTTATTGTGATGGTCATTTCACAATATAAGCAAATACTGAATCATTATTTCATATACCTGAAACTAACATAATATTACATGTCAGTTAGATCTTGCTTAAAAACTCATGATTTCCACATTGACTTATTTGCTTCCGGTTTTAAAATAAAAGGTTCCCAGGTATCATTAGAAATTTGCAGTATGTGCTCCTTCCCCGATTCCATCCTTCTCCCTTCTCTCCAGAGGCATCTACTGTTCTAAACTTGACTTTTCTCCCTCACTATCATATTTGTGAAGTTTATCCATCTTGACTCTGGCTCTTTGGTTTCTTTCTTTTTGTTGTTGTAGTTGTTGATTGACTTTTTACTCCTTTTCATCAGGGGTTGGCAAACTATGGCCCCTGGGCCAAATATGCCTTACCACCTGTTTGTTTAATTTTTAAAGTTTATTTATTTATTTATTTATTTATTGAGAGAGAGAGAGCAGGGAGGGGCAGAGAGAGAGGGAGAGAGAGAATCCCAAGCAGGCTCCATCCTGTCAGCACAGAACCCGACGTGAGGCTCAAACCCATGAACCCTGAGATCATGACCTGAGCCGAAATCAAGAGTCAGACGCTCAACTTACTGAGCCACCCAGGTGCCCCGTACCACCTGTTTTTGTAAATAAAATTTTATCGGAAAACAGCCATGCCCTTTGGTTTATGAATTTTCTGTGGCTGCTTTGCATTACGATGGCAAGGTTGAGTAGTTATGGCAGACAGAGAAGCAGAATGGTTAGCAAAGCCTTAAATATTTACTAACTGGCCCTTTACTGAAAATGTCAGCCAACCCGTGCTACAGAGTTCTAACAATGGAGCACCTTGTACCTGTTTTCCTGTGGGTGAATGTTTGGGTCATTTCTAATTTTTTTATTTTAAACACAGTGCTTCAGTAAACATTTTTGTTTGTGCAGGATTCTCCCTGGAGTGTAGAGTCAGCGAAATGACTGGGCTGTACGGCACGTGCAGCTTTTTATGGGCTATGACTAAATGGGTCTCCGAGGCGGACCCACCAATTTGCACTCCCACTGGTGGTCCCTGAGACCTTCTCTCCCTCCACATCCTTGCTGACCAACTGATATTTTAGGACCATGAGTTTGGCGAATCTTGTGGTTAAAGTGGTGCTTTCTTACTTACCACGGCCAGTCAACAGTTTTTCAAGTTGTTATTGACCACTGGCCATTCCTCTAGTGGGAATCACACGATCGTTTTGCCCGTTTTCCTACCGAGTGGTTTGTCTTCTTCCTTTTGAGTTGTGAGAGGTCTTTGTTTAGCCTGCCTGATAGTCCTTTTGGTTGCGTTAAAGCCGGTCCGTGACTTGGTTTTCAGTCTGGATTCTTTATCAGAGCTGTGTCATAAGGGATAGCCAGGCTCAGTTCATCTTGAAGATATGTGTGATCTGTATACACACCTAACACACATATATATAGTGCGTATGCACGTGCACCCACACGCACACATCCATGTCGCCTTTTCCGCTCGAAGGTGTGCAGGGTTGCCAGGGGGTGCAGCTGACGGAGAGTAAGTGGATGCCGGCACCGTCAGCAAAGTTGACTCAGCACAGACTCCCCTCCAGAGCATTCCCGCAGGTGCGCAGCGTCCTTTCTCAGAGCCCTTACAGCGCCATCCTGAGGCCGTCCGTTGGGATGAGCTGATTGCTGCTGATGCTTCGGCTGTGGGCACATGACCTGCGAGGTCCCAGGGAGGCTGAAGGCCACCACGGAGGGCTGCCGAAGGGTTTGGAAGGCTGCCTTGGACAGAAACTGAACGTGATTTGTGGTTTAGGCTTCCCCATTTTGGTTTTGGCTGAAATCAGACCTTGGTTTCACTCTGATCAAGGTAAACTGCTCTCTGGCCCACAACGCTTTAAATAATTTAAACTTCTATTTTTCAGGCCAGACTACTTTTGTTTGACTTTACGCTGGTCCATTATCTTTAAACCTGAGAGCTCTGGCTTCCTCCTCCCCTTTTCCTCCTGTGACCTTTTAAGTCAAGCTTTCTGAGTTAAATAGTTAAAGATATTTAAAAAAAGAGAGAGAAGAAAAAAAAACCCTCTGCAGTCCTTCGGGTTTATGAAGTCCTGTGAAGTCTTCAGCCCTTGCAGCCTCGATCTGTGTGTATCTTTAAAAACAAATTTTTTTTTAAATTTTTTTATTTAGTCCTGAGAGAGCGAGAGAGGGCATGTGCAGGGGAGGGCCAGAGAGAGAGGGAGACACAGAATCTGAAACAGGCTCCAGGCTCTGAGCTGGCTGTCAGAGCCCAACATGGGGCTCGAACCCACGAACCGTGAGATCATGACCTGAGCCGAAGTGGGAGGCTTAACCCCCTGAGCCACCCAGGCACCCCTCAATCTGTGTGTATCTTAACAATAGCCCAGTGAAGCACGTGGGGAGCTGTGTTACAAATCCCATCTTGCACGGGCACCTGGGTGACCCAGTTGATTAAGCATCCGATTATGGCTCAGGTAATGATCTTGTGGTTCGTGAGTTCGAGCCCCACATCAGGCTCTGTGCTGACAGCTCAGAGCCTAGAGCCTGCTTTGGATTCTGTGTGTGTCTCTCTGCCTCGCCCCTGCTCATGCTCTCTTTCTCTCTCTCTCTCTCTCTGAGAACAATGAATAAACATTTAAAAAAAAAAAATATAAAAACAAAAACAAATGCCATCATGCCATCTCGCAGTTGAGGAGCGCTGAGGGGCAGCACAGCGGACTTGCCCCTGATCCCGTAGCAGCCTCTGTGCTGGGCTCGGCGCCCCAGTCTGGTGCCCTTCCCAGCATGTGTGATGCAGGTGTGGGCTCGGCTCAGTGCCCCACATCCCGTACGACCCCTCCTCACCATTGCTAGTGTTACCTGTGCAAGGAGAGCCTGGCTCTCGGCACCAAGACAGATGTCACTAGGGCTGTTTGTCTACCATCCCTGAGCGTTGTGCTACGAGTCAGACTTTGCGCCGCATGTTTTCTCACACGCCATCTCATGTCATATGCCAGTTAATGCTGTAAGCAGGGTGGGCTTCACGGTCGTGTCACCCGCACAGTCAGGCAGGGTCCGGGCTCCGCTGGGGACAGCCCCATGCTGGCTTTTATGCCCTGCACTGCTTTCTTAAATTGTTAACTAATTTTTGAACAGCTGACACTGCATTTTCATTTCTAATATATTTTAAAATATTTTTTGAGAGAGAGTGAGAGAGCAAGTGAGGGAGGGGTGGAGGGGGAGGGAGGGACAGAATCCTAAACAGGCTCCGTGCTCAGCACAGAGCCTGATGCAGAGCTCCATCTCACGACCGTGAGATCATGACCTGAACTGAAATTTAACCAATGAGCCACCCAGCTGCCCTGACCCCATGTTTTCAGTTTGCTCCGGGCCCTGATGTAGCCAATCCCGTCTATAGATAAGGAAATGGAGACTCCAAGAGGTGAAGTAACTTGCACAGGATTACACGGGTAGTAACCGGAAGAGCTAGGATTGGACTGATTTCTACTTTGCTACTTCATTTATTAAAAATAGCAATGAGCCTTGTTTGAATTGCACTGTGGGAAACAGGAAGCAGGTAAATTGCATTCTAGAAATACTGATTTTCTGTGGAGTCTGCTTGTGTGTTAAGCAGTTCTGTGTAGACCTCACGCTGGCCAGTACCACCCTTTTCCTTGTGGGGAGGGGACGACACCTGTCATTTCCTTTGAGGTCCTGAAGGTGCCTTGACCAGGGAGCCTCACAGCAGAGCTGGTCAGGCTGGCCAAGAAGGTTAATGGCTCTTGGATTGCAATGAAATGAGACCACTGAGTTTACCTTGGTAAGCCAGAAAGATACAGGAGGGAGTAAGAGGCTGGTCCATAGTCACAGAACTAGAAGAATCCAACCCAGCTCTTGGACCAGATCATTATGTCACTCCCTGGGTGGCAGGGTTCAGAGATCCCCAACTCAACTCCTCCTCCAAGCTTTGCTTCCCTGCGTGTCTTATGCTACCTGCCCTTTCGCTCTGACTGTCCCAGAAGATTCAGGCTGTGCCCCAGGCCCCTCAGAGGCAGCTAGGCCCCTTCGAGG
The DNA here is from genome assembly GCF_008692635.1 of Crocuta crocuta. Taxonomy (NCBI): domain Eukaryota; kingdom Metazoa; phylum Chordata; class Mammalia; order Carnivora; family Hyaenidae; genus Crocuta; species Crocuta crocuta. The sequence goes on from NW_027532182.1 coordinate 2,011,521, forward strand.
TTAACCATGTGGAGTGAGGCATTGCCTCCTGGCCATGTTGGTATGTTACAGGGCACCGCCTGGTGACTTGGGAGAAGGAGCTATGAGAACAGGGCAGGGTAAGTCTTGTCCTGTCTTACTCCAGGGTGGTCGTTGAGTCAGCCGTCTTGGCAGATGAGCTCACTGCTTCCTGAGCAGGATGCACTCCTGGTTGGGGAGCTTCTCCACGGGGCTCGCTGGCCTCCCTGATGATCTGCTGTGTTCTCCCTTCACAGCCGCGAACCCTCTGCTTTGCTCCACTGCCCGCTACCACTGCAAGAACGGCCTCTGCATCGACAAGAGCTTCATTTGCGACGGGCAGAATAACTGTCAGGACAACAGCGACGAGGAAAGCTGTGAAAGCTCTCAAGGTAGGAAGCCTCCCAAGCTTTCAACAGTAATTGTATCGCCACACCACAATAACACTGAGTGGAAAGGAACAAAAACCTGTGCCCCCTCCAAATACAACAGCCGTGTTCATTTCTGCACTTTCCCTGGTGCCCTTTGTACACATGCTTTTAACCCTAACACACCTACCACTTTGGATTTTGGATTTCTCCGGGATGCAGTATCGCATATACATTTTCTCTTCAAAACTGTGATTTGCCCCAGCTGCCTTGCATATATATAGTCAGGGTGCTCCACTGTGGTTTTCTAAGTTGTTGCATGGTTGAAGGCCACCTGGATTGGTTTTTTGTTTGTTTCGTTGATTGGTTTTTTTTCCCATGGCATTACTTCTTTAGGCTAAATTCTGCAGAGCACAGTATCTGCACAGCCTGTGGCTTACACCTCAACCTGCAGCAGTCTGAAACAATATTTCCTTTTCTTTACACAGTTGCTAACATTGTCTGCACATGTCAGTTTTATCTTCATATCCCTGGCATTCGCTGCTGTTCTATTTTTTTTCCGGTTTTGCTAATTTAGGAGTCATAGAATGATAGCTCCCCAAATGCGTTCATTTGCATTTCTCTGATTATGAGCAAAGTCAACATCTTCCCCCGTGTGTTTGTTTACTACTTTATTCCCTCTTGTGTGAATTGCCTGCTCCTATCAGGAGTCTTGATCTTGGAACTGTTTCATGGGATCTGAAGAGTTAAGAGTTGGGGGGATGGAAAGATGAGCTTTTGAGGGAGCCCAGAAGGACACAGCAAGGTCATATCCTCCTCTGTTAAAACGGACCGGGTTCTTTTCTCTACTTATTGACTCTTTTCTCCAGTGATTAAAAATATATATAAAGATTTAAAAATCTACATCCAAATTAAGGCATCCTATAAAGTATGTATTTCTAATGTTATAAACTGGCATGATCTGTGTGCAGTTATTACTTTTTCCACTTAATATCCTATTGCTGTGATTTGCCTACATTGTTGCTTTTGGCCGAGTTCATTTGTTGTGACTGTTACTTAGTATTCTGCTGTGTGCACCACGGTTTATAGATTTAATAAAATTGTAAACCAGAAAAGCAAGAGAAAGGTGGCTAACTGGTTAGCTCATATGTCAGGAGGCAAGATGGATGGAATAAGCTCTGTGAAGTTACAAATAGGCCTTTTTCAAAGTCCTAGCTTTTATTTTGATTGATGTTTATTATGATTAGATGTAAGCCATTATTAAACATGGATGAGTAAGTGAATGAATGAATGAATGGATGGATGGATGGATGGGTTAGGCATTGCCTGCTGGTGAGGGTAGGTCACCAGTCATCAAGGATTATGACCAATCTAAATCTGTGTGCCTGAGGTCCATAGACTAGAAAAGACAAAAGTGTATCAACATAGATTTTGCCAAAATTTGTACAGAGAACAGCTCTGGGAGTTAAGTCTTGGCTAGTATTACCCTCTGGTTGTCCTTGTCCAGAAAATTCCCTCCTTGAGATTTTTCTTCATCAGTGGTTCTCAGAATATAATCCTCAGTCCAGCAGCGGCAGCATCATGTGGGAACTCTCTGGAAATGCAGAGCTCAGGCTGTGCCCCAGACCAGCGGAATCAACCTGGGAAGTGGGCCCAGCAGTCTGTGTTTTAACAAGCCGTCCAAGTGATTCCAACACACGTTAAATCTGAGAACCACTGTTTTACACTAATTTTAGAGAGATTTCTAATCTTGCCATTTGCCTGGAATTTCTAAACTGCTGATTGAACGGCAAGGTGTTTCTAGCCTTCACACAGAGGCAGATGTTTATAACCCACCACGTGCCAGTATTACTACCATGGCATCTGCCATCAGCAGCGATAGGTACCACATAGGGGAAGAACAGTCACAAAGTGAAGGTATTAGCATAAATAGGAGGGATGGAAGAGCATTTTCTGTAAATACTGTTTCTTATGTAGTTTATTATGCATTTATATATCCTAGACTCACCCACGGTGCCGTGACATGTTCAGCAAGACGACCCCTACGTCCAAAACTTGGAAGTTAGGGAATTTGTCCTGATGGATTTTGGCAGCATCCCTCTACCCTCCACATGCTTATCCCTCCATTTTGCTGAGGCAGATTCTTGCTTGCCCTTAAGAACACTCTCTCTGATGTCTGGGCAAAGTTTGTATTTCTAAATGCATCTCCTTTCTCTCTCTCTGCATTGCACTCTCATATCTAAACAGAGGTGGAGGGTAAGTCAGTGGCAAGGACTGTACACATGAAGCCCAGCTCTTGGCTGATACGTAACTTGGAGCAGCATTCCTTAGACTTTTGGCTTTGTGCTTCCCATATGCAAACGGCACCCCTGTAGGATGTAAGCTCTGTTTGCAGGTGTTCTCCGAAAACACATCCCATCCGGGCATGGGTGGCAGCTGTCGGTTGCTGTTTGGTATGACAGCCTTTGAGCCCGGGCGCTTTCCATTGTGGAAAGGCGCTTCTGCTAGCTACCAAAGAACAGGAAGTGTCCTTTTTTTGCCCCTAAATCCCACTGATCCTACCCAGCAGCACAGCACTCTGCACGTAGTGGATTCAGTAAGTGTTGGACGCTAGAAAACATTTCTCCATTGGGTGTTATGTTATGAAGCTGCATTTAATTTGTACCTTCTGTGGTATGGAAGTGTATCTGTTTAAGTTATGTGAGTTCAAGTATACACAATCTAGTAAAATAATGAGGATTCGCACTGCTGTTTAAATAGTGTGGATGATTCCATCATTCCCTCAATGGGAATGAATACGCCCGGTAGTGAGCAGGGGATACAAGTCTGGACCTGTGAGCCTGGCCAGTGTGCAGTTCTGCATTCCCGCTATGAGGTGAGCGGCTTCCTGCTCCGCGTGTGATTCCAGTATCAGAGGCTATGCTTGTCTCTGTCACGTGGCTTCTAAATGCGAACTGGCTACTACTTCTGGGGCTTGAACAGAGGAACGCCAGTGTTCCAGCGCTGGGGGAAAGCCTGACTCATACCGGGCTTTTGAGACACCAAGCTTCATGCAGTGGCTTCCTGAAAAATGTGAGAGGCATCTTGACTTGACAACATGTGGCCTCATACAGCACGAGATTTGACCCATTGTCCTCTGAATAATGTGAACATTCATCGAGTCTTACCGTGCACCAGGTACAGCGCTAAGCACCTTCTGCACATGAACTCATTAAGTCAGCAGAATACATCCTATCTGCCCCGGCTGGGCTTCCAGACCTTGAAAAATGCGTCTTTGCTCTCAGTTGATGTGGGAAAGAAAATTATATTTTATAATGTTTATTTTGATGGAGTGGAGAGAACTGGCCCGAAAATAGGAAATAGGGTGCTTGAAATACTTCCCTTCCGACATGATGAGGCTATGAAAAAGTCGTGTCTCCACTTGAGAGACACCAGCTGTGTGTGCCTCGCCTCCCTTTCTTCCTCATCCCGGTTTCTTTCCCTCCTCTAACCTTGGCCTTTGGAACCAACAACAAGCTGTCTGAAATCAGAAGTGGGAGTGGACTGTGAAAGTGCAGCCATTACCGTACCTTTCCGTTTCACCGGGGGCGGTGGGTATTCGAGGTAGAAGAACTCTGCGGTGGAATCGATTTTTAGTTGGGGATTTACTGACTGGAAACGTAGCCTGTTTATCAGATCATTCCAAAAGCAGTAGCTTCGGAGCAGGCTTGCATATGGCTTTTCTGTTTCTTAGGAACCCGTCTGAGAGTCAGTGGTACCACGGCACACATGTTGGGTGTGGCGAGCACTCAGGTAGCCTTAGATGTGTTAGATTCTGTCCTAACTGAAAGGATAGATTCTTTTCAGCTTTGGATAAGTGGCTGACTGGTAGGCATCCTGCAGTGATACCTTCCCGCTGGGGCTCACACCCTGGTATAATGCCACCCTTTCAGTGTGATCTGGACCTTGTGAATTGCGTGGTTTCTTTTATTTTTTAGTCGTGTCAAAACACACATAACATAAAATGTAGCACCTTACCATTTTTAAGTGTATAGTTCAAAGGTGTTACGTGTGTTCATATTGTTGGGCAACCAAACTCCAGAACTTCATTATCTTCTAAAACTGAAACACTGTACCCACTGAACACCTCCCTATTTACTCCAGCCCCTGACAGCCGCCATTCAGCTTTCTGTGTCCAGCCATAGATAACTCGTATGAGTGGAATCAGACAGTATTTGTCATTTTGTGACTGGCTCAGTTTACTCAGTCTAAATGTCCTTAAGATTCGTTCGTGCTATAGTGTGTATCAGAATTTCCTTCCTTTTAACTAAGGCTGGATAATAACTCCATTGTCTGTCTACACCACCTTTGGTTTATTCATTCACCTGTTGATGGACATTTGAATGGCTTCCACCTTTTGGCTGTTGTGGAGAACAGCCAGTAGGAATGTGGCTGTAGAAATTGTGATTTAGGTTTAGTAAAGAGAGCAGCAGCACCGTTGATTAAATGCCACTTCCAAGATTAGATTAGAGACGATTTTGGCATCTGTTTTGCTTACTGTCTCCTGTTTATGCCAGTGGAAGCTGGCTGCCATCATGTGAGCTGCTTCACAGATTGGCTCAGGTGGCAAGGAACTGGGCAGGCTCTGAGCAAAGGCGGGGAGCAGCTGAGGCCTGTCACTGGCCGCCTGAAATGAGCCTGGATCTTCCGCTAGCCCAGCCCTGAGCTGCGGCCCTGGCACACACCTTGACTGTGACCTTATAAGAGGTCTTGAGCCAGACCTAAGCCCCTCCTAGATTTTTTGACCCCCATGGAAACTGTCAGATAATAAATGTGTGGTGTCTTAAGTCTATAAATTTTGGAGTACAATAATAAATAACTAATAAAATGAATACTTCCTGAGTGAGTCCCAATTCTGATTACTCTCATCACAGAGAACTTGTGAAGACTTAGGTGTTGTAGAGGGGGCCAGACCTTTGAAGGGAGATGAGGCACATAGGAGATAGATATATGGATAGCCGTTGCTTTGCGCGGTAAGTAAGCATCAGGCACTGGTTTAAGGATTATACTTTTATTTTCCCATCCAGTCTCACAGAATCCCTGTGAGAGCAGCCCCTCTCCCAGAAGATGATCCCCATTTCTAGATGAAGAGCCCCAGGAACCCACAGGTTGGTTCGTGGCTGTGCCGCATTCATATGGTGAGGAAATGGCAAGGCCAGGATGGATGGGAACTTGGCTCGTCCAGCATACACACCAATCTTTGTGGTTCTTCATCGTCCCGTGATCCCGCCTCCCAGTTGTCACTCACCTGGGACCAGGACTCCAGGTGATCTGTCCACACCCCACCTTTGGCCGTTCTGTGAGCTCACGGGGAAGGTGGCCTATGAAGGCTGACACGTTTTCCCCGTTTCCATACTCAGGTTTTCCTCCCGGTGTGAAAGACTAATGATGCCTGTCCACCTTCCCGCTTGATGAGCAATGCTGGGGAGCTAAGCTCTTCTAAAAAAGCCACCAATGCCAAGACAGTTAATTGAGTATTTTGGCTATTGGGTTGCAGTTTCTTTATCTCGCCTGCTGTATCCTGGTGATAACGCTCAGGGAAAATTTGGAAAGCTGGTCGTGAGGTTTGGCACCTCCCCAGAAGCTAACAGTGACAGCTTTGTCCTATTTCTTCTGTAGAAGTGTGTACGTATGTGTGTGTGAGAGAGAGAGAGAAGGAGGAGGAGGAGGAGGGAGGGAAAGAGAAAGAGAGGGAGAGAGAGCAGGCAGTCCTCTCTGCTATTTTGTCAGTGGGAAGGTACGGGTGTCTCCATGTGCTGGGCCCTGAGCCACATACAGGGGATGCAGTAATGGCCTTGGCCTCTCTTGAATTGTGGTCTCCCCCACCGAAAAGTCATATATTGAAGTCCTAACCCCATTGCCTCAGGATGTGACCTTATTTAGAAATAAGGTCATTGCAGATGTCATTAGTTAGGATGAGGCGCACTGGAATCAGGTGGGCTTCGAATCCAGTCTGACTGGTGTCCTTACAACAGAAAGGGCAAATTTGCATGCACACACACAGAGTACTCCACGTGAACGTGAAAGCAGAAAGGGAGCTAATATACTTATGAGCCAAGAAACTCCGGACATAGCCAGCCGTCCCACCAGAGGGAGAGGCACAGAGCAGACCCTCCCTCAAGCCCTCGGGAGGAGCCCACCCACCAGCATCCAGCCTCCAGAACTGTGAGACAGTAGGTTTCTGTTATTTACGCCATCTGGCGGGTGGCACGCTGTGACCAGAGGTCCCAGCAAAGGCAGCCCCCGGAACGTCACCCTCAGGCCGGGCACAGCCTTGCGCCAAGAGCCGCAGCAGAAGGATGAACGAGGGGGTGGGAGCTGCTGGAGGGTGGCCGGAGCCCCGAAGCAGAGTGAGACCAGGGCCCGGGGACAGGTAAAAGCACACGGTGCACTGAGGGGCCGTTGCCAGTGAGCACGAAGCCTCTGGTTGGGGGTGGGGGGTGCTGCTCTGCCTGCCCTTGGCATTGGAGGGCATGCTTCAGTGATAGGACATCTCCCAGACTTAACCTCAAGACGCGCCCCTCCTATTCTCAGTGCTCAGGTCTCCTTAACTGTCTGTGCAGCGAGTCAGCACCCCCGCAGGTGTCTGATGGAGGTGTCAGGGCAGTTGTGCTTGTGGCTTTCACCCGCCGATCCTGATGCCGCAGCCAAGTCTAAATCCGCCAGTGATGGACTCCGGGTGGGAGCTGGAGCCCAGGCTTCCGGTGAATAAATATATAGCTGCAGGAAGGGGGGGCGAGGACAGCTTCTTACCCACCCTCTCAGATAAACACCTCCGAGAAAACCCCAGAGCCACAGGACTCCAACACAACATAACCGAATCATTCAACAGCCAAAGATCATTTCTAGAGCATGAGATGGAAGAATGCTAGTGTTTATTGTAACTTTTCAAGTAGAAAAGAGCTTTGTACATTAAAAAAAGAGAGAGCATTATGAGTTTACAGGATCCAACCAAAAATGTCTCAAGCTCGGATTTGGTGGGTGGTCAGCATTTCCCACAAAACTTGTGGCCACCAAGTGATGTCGAGAGCTGCATTAGCTGGGCCCTCGGAAAGAATTGTCGCCACGAAACAACTCATTTGGCTTTGCCGACAATAAAGCTGCTGGAGGTACTGTTAATGGCAGGATGGCAGAACCTTTTTTCCACTTTCAATTTGAGAGTTTGAGAGCCCAGCTGGGTTAGGAAAGGCGCAAATGCTGACTTCCTTGGAAGACACAGAAAGAAGGAGGGTGGGCAAGGATGATTGCTGTCTTTCTGTACCTGCCGAGTTTACTTCTTAATAATTGAGTGTTTGCATCATGAAAGCTTCCTTTCCTGTAACCGCTGCAGCAGAAGCTTGAGGAGTCCTGAAATGTCCCTCATTGAGCAGCAAGTCAGAATGGTTCTCCTCTCAAGGTGGTAATTGCTTCCTGATCCCGCAGCCACCGCGCTAATCTTCAGAGCTATTTCTTCAAGCTCCCCCATGGCTTCTGCACGTTGCCCTCCTCTTCGCTCTCCCGGCTTCCGCCTCCATCTGTCTGTCGGTCCCTCCCTCCCCCTGGCATGTGGGAGGGACCTGGCATCCAACCCGGACACCCGAGACAGTGGACAAAGCTTCGGGGCAGTGGGACGGTGTGCGGGGCTTACTGCCTCACTGCAAGTCTGCTCTGCAAGTTTTCGGAGCTGCTGCTTGATCGCGCAGGTGCCATCATCTGTCCCGTCCGTGGACGCTACCCCCCAGCACCCTGTTCCTTTCCTGACTCTTCCCGACACTCATTCGCACACACACTGTTTGCAGAGCGCTTCCTGTTGCCTGCCTCACTCGAGTTCTGGAAGAAACACGCTAGGTCAGATTAAAACTGCTCATGGTCTGCGAGGGGGAAGCAGAGTGCCCTGCAGATAATTACCCAAAAGTGTGATAAATGCTGTCGCAGAGGAACGAGTAGCACGCTGTGGCCACGCGAGGGGCCTGAGCGAGACAGTGAGCAAGGACAGTTTCCCTAGGGAGTATGGATAAATACTCTTGAAGGATCAATAAAAATGGACTCAGAAACAAGCATGAGGCCAGGCCTCCAGCTGGAGTGGGTAGGGTAGGAGGAAGCGTGCGTGTGCGTACGAGTGGGGCGGGGGGCATGGTGGGGCTGAAGCTGTCAGGGTGGGTTGGCGCCCGCCTCCCTGAGTGCCTCTCTTGGAAGGTGGATCCAGAGGAAGAAAATGAGAAATGAGAGACTCGACCCTGGTAAGGGAAGTCACAGGAGGGGCTGATTCTCACTGCGTACAACCAGCGTGGTGATTCTCCGTGGCTCTGCTTTCCCACCAGCAGGAGAGGCCTGACCGAGATGTGGGGAGACTGTAAACGAGGTTGGGGGGTAATCGATCCTGTGAATTCTCCAGGATGAGACTCTTTGGGGAGGACCAATGACTCTGGGCTAGGTATTCCCATCTCCCACCCTTGACTAATAGCGTGCACTTCCTTCTTGGGTTATGCAGCCCTGTAATTATCTTTCCCTTGTTGGCTCCCGTTTGGCTACCTGAGCACTCTCGGCCTGTAAAATGTGGAAACGCTCTCTGATGTTGCAGATCCCTTGTCACATTCCCCAGAGGCCCCTGGACCTCTTTCTCATTCCCTCCCCATTGCTCTCTGAAAGCTGCAGGTTATCATTCTTTGGTTCTGGAATGCCACAAAGGGACACGTGGCCACGTTCTCCCTCCGTGAGTTCTCTTCCTTGAAATCTTGTCCCTTCTGTAATTTACATTGGTCGTTGGCTTTTCTGGAAGGTCTTTGGGAGAGCACTCTGCTGGGTGCAGTGAGGAGTCAAGGTCATTCCTAGGAGCTTAATTTTCAGCTGAGGGAAAGACCAAGAATGCACAATCAACCCCTGGCCAGCACTATGAACCTGAAAAATGTTGTGTTAATCCTTGCATTTAAAAGTATACATTAATGTGCCTTGTATTCTGGATACCAACATACGTTAGATGTGTCATATCAGCTGCCCTGTCCTCAGCTCCTCCCTGACTGTGGGCTCAGCTTAAGACGTTTGGAAGGACCAGCACTCCATGCTCTGAGACTGTTCCCAACCCCCTAAGCCATCTGGACCCAATGAGGCATGGACATGTGACCCAAGGCCAGTCCGTTCATGGGCTGGCCAGGAGCGGATCAGAGTATCTCCCTCAAACTCAGATGCTCAGGGCTGAGTCAGCCTTAAGAGGTTGAGCAAACGTGTAAGGATGGGACACAGCCATGTGGAAACCCCAGCAGAGAAAGGCAGAATTCAGACTAGAGGGTACACGTCTGCCGAGAGGAGGAGATGTCTAAGAGGTCAGAGGCCGTGGCGCCCCAGAGAGAGGAGACGGTATTTGCTTTATCCTGGATGCTCCCCAGTTCTCAGCCTTGGTCCCCATGAGCCCAAGGCCTCTGTCTTTCAGTGAGGCCTTTGTATCCCAGGGTAAACCTTCCCTTCCACATGAGCTGATTCGCGTGGACCACGTGATGATAAGCGTCAGCCATTCACGGAGTCATAGAAGCTTCGTTTTGTACTCAGACAGGTGGGAGGGAATCGGACGATGGGAGAGGCAGAGAAAAGAGGGAGAAGTGCAAATCCTTTGGGACCTTTAGGATCTGTGTTGAGTGTTTCTTCTCTGATTTTTTTCACCGTGACATTCTTAGTTTGGAAGGCTTGAAGTGGCCCAGGGCCTCTGTTATTAGTCAGGAGATTGGCTCAGACACTGGCTAACATAAGGTGGTAGTGACACTTTAAATAAGTGCCTTAAATAAGACGAAGTCTCTCACATGTGACATCGCAGAAACGAGCCGTCTGGGCCGACAGGGAGCCCTGCCCTCCGGTGCTGCCCTGCTGAGGCTGCTCCAGGGGCCACCATTTCCCAGACATCAGAAAGAAGGAAAGAAGGAGAAAACCAGGACAGGCCACTTCCTCTTTAAGGAGGTGACCCAAAAGCTGCGCAGGTCACCTTTCTTCCTAACCCAGTGACCTGAACTTAGTCACATGACCACACCGAGCTGCAAGAGAGGCTGAGGCATGTCTTCTTTTTTTTTTTTTTTAATGTTTATTTAGCTTTGAGGGAGAGAGAGACAAAGCCAGTACAAGTCGGGGAGGGGCAGAGAGAGGGAGACAGAATCTGGAGCAGGCTCCAGGCTCCGAGCTGTCGGCACAGAGCCCAACGCAGGGCTTGAACCCACAAACTGTGAGATCATGACCTGAGCCGAAGTCAGATGCTTAACCTACTGAGCCACGCAGGCACCCCTAATGTTTATTTATTTTTGAGGGAGAGAAAAAGCGAGCACAAGTAGGGGAAGGGCAGAGAGAGAGGGAGACACAGAATGTGAAGCAGGCTCCAGGCTCTGAGCTGTCATCACAGAGCCCAATACACGGCTTGAACCCATGAACTATGAGTTCATGACTTGAGCCGAAGTCAGACACTTAACCGACTGAGCCTCCCAGGTGTCCTGCATGTATTCTTTATCATTGTGAGTACGCCAATGCCCGGCTAAATCTCAGGAGTATATGTTCTGAGAGGCAGAATGGGAGCGAATGGGGAATAATTAGCCTCCCTCTGCCCCAGGCTCTTGTAACTGAGCCAATAGACCGAGGTTGTTTTATGCCAATAACATGCCCTGTCAGTTTTTGGTACTGGCCACCACTAGACCACAGACTTCTCTGAGTGACATTGCTCACACTGCCTGAGCGAGCACACTCCATGGGCGCGTCGCTTCCTGGGGCTCTCACACGCAGTGGGACTGAGTATCCCTGTGCTGGTGGCCACTCTCACTCCAAGATGCCTAATTGGAGAGGCACTTTACATATTTGTTCCTTCTTTCATGGACTCATTTACTGTAAATGCGTTATGACCCTTCAAGAGCCAAGCTTTTACCTTGATCTTGGATCAAAGTGGCAGTTATTCTTCAGATGACAGGAACCTGACTTTTCATTTGCTTTTCCCGCAGAAGTCAGTGCGCCTCAGATCCGGCTCACTTTGCAGCTGAGGGAAATCTCCAAGGACCAAAGCTTTGTCCTCACGAGCTGTTTGGTTAGGCAGCCTTTCTTGTGGCTCAGAACCTTTTATTTATTTTCTTTCTCACTGTCTTGGTCTACCAGTGCCTGCCTGTTTCTCCCTTCTGGAAATATATTGTGTGTTAGGGAAGTGGCCGTATAGTGCCACTGTCCCCACTGGACACATCCCTGTGCTGTCCACAGCTAATTACTTCTCCCTGTCTCTGTCCCGACCTCAGTGTGGCAGTTGTATTTTATTTTTTAATGTTTATGTATTTTTAAAAGAAAAAAAGAGCATGTGTGAGCAGAGGAGGGGCAGAGAGGAGGAGGAGGAGGAGGAGGAGAGAAAGAATCCCAAGTAGGCTCTGCACTGTCATTGCAGAGCCCGATATGGGGCTCAGACTCATGAAACCGTGAGATCATGACCTGAGCCGAAATCAAGAGTCAAATGTTTAACCGACTGAGCCACCCAGGCGCCTCTCAGTGTGGCAGCTTTAAAGTATGTCCACAGATTCTTTGGTATTCTTCTCATCCAGAACTAGAGCCCGTGTCCCTTCCCCTGGAAACTTCTGTGACTAAGTGACTTCTAGAGTATGGTAGAAGTGACACTCTGTGACTTCCACGGCTGGGAGTAAAAGGCTTTGCAGCTTCCTCCTTGCTCTCTGGAATAGTCTCTGCAAAAGCTCTGCCTACCGTTTAAGTGGTCCAGCTGCCCTCAGGCTGCCATACTGTAAGGAAGCCCCGTGCAGGCTGCACAGAGAGACCATGGAGAGGGTGTTTGGGCGGCCCCCAGCGGCTTCTGCCACTGTCTGATCACAGTTTTATGTGAGACCCCAAGTGAGAACTCCCACTCCTGTCCTGAGTTCCTGAACCACAGAAACTGTGGGAGAGAATCACGTGTCATCATTGTAAGTCATTAAATCTGGGGCCAACTTGTTATGCGGCAGTAGCAAACTGGAGCCCCATGCCATGAGAAAGCATCTCCCTGAGCCGTTAATCTGCTCCCCGAGGTAGAAGCTGATGGACCCACAGCCTTCACTGGGTGCCTCGTTTCCCAAGAGAGCGTTCACGTAGTCTTCCTGCTCCGTAGTGCTCTCAAACGTGGTACTGCACACCCCACAGACACATCCCCCAAGTGTGATCACACCTTAGGTGTGGTCCGTGGAGGCTGTGTGAGGTGCTGAACCCAGGCCCCTGCCCACAGAGATCTGGGGGAGCCTTAGTTTCCTTGGCCAGCCCCGTGCTAGGCACGGAGGAGGCAGAGGAGAACATTCGATGGGAGAAAGTAACACCACCACCACCAATCCCATCAGGCTTTGGGTATGGGTTTTAGGAGCAAGCTGTAGTTCAAGACCTTTCTGTCCCCTTAGCGACTGGATCACACATAGTCATGGTACAACACGTCGAGATCTCGGACTTTGCATGGGGTCAGGCAGCAGCCCTACCAGCTAGGAGCTTGGTGGCTTTGGGCAAGTTACTTAACCACTCTGAGCCTCTTCAACACTGAGATGCCACGGCCAGCCTCCAGGAGCGCTGGAAGGAAGAGTGAGAGAAGGCTGCCGAGCACCTAGCTCAGAGCAGGTGCTCCTGAGTGTGGATTCCACTCCCCATATGGGTCAGCAGTTCCTCTGTGTAACCAACAACCACCACAGGTACAGGCCTGAGCCTTTTCCTCTTTGGGGGAACACTCGGTGTAAACGAATCCGGCGAGCTCTCCAGAGTACTCCGTCTCTGACAGCTAACAAGGTTTTTTCTCCTTCCTGCCTACCAGCAGAGAGCCAGGCCACAGGCTCGGTTCCATCTGGCATCTTGCTTCCTGGCCTGACAAAAGTGGAAATAGCGGTGGAACATTCTGGAGTGTGAACGTTCAGATATAGGTGGGAGGCGGAGCAGACCTTCTACCAGCTTGGCAGGGCTGGGAGATGTTCAGGAGGGGCCTGTGTTGTCTAAAGTGTCTCCGTAATAGCTTAACTGGTTGTGTCCTTGGAGGGAAGATCTTGCTGGTAAATGACAGAGGTGAGTCTCACATTGGCCTTTGTTCACTCAGCAAATACTACTGAATGTTGGGTGCCCTGGACTGCATCACTGAGTAAGAAAGGGCCCCGCGTTATGTGGTTCTCTCCATTTCTACGGACCAGCACCAGTTGAAAAGCTGCGTGTAAATCTTGATTCATTTGGAGGTAATTACTTTGATTATTCATGAGGAAGAACAAAGATTTGCCTTCTGTTCGCAAGAGCAATCTTTTAGCGCAAAAGTGGTACGGTAGTGGGTAGAAGAAAAGGGAGAAAGATGTCTCTGGAGCCACTGATCATCCATTCTAAACAATCACACTCTGAGACATTTGGAAAAGAAAAGTCACCTCAGACTAATTTATGGCGTGTTTTCTATTAGAATTGCAAAATTTGCACAGAGGGTGTCAAAGTATGGCTTCACATCATATTTAATACATACTATATTTAAATCTGGAATATGAACTGAAACATGCAACGAAAGCTAGAAGGAGCTGTACTAATTTGCTGGCTTCTGAACTAAGCTTGGTTCTGCTTCTGTCTTTTTTTGTTTCCAACATTGTTCCTTATTATTGTTCATTAGAAGCACATTGTGTGCACTTTGAAAGATCAGGGGCCCCGAGGTTTGTTCTCAGCCGTCTCCCTTCCCAGTATATCCCCGGCCAAATGTACATGTTCTCCACACAAGGCCTTTCAGTCCTGTGCTCTGCATGTATTTTCTCCCATTCTGTGGATTGTCTTTTCCGCTTTCTTAATAGTATCTTTTATAGCACAAGAGTTTTCAGTTTTGGTGACGTCCAGTTCATGTGTTTTTTTCTTTTTGCTGTTGGCACTTTTGTTTTCATATCTAGTAGATCATTGCCTAATCCAAGGCGCCAGAGATTTACTCCTACTTTTTTCCCTAAGAGACGTAGGCTCTTACTGGACTCCTAAGAGTCCTGGCTCTTACATTTAGGTCTCCGATGCATTTTGGGTCCATTTTTATGTGTGGTGTGAGAGAGGGGTCTAACATCACTCCTCTGCATGTGAATGTTCATCTGTCCCAGCCCCTTTTTGTTGAAAAGACTGTTCTTCCTTCATTGAAATGGTCTCTGTACCCTTGTCTGCTTTGTTTTTAATAAATACACCACCCTAGACTCCCTCAGCTATATTTTTAGTTTGGGGACAAATTCATAAGTAGCGTACAACAGTCCTTGCCTTCCAGGGACTTATATTCAGAAAGAAGACAAAGCTGTGTGATGATACAGCAGATATTTTTTTTTAAGTGGTCAAATCCTTCCTCATTGGCTGTCTTGGTAACAGCACATTCTTCTTCATAAAGGCAGTGCAGTCTCCTTCACCAGAATAAGATTTTTTTACTCCACAGGCAATGATAGTTGTACTAAGTGGAAACTTTCGCAGGAGCGTTTGCTCTGTGCCGGGCACTTCCCTGAACACTCTGTATGCGTCATCCATTTAAACCTGGAGAACCCCATGGGGCAGTAACTATTATCCACATTTTATCCACACAGAAAACGAGGCCCAGAGAGGTTAGTTAGTTTGCTCTGGGTTGGTCAGCTCATAGGTGAAGAGTGGGATTTGAATCCAGCAACCCAGCTCCAGACACCAGTGCGCGCTCTGGCCACTTCAGCGGTGAGGCCACGGGGCCTGTCTTGTTCACCACTCCATCCCCGATGCCCAGCACTCAGTTGGCACTCAGTAACCATTTGTCGAATGCACAGCGGGATGGAATGAATAAAGGACTCGAGGAACAATCCAGACAGAAGAGCAGTGGCCAAGAGAAGGGCGGATTGGTTTATGGGTGCAGATCAGAGGAGTGACGTCCATAGAGCTGGCCTAAGTGAGAATGATTCCCAAGCCAGCAGAGCCCCAGGGAGAGGAACCGGCTAGCTCTGGGAGTAGGGAAGGGGGAGTGCTGCACCGAGTGAGGAGGGAGCCGCCACGTTGCAGCCCTTGAAGCGGTCTCATAGGCAAAGTATAGCAATGCCATCCAGTAAGCACATACATCCGGGCATCTGATGCCACTGCATAAAGGGTGCTGGCCTGGGGTCTGGGAGCCCGGGCCCGGGAGCTGCATTGCAGACCGGCAGGGCCTCGCCTCAGACCGGCAGGACATTGATGGCTGTGAGGAGGTGGCACAGGATGCCTGTCGCATGATTGTCGTTCTGGGAAGAAACTGCTTGTTGTGGAGCTCAGGAGACGTGGTATCCCCCAGAGGTGTTCACCGGGAAGCGCGTTGTCACCGGTCCGTCAGGCTGGGCACGTGGAGCCCCGTTGCTTCTCTCACAGTCCGTAAGCCGGAAAATTGCCTCCAGCTCGCAGGGCTGAGGCCAAGCCGGTGTGAGAGCGCAGCAAAGCCACGAGGCTGGCTTCCTTGAGAAGCCGTACCTGCCCCTGACAACCTGTGAAGAGCGAGCAGCAGTCACTAGTCTTAGGGGAAACGCTCGCAGCATGCGGGGCACCGGGCACTCGCGTTTTGCACCTTACCGGAATCCACTGAAGACATTTCTCCTGCTGTTACGACCCTCGTTTTTCAAGGAAGGGAAATGAGGTTAGGGGGATCATGGGGCTTGCCTCAGGTCCTTGTGATGGTTGAAGCTAGGTGTCCCTTTGGCTGGGCTAAGGATGCCCAGAGTCTGGGTGTGTCTGTGCAGGCTGTTTCTGGAAGACGTTAACATTTGGATCAGCAGAGTGAGTAAAGCAGACGGCCCTTCTCAATGCAGGTGGGTCTCATCCAACTTATTGAGACAGAAAGGCAGAGGAAGGGCAAATTCACTCTCTTTGCTTGAGCCAGGACGCCCATCTTCTCCTGCCTTCGGGCTTTGGGACATTGGTGCTCCTAGTCATTGGGCCTTTGGACTCAGATACGGACTTCCTCCACTGGCTCCCTGATTCTCAGACATTTGGGTTTGGACTCAAACTATACCACCAGCTTCCCTGGGCCTCCAGCCTACAGAGGAGACATCATGGGACTTCGCGGCCTCTGTAATCACCGGAGCCAGTTCTTCATAGTAAATATCTATCTTTCTGTCTGTCTATCTAGTCTCCTTTTGGTTCTGTTCCTCTAGAGAACGTTGGCTGTACAGTCATCTAGTAAATGGCAGAGCTAGGACTTGAATCCACACTTTTGTGACCTCACATCTGAAGTTCTTAACTATTACAGTCTAAAGACACAACCCTGCCCCCTGGGCTCTCGCCATTTGGTTTGGGTGACCCAGTGAACGCAGAGCAAACAACAAGGAAGGGCTGTGCACTGTCCCCGAGGGAACCAGTAAGGGTGTCTGGATGAGCCGCTTGGAGATGCTGTCCAAGATGGAGCCGTGGGCCAGAAAATGGGGGCTCAGAGTGTGGGAGGGAATAGAAAGGGCTTGCATTTAAGGGTTAAGAACTGATGAAGTAGCGTCTCCAAGACTCTGTTTTCTCCTGTGTAAAATGAGGACATGACCCATCTCCCCACTTACTGTGACTATCCGGTGAAATAATGTGGTAAAGAGCTTAGCGGAGGGCTTGGCGGGTGAGATCATTCAGGAGATAGTGGCCGATGTTACTTGCTGCTGCTGCGTCACTGCTGTTATTACCACACAGGCACTGTCTTAGGGGCTGGACCACCCAGGAGAGAGGCATAAGACCCAGCTCCAGCCCTGGAGGAGCGTAGAGGCTAGTGAAGGAGATGAGCGAATGAGCAGACCATTCCCACACAGCTTGTTTCTTTTTCTGTGCACTCCCCACTCCCAGACTGTGAGTACTCAAGGCGACATTGTCAGATGAGTGACCATCGGTGACTATCTTAACATGTAATGTGATATGCGCCACATGAGAATTCTACCTGGCCTGCCATTTGGAGGGCTCGGCTGATACAGGCCAGGCTCACCTCCTCCATGCACGCTGGGTCTGGGTTTGCGCCACCTGTTTCTCTCTCTTCGGGGAGGATTGGGCCACCCGGGCCATGTTTCTCTCACGGTGGGTTGTTAGAAGTGGAAAAGTCCATGCCCAGCTGTACAAGCACATTTTGAGCCTCTGCTCATGGCATAGACCGTGGCCTCATTGGCCAGAACCAATCACAAGGCCAAGCCCAAGGTCAGTGGTGCAGGATTTATACTCTGCCTCTGGAGAGGAAAACTGCCGGGTTACACGGCCAGGGGCATGACTGTGGGAAAGGGCGAAGAATGGGGAAGAGCAAGCAACATTTCACACTGAAGTTTGGAGGCGGAGTAGGTTCTGGTCACAGATGTCTGTTCTTGACCCGGCAGATGTCTTGATCTCCAGGATATTTACCCGGCTGTGGCAAAGCACCTCCCTCCTCACCTTGACACTCTGTGCCAACCACCCAAACTCCTAAAGCCCTGCGGCGGTCGTAGAGCCGAACCCTGGCCCCAGCTAGCACTGCCTTTTATTGAGTCTGCCTCTGACTCATTATTTACATAGACTGTAAAATAAAGCTTAACTCAAAATTACTGTAAGTCAGTGCATCCGAGTGAAGGCAGCAGCTGGACCTTCACAGCTGAAAGCAGACTAAATAAAGGGGGGAGGGAATTAAAAAAAAAAGCTGCAAATAAAATGTCAGGGAATGCTTAATTACATAAAGGTTCTGCGTCTGCCTGCATAATTGCCTAAAGTGGCCGATGGCAACAGCTAGCGGAGGAAGCTGGTCTTCAGTGCTATTTATGTGTTTATCTGGTGCCTGTCACCATAATGGCTACGAGCAGCATTGATCGCAAATTAATTTTGCTTCATTTCTTCGCTTTCTTGGCTCTGCCCTTACCACTCCTTCCCCCAGTAAAATAGGAAACTTATTGGGTGTGTGGCAGAAACTTGGAGTGGGAGGAGCAGAATCTACCAGTAGGACACAGATGAATGAGCTCTGGTGTGCCAAGCACTAGCCTACTTGATTTTGGGGGTTTTTTATTGTTGTTGTTTGTTTTTGAACGTATAACTGAGTCTTCTGATTGTCACAACAACCCTGTAAGGTAGGTGTTATTATAATTCCTGTCTTACCGAGGAAGATAGTGGTGCCTGGAGGGGGTTAGTAAACTGAAACAGTCCCCCACAGTTTGGGGGCACCTGGTGAGTTACTTATCTGTGGCCCCCCTGATTGGAATCTGCAAGGTGGTATTTTGGGAGTTCTCTCACCTCACTCAGGGTGAAATCTGAACTCTTTACCAAGATTACAACGCCTCGAATGTTCCCCCTCCCAAGAGGGCTCCAGTCACACACATCTTCTGTGTGCTGGTCCAAGCCACACGGGGCTCTTTTCTGTTCCTTAGACCTGCCAAGCTCTTTCCTGTCCAAGGGCCTTTGCAGGTGCTACTTCGTCTGCCCAGAACCCTGTGCCCGCGGGGGCCACGGCTTTCCTGGCCACCCTCTCTAAGCAGGCTGTCCTCCCCTGGCCCTTTATATTCATGCTCACAGCACCCTGTGCCTTTCTTCAGGGCAGTTCTTAGATTTGTTTATCAGCGATTGCACGTCTTCTTCTGGTCTGCACTCTCTGCAAGCAGGACTTGTACCTATTTATTCAGCTCTGCGTGCCCAGACTCTGGAACACAGAGGCAGTAGAGTGCCTCAGACCACGGGCTCTGGAAGCAACTCCCTGGGTTCAAATCCCGGCTCTGCCACCCATCTCAGACTGTGTGACCTTAGGCCAATGACTAGATCTCTCTGTCCTCTGTTTTCCCACTTGTAAATAGGGATACTAAGAGAGTTATCATGGAGAATGGGTTAGCTAATCTGTAAAAATGCTTTTAGTGCACTGCCTGGTACACAGTAAGGACTCAGTAAATGTTAACTGCTATAATTATCACTGTTATTCATATTATTATTATTAGCAGCACATAGTAGCCCATGTAAATCCTGTAAATCCTTTTGGTGGAGTTGGGCAGGCGATTTTGTTGGTGGAGAATGGTCCTTTCCTACTCCCTCAGGGGGCAAAATGGTCCAGGCCACAAGGAGGGTGAGGTTGGTGGTCCTGGTCTGTCCCCACTGACAGCCCCACCAATCCAGTCTGTTATGCACGTTCATTCCCCTTGGAGGGCGTCTCAGGGCAGAAGCTGCAGGCTTATGCTGCGGCCTGGTCGGGGACAAAGGAGGCCAATTTGGAGCTGCTGAGGGTCCAGGCGGGCCTCATATGTGATCTGTGCACGCCGTGCCCCTCCTCACCTTTCACTTACACAGTCTGTTTTGGGGGGGGTCCAGCTCCGTTCTTCACCCTCATCCTTGCCTTCTGCCTCTTCGGAAGCCCCCCGCCCCGACACTTTAGCACCCTCCCTGCACTCCATTCCTTTCTTCTTCTCCCTTCTGCTGGCTTCTGCTGCCGGCTCCTGCCGCCCACCTCTGCTAGCTTCTCAGTCACACGGCATCTCCCTTCCTCGGTGCTTACGTCTGCTGAGAATGGGGTTTCCTTTCTCCCAGTGTAATTGCTTATCCTACCAAAATGCTCACGTCTCGGGGCACCTGGGTGGCTCAGTCAGTTAAGTGTCTGACTTCGGCTCAGGTCATGATCTCACGGTTCGTGGGTTGGAGCCCCGTGTTGGGCTCTGTGCTGACAGCTCAGAGCCTGGAGCCTGTCTTGAGATTCTGTGTCTCCCTCTCTCTCTCTGACCCTCCCCTGCTCATGCTGTCTCTATCTCTCTCTCTCCCAAAAATAAATAAAACCTTAAAATTTTTTTTTTAAATGTTCACATCTCTTACTAAAGAGAGTAAGTTATCCCAGGGAGCCTGGTTCTCAGAGTGGTCAGGAGGGGGAAGCTGGTCCCCGGAAGAAGCCAGCTGGCTGTTGGCTGTGGCTTCGGAGCAAGAAGGTTCGGCGCCCAGGTCATCCACCGGGGCTGTCAGCCTTGTTTGGGTTTTCCAACGGAAGCTCATTAACAGATCCAATAAAAGGGTGCTGGGTGGTCTAAGCGGCCCTGGGATTTTATCCCCCGGGCACTCCAGGGCTCCCGCTGTGGTGTGGCATGCCTGTGACTTTAATTTCCTTTTTAATTTCTGTTGAGAGGAAGAAAGAGCTCCGTGGAATTATAATCTACAAAGGACCTATGTTGTAAGGCCAGTGGGTGTCTTTAATGGCTAAGTAATTGACGTAACCACCCAGCATGAGACCCGCTGCAGAGTGATGGCTGCCGGGAGCTGGATTCTGTAAACAAAACTGTACAGGACCAGCTGGGAGGAGAAGTCACGAAATGTGAGCGGGTGGTCGCCTCTGGGGGTGGATCGTTGGGGACTTTTATGTCCGGTTGTAGACACTTTTCATTCTTTCACCCTCAGCACCTTGCTTTCGTGCTTTGAAAGAGAGATGTACATTTAAAAATAAATAACACCAATGCCCCTGAACACTTGATCTTGTGAGCTGAGTATAGAAGACTGGGCAGATGACTGTTAGAAGCTTCGTATACAGGTTTTAAAGGCTATCTGTTTTATTATTTATTTATGTTGAGGAAATAGTAACATAATAAAGCTGCAGGTCTGCACTGGAGGTGGGATTGGTTGAACAGGGGTTTGAAAGAACATCACTTATGAATAGTTTATTGTTTAGGGTAAAATCAGAAAATAAAATTGTACTCGAGAGGAATGGATTTTTGCACTTACATTTTTAAATGCATATAGCAGGTGCTGTTTAGCCCTGGGCTGGTTCCTTAAACTCTCTGTGCCTTAGTGGTTCTTCTTAGAATGAAATTAATTAATGTTTGCAAAACTCTTAGAACAAGACCAGCATGTAGCAGTTACTCAGTAAAATGTTTGCTGCTGCAGTTTTACTCTTGTTTTGATATTTTGGCTTTTGGCTACGTTTTGTGCTTCCATATTAGAAGTAGCAGCAGGAGTAAAGTTACAATAGTGACTTAGGGAACATGGATAGAGCTCTGAGCCACATGCTCTGTTCTTTGTTTAAATTATCTAATTTGCTCCTCACATCTACTCTATACATTGATTCTGTTATTATCTTCATGTTATAGATCAGGATGCAGGGGCTCAGAGAGGTTAAGTCACCTCCCCAAGATCACACAGCTTGTAAGAATTTGACCCTGGCTCCAAAGTTCATGCTGTGAATCACTATTTTCCATCACCTTGTCTTATATTTTGTGCCCAAGATACACACTTGCCTTTGCTTTCCCTGGCATTCCTCTCGTGGGTCAGAGGACCTCCAGTCGAGGTGCTTTAATGCTCTCCCAAAGGTATATGCCAGGAGTTTCTCAATCTGTGTCCCCACGGCAGAGATCAAGCCACCTCCTGGCGAGTATATGTCCAGAGAGGCGGGAACCGCCTGCATCGACT
This sequence comes from Crocuta crocuta, assembly GCF_008692635.1. NCBI lineage: Eukaryota > Metazoa > Chordata > Mammalia > Carnivora > Hyaenidae > Crocuta > Crocuta crocuta. Next base: position 2,033,186 of record NW_027532182.1, read on the forward strand.
GATCTGATGGATCAGGCCATGGGAGATTCATAACTCAAACGGTACCTATTGATGGCAGAGGGCTTTCAGAAATGTAAAGCAATTATATGGCTTGCAATTAAACTCATAGTGGGAATTGAAAGGTAAATCATTAATTTCCTGTTTGTAGTACAGTGTCCAGGCAAACAGTTCATCAGCATCTGTAAAAGTAGCCATGCCGTAAGGGCAGGGCCCAGTAGGAGGGGCTCCTCTGCTTCCTGTTAGCTGGGGAATGTCAGTCCGTCTCACCCATTTAACCACGAATTGGTCTGCCTCGCTCTGTGCTGGAGACTTCAACAAGTAAAGATTACGCAGCTGTCGAGCGCACGGATGCTCCTTTGCGGCCCTGGGATGGAGATGCCAGAGGGCTCTAGTGAAGGACCGTGGGAGCCTGTGGGCCGCAGAAATTGGACTTTATCCCAAAGACAAGGAGAATCCAAAGGGCAGAGGTACAATCGGATTTGCTCTTAGTAAAACCACTCTGCAGAGTGGAGCAATGAAGGGCAGAGGCCAAGAGTAATACAGAGAGACATGGCTGGGAGGCCACCCGTGTCCTCCAGAAGGAGGCTGGTGCTCTGCCCCGTGGAGGGAGCGGAGAGGGCAGACTCCAGACACGTTAGCAAAGTAGTGACAGATCCCAGTCCTAGTTTTGATGTTGGGGAGGGATTTAGTGGGTCTTCCCAGATATGAGTGCCTGGGTCAACATGTGAGAAGAGAGAAAGGTTAATTTAAAAGAGCTCTTGCAGGGGCGCCTGGCTGGCTCAGAGGGTTAAGCATCCGACTCTTGATTTCAGCTCAGGTCATGATCTCACAGTTGTGGAATCAAGCCTTCTTGGGATTCTCTCTCTCTTCCTCACTCTGTCCCTCCCTCACTCACGTGTTTGTGTGGGCTCGCTCTCTTTCAAAATAAATAAAGAAATGAATAAACAACCATTAAAAGAAGAGTTATGGCACTAATTCTCTGCATACTTCCCAGCAGATTGAGAGTAGCCTCTCTGTGGTTTTATAGTATATATATTTATATTTGTTATTATTGTTGTTGACTGTTGTATCCTCAGCCCCAGAACAGTGCCTGGAACACGGGAGGTTTTCAGGAAATATTTGCTGAGTGGATAATAACAGTAATGGCTCCCTTTTATCAGCTGAGATTTTATGCTCCTAGTTCACTGCACTGTGGGGAGACAGGCAATTTCAAACATGATAATTCATGTAAGAAAACGTGTCCACCATGGCGAACAAGCTGGACTTCCATGAGGGAAGGGCATTATGCTGAGGCCTCTGAAGGGTGAGTAGGAGTTTGAGGAGAAGAAAGAGCTTTCTAGGAGGAGAGCACAATACGCGTGAGGGCATAGATGAAGAGAACGTGGTCCACACATGGAGAGGAGTATGGAGACACCTATCTTGAAAGGTCAACCAGGGCTGGGTGGGGTTGGGTCCTAAAAATAGTACTACGACCCTGGCCTTGCTCCCCAGAGCAGCGGGAGGCCAGGGGAGGGTCTGAAGGGCGGTTGGAAGGCATGGCTGGAGAAGGGCTGCCTTGCCCAGATGAAGCCCAAATGCCTTGCAGGGCTGTGGCACAGGGGCGCCAGTTTTATCCACTAAGCCAGGGCCACCTGTGAGCCCAGACTGATGCATCCAAAGTTCCCTCTTAGGTCCCTGTTGCTGTCCCATCATTCCCAGCGTCTCAGCCCCAGTCAGAGCGCCCACTTGGCACCAGCTGCCCTGGTAGGTCCTTGGCACCCAGTAACCCCGTGATCCTCCAGTGAGGCTCGTTGTCATCCTCCTTGCTTTGCCAAGTGGAAGCCAAGGTGTAGAGACTCGCCCAGGTTCACTCTCCTAGAAGGCGCCGGGCTGAGTCTGGTCCAGTGCCCATGCCCTCCTTCCCCTCCGTGCCCTGGCTCTCCCACTCTCCTCACGCTGCCCCGCCAGCCGGCCCCAGGCCTGGCCCCTGTCAGGATGCGCTGTCCTCACCGGAGTCGTGCAGGTCTCCACTCAGGGAGGGCAGAGAACCGGAGGGGCGGCTCCTCCCACTTGAGCAGGCGGCACTTAGGAGGCTGTCTGAGCCCCCTCCCCACCCCCACCCCCCCGGCGGCCGGCCACACCTGCCCCGCCACTGCAGGGAACCCGCTTCAGCGTGGGTCTCCTGCCTTCAGACTGGAGCAAGATGCAAATAGACTGGGAGCGGCAGCCCCCGGGTTGGAGCGCTAGTTGGGGCTCAGAACCTTGTTCGTATAAGAACAACCCGCCTAGAACCGTCTCAAAGCTGGGAAAGTGGGTATTTACCAGAGGTGAGGTTTTCATGATGTCCTGAGCTGTGAGCCACCTGGAGGAGCCGGCCCGTTCGTGAAACACCTGCCTTTCCCTTGCTTTGCTGCTGGAGGGCTTCATACGAGAGCAAGAGAGGGTATCCTTGCCATCCCCGAATTCTTGTGCTTCTTTAGGGAATGAAAAGGCGGTCCCTGTTATTGGGGATGAGTCGGCTTTTTTTCCTCCATTGTGGTATAGTATACGGAACGTAAAATTGTCTATCTTAACCATTTTTAGCTGCACAGTTCAGTAGTGCTGAATATATTCACAGCGTTGTGATGATTTTGTCTTTTGAAATCCAGAAAAGAAAGCCTGAATTTATTTTGTGCCGAGAGGTCAAAGCAAGCTTATATTACTTCCTTGACCATCCACGACTACTACTCACATTTTTTTTCTTGTTTTAATTCTTTTTTAAAAATAGTTTATTCTCAAGTTGGTTTCCATATAACACCCAGTGCTCATCCCCACAAGTGCCCTCTCTATGCCCATCACCCCCTTTCCCCTCCCCCCCATACCCATCAGTCCTCAGTTTGTTCTCAGCATTCAAGACTCTACTACTCACATTTGACTAGTTACCAGCATTTGAGTCGTTTCTTCCGATTTGCATTGTCTTTCCCATGTCTTGCCTCCCTGAACCCATCTGGGTAGTGGGGTGGGGTGGGTGAGGGCCCAGGGAAGCCAAAATGTGGGGTAGCTTTCTTTTGAGCATGTTCTAGCGCCATCTAGTGTTGGTGGGATCTTGTGCCATCGGGGCCAGGGCTGCTGGATGGCCCCCGCTCCTGGTGGTGGCTCTCCAAACGGAAAAGAGCACCGTGGAGGTGTCTGTCTTTTGAGATCCGCCGGTTTTCTTTCCAGCTCTGATCTCTTGGAAACTTGTAGCTGAGATCTGTTTCATTAAATAGTCAGAACAATTTGTCCCTTTGAAGCTCAGACAGGGTGAGATTAATATGAACCTGATATGAGGCTATTAAGCATCAATTTTGTGAACCTATTTATAAAAGAGAGCTACGAGCGGAAAATAAAGAAGGCTGCACTGAGGGGCCCGTTTGCCAAGTCTACTTGCTCATTGGAAAATGTGATCCTGTCACCAGTTTTGTGTGGGAGAAGAGAAAAAAGAAAAAGTGTGTGTGTGCACACACACATGCACATGCTTTGAAGATGTGTGGTTATTCTGATAGTAGTAATAAGAGGAATAACGCAGTGTAGCTAAACCTATATAATTCTGTCCAACACTCTTCTAAGTGCTTTATATTTTAAACTATTTAATCGTCACGACAGCCCAAACTCACATTACTATTTGCCCATTTTATAGAGGAGGAAACCAAGGCACGGAATGGTTAAGTAATTGGGCAGAGGTCACAGTAAGTGTGTTGTGATGGAGGCATTTCGAAGCCGTGGGGTTTAGTTAGGGCTGCAGGTGATGGCACGTTTCCCTTGCTGTCCCTTGTCCCTCAGCTGGCTTCTGGCAGAGGCCGTTGTCTCTCATTTCCACGTGTCCCTTCTAATCTGGGGCCCCTCGGCGCCCCGTGCCAGGAGACAGCCGAGGCAGCACGGCTTGTGGGAACAATGCAGTCGAAGCTTGCTTGGGGTTTCTGGCTTGGTGTAGGGAGCTCCAGAGCAGGGAGCCGTGAGAAGCTGTATGTGGAGGAAGGGGGAACGGTGTGGAGTCAGTAGGTCTGAGGCTGGTCCCCCGCTCTGTCACTTACCTACGACATGACTGTGGGCAAGTGGTTTCCCCTCCTACTCCTCAGTTCCTCCATGTGGCAGCAAAGTAAAGTGAGCTTTATAGTGGGTTGTTGTTTTTGAGAGGATACGTGACATACTGATTATAAAAGCACCTTGGACAGTGTCTACCACTTATGTGCTCATTAAATCTTGCTGTTGTTTACACCAAAAAACCCTACAGTCTAATTAAAAAATAGGCAGAGGACCTGAATAGACATTTCCAAAGAAGACATCCAGATGGCCAACAGGCACATGAAAAGATACTCAACATCACTCATCAGCTGGGAAATACAAATCAAAACCACGGTGAGATACCACCTCACCCCCGTCAGATTGGCTGGTATCAGAAAGACAATAAACAACAAGTTGGCAAGGAGCTGGAGAAAGGGAAACCCTTGTGCACTGTTTGTGGGAGTGTAAATTGGTGCAGCCACTGTGGAAAATAGTGTGGAGGTTCCTCAAAAAGTTAAAAATAGAAATACAGGGGCACCTGGGTGGCTTAGTCGGTTCAATGTCCAACTCTTGATTTCTACCCAGGTCATGATTTCACAGTCGTGGATCGAGTCCTGTGTCAGTCTTAAGCTTAAGATTCTCTTTCTTTCTGTCTCCCTCCCTCGCTATCCCTCTGCCCCTCCCCCACTCACACACGTGTGCGCGCGCGCGCGCGCGCGCATGCGCGTGCTCTCTCTCTCTCTGAAAAAAAATATAATATGATTAGTAATTCTGCTACTGGATAGTTACTCAAAGAAGAAACCATTCATTTGAAAAGAAACATGCACCCCTGTGTTTATAGCAGCATTTACCTGCACCAGCCAAGATATGGGAACGACCTAAGTGTCCACTGATAGATGAATGCGTAGGTTAAGAGGGTCTGGTATAAATACAATGGAATATTACTCAGCCACAAAAAAGAATAAGATTTTGCTGTTTGCAACAACATGGGTAAGTCAGTCAGGGAAAGATAAATACCCTATGATTTCACTTCTCTGTGAAACCAAGAAAACGAAGGGGATTAAGGGGAACAAACTTTGCAGAGGGAAGCCTGAGGGAAGTCAGATTAAGTTATCTGAGAGAGAAAAGGCCAGAGAGGAGGTGGGTGGAAGATGCAGTTAATAAAGGGGATTAAGACATACAAACTTGCAGTTGTAAAATATATAAGTCACGGGGATGAAAAGTACAGCACAGGAAATAGAGTCGGTAATAACGTAATACTGTGTGGTGATAGATGGTAACTCCACTTACCGTGATGAACACTGAATATGTAGACTTGCTGAATCACTATATTGTACCCCTGAAACCGATGTTACATTGTATGTCAGCTATACTTCACTGATAAAATAAAATTTACTGTTGCTTACTTTTGATCTGGAAAGTGAAACTTTACGTTAGCTCTCCGGCCGCGTACTTCTGGTACCTTCTGCTATGACATTCTTGTGCTCTGTCGCCCAAGAGGGCTACGTCCATTTTCTGCGTTGGAGGACAGGATGGTCTGGCTCCAAGTGGACATTGGTTCCTAAATGTCTGTTCTAGTTGGGAGCACCGAAAGCTGAGAAAGTTGGGTTTATTATCTCTTCTCTTTCCAATTTCCATATGAATATATGCAAACCTGCATACATACATATATGTACACACAGACATGCATTTGTATCCACCTGGGTAAGTTTGGACAAAGTATAACAGGAGTGGTGATAAAACCAGAAAGACCTCAGACATTTGGATGGATGGCAAGACACCAGACATCGGGGAACAGATTGTGTTCGTCTGTACATTGCATCGTATGACGCAAAATCATACTATCTAGCATCTTACGGAAACCGCGAGGAAGGAAATCCTGAGAAATTTCCTGCGTGCCGGGGATAATAAATGGAAACGCATTATACAGCCCTCATTACCGCACTTTAACTTGTGTGAAGTGTCATTGCCAGTCTCCTTAATATGCAGGATGTATTGTGGGTGAAGTAACAATATTAATAAGCTCTCTCTTAGGTTCCTGTAAAAACTGGGTTCTCCTGGTCCTCTTTTCCCATCAAGTATCAGGCTCCCCAGATTCTCACCCACGGAGTCTGTCGTATTGGCACGTCTGAAGGAAGTGATTTCTTAATCCAAAGGTAGGGAGCTCCGAGAGGGGATTTTACATACTCTCTTCATGGCGGTGTAGGAAATGAGATCTGTTTGTCCCGAGAGCCCATGTGGGCCCCCTTCTCGGACCTGGGAGGAGGCCGCGGTGTCGTTGTTTAAGTGCAAGCCCGGCTTTCTGCTGAATGGTAGGAATTATAGGGGTGGGGGTAGCAGCGACACAAGGCATCTGCTGCTGCCCTCATGGAGAAAGGGGATCACCCCTGCCATCGCTCCGAGGCTCATTTGGTGACCGTTGGAGCCTCCCATCTGCCTGGAAAATCTGCCCTCCAGCCCAAGCAGGAAGGAGAGCTTGGAGTAGGCAAGGTGGTGGTGGGTCCGTCCGGCGTTCTGGGCACCCAGGAGAGCCACTGCTGCCGGCACCAGGGGGCGCCACGCGGGATGAGACACCACTTCTCGTGGTTTGGCTGCTCTGGTTCCTCCTCTCTCTCTCTTCCCCTGGGTCCTCACACTCCCCACCCCCCACCCCAGCCCCATACTCAGCATCCCATTCCTTTGATTTTCCCTGTTTTCCCCTTTCCCTCTCTCTTCCTCCCTGTTGTGGATGCGGCAGAATGACTGTGAGGCTGGTGTACAGTTGGGTTGCCCGAGGCTCCCACCTTCGAGATGCGGCCTTTCCACTTGCCTATAGGAATCATTTAAACACAGGCTTAGTAAGGCATAAGGCTCTGCTGCGGCTCGCAACCAGCTCACCCAGGTCAAAGCAGAGGTCCCGGGAAGGGTCTGGGGAAAGCTGTGCCTGTGCCTTCCAGCCCCGTGCCATCTGATTCACGAGACACACGGGGCCAGCTTTTCTTCTTCCGTGGGTGGAGTCAGACGGTTGCCGCTTCTGGCCTGTAGGGCCTGGGGTGGTGACAGTCATGACGGTCCAGTACTCTTTCCCCAGCCTTTTCTTTTTTTAAGTTTATTTATTCTGAGAGAGAGAGAGTGCACGTGCATCAGGGGCGGAGCACAGAGAGATGGGGAGAGAGAGAGAATCCCAAGCAGCCTCTACGCTGCCAGCACAGAGCCCCACGTGGGGCAGGCAGGGCTTGATCTTATGAACCGAACTGTGAGATCAGTGACCTGAGCGGGCGTCAAGAGTCAGATGCTTAACCGGCTGAGCCACCAGAGGCCCCAGCACATTCTGAGTCTTTTCATTAACCTGAGTGTCTAACATGGTAACTTTTATGCCCTCTGCCACCCCCTCTTTAGAGAAGATCTGTGATTTAAGAACTATGGAAAAAAAAGGGGGGGAGGAGAGAGTACCTGGGTGGTTCAGCCAGTTAAGCATCTGACTCTTGATCTTGGCTCAGGTCATGATCTCACAGTGTGTGAGTTTGAGCCCCACATTAGGCTCTGTGCTGTTCTTTTTCCATCTCAGGCAGTTGTGGGCATGTTCTCTTTTGCGCGCGCACGCGCGTTCTCTCAAACTAAACATTTTAAAGAAACATGATTAAAAAAAAACATCTTGGGGCGCCTGGGTGGCTCAGTCGGTTGAGCGTCCAACTTCGGCTCAGGTCATGATCTCACGGCTGGTGGGTTCAAGTCCCCTGTCGGGCTCTGTGCTGACAGCTAGCTCAGAGCCTAGAGCCTGTTTCAGATTCTGTGTCTCCCTCTCTCTCTGATCCTCTCCTGCTCACACTGTCTCTCTCTCTCTCTCAGAAATAAATAAAATATTTAAAAAAATTAAACCATCTTGTCTGTTTTGGGACTATTCAGTGCTTTGGATGCACTTGGGCCCACCAGGCATCCCTAAGTGGGATACGGACAGACTCTGGCATTTCCCCGAAGAACCTGACCATAGAATTCTTTCTTTTTGTTACATCTTGTGGTTCGGACACTGCCAAAATCTGACAGAGACTTTCTAGTACCATCCCTTCAGGATAGGATGCTCCTTCGCTGTAGCCTCGTTCATCATCTGCCTGCGGACCCGTGCACGTTGAGTCCGATGCCTGTGACGGTTTGCCCGCACAGGTGTGAGCTACAGCAAGCAAGCTGACCATTTCTGAGATCAGACTGAGGCGTGACACCCTGAGTACCTCCCCCGCACTGGCTCTTTCGCTTGCTCTCTTACTAGACTTCATAGCAAAACTGTGATGTAGGTAGGCCTCATTATCCCTGTGTCACGGGCTCACCACCTGGTGGACAGAGGGGTTATCTCGGTCACCCAAGGCCCTGCAGCAAATAAAGGGCAGAGCCAGCATTCAGCATAACCACTGGGAAGAGTCCATGGGGCAGAACAAAGCCATACTGAGCCTCAGTTGTCACTTGTGTGTGACCAGGGAACAGCCTCCTGCCGCCTTAGCCAGGCACTTCCACCCTTTGGCCACCTGAACACCTCTGAAAATATAGGACTCAGTTCACATACCTGCTGGTTCTGTATTTATCCCCCGAGCCGCTGATGACATAACCGTGTGGGTTCACTTTACCGATAGTTTCTCCCGCCAGAATGAACAGATCATCTGCGATGTGGGGTGGGGGAGGTTCAGAAGCCAGAGCGCCCCTTCCTAGCAGCCCCAGCGGAAACTGTAATCACATCAGCCTCGTCATTTGCAGTCAGCCCAGATCGCCTAAATTGGTTTCCGAGAGGGCTTAAGGTTTATGAGAACAGTTTGGCAGAGCTAAGCTGGTATTCCTAAGTGCCTTGTGCCCACGGACAGCACTGTAGATCAATACGATATATGCTTCAAATTCCAATGATAAATGAGTACCATTATGACCTAATTAGCAAGACTCCTATTTTGAATGGATAAATAATAATTCCACCACATAATCCTAGACCACTACTTGAAAGATGCTAGTAATGCTGCTCTTCCCCACCACATAGATGAAGGCTGGGGGAGCAGAATAACCACTTACAGGTTTATTTGCTCCAGTGGCGAGTAACTGTTTTGTCTGTATACGCAAACTTCTCTAGCGCAGCTGGGCTCATTATTTTTTAAGGTTTAGGTAATGTTAAAGTGTTCAGACGAAAGGGGAAAAAAGGATGCCATTTACTGGGCCGTATGTAACTTGAGGGGCTGCCCCTCACCCTTGTACTTGTGCAGCCTCAGCCCGAGTACTTGACTGAAGATCATGGCATTGGCCCGCAGTCTGCAGCCACTCCAGCTGGCTGCCCGCTGCTAGAGGAGCAGCGCCTTGTAGGCAAGAGCATGAGCTCTGGACCCACGGAGACCTGGGTTCAAATCCTGGCTCTTCCCATTCTTAATCTTTCTGAAAAGCAAGTGAGTAAGGATGATAGCAGTTCCTACTTCCTTGGGTGCCTGGGAAGATGGGGGAGATGATGCATCAGGTGCTTAGCCCCGTGCCTGCCATGTGACACAGGGCTAGAAGGATGCTAGTTTTCATGGGTAGTTTTTTCTAGACCAGGTTCACCTTCTGTATAGTGAAGGGATCAGACCACATCTTGGATTCCCAAAATGGGGTCCTCAGGTGCCCAGTGTTCCATAAACCTATGGATGGGGGTGGTCCACAGGGCATTTTTGGTCTGAATAAGAAACGCCAGATTTATTGTTTATTTTTTTTTATTTTTTGCTCTTGGCTCGGCTCAATTAGCCTCAGAGCAACACCTGTTATCTCGTGCCATTGAGAGCCTTGGATTGGCATTCCATTTGCTCATGGTTAATAAAAAAAAGGGGGGGGGGAGGATGAATTAGCACTGAATAATTGCATTGTGCTGATAGATGTTGCTGCCAGACTGGCCTCTTACGTCTTCACTTGAAAACTGCCCGTGGCTCAGAAGATGGCAGCTGTCAGGAACTGTGACCCCTGGTGGGGGGGGAGAGGGGGGTGGCTGGGCAATAAAAACAGTCCCTGGTGGTGGAAGGTTTGGAACCCTTGGTCTGGGTGGCGTGTTCCCCTGAGCCTTCTCTGATTCCGTGAGACCCGCCTATCTGGAGGGCACAGCTTTGTGAGCCCGCAGGGGTCCAGGCAGCTGCCCTCTGACCTCAACTTATTACTTTTAATAGAGATCATGACCATCTTTACCTCTTGCACATCCCACCTGCCCCCTCTTTTCCCACCCCTTATCCCCCAGGTTGTGGCCTTGGTTTGAGCCTAATAAATGTCGTGACAGCCTCAGGAAAATGCTGCCCTCACACGTTCTCCCTGCCCTAGAGCGCCCTTCTCTGCCCCGTGCCCCAACCTGGGGCCGCTCAGCCTCAGGACTCCTGACATGGGAGGTGGCTAATTCCTCATTGTGCACTGTCGGATGGCCAGCAGCGCCCCTGACCTCTGCTACCAGATGCCATTAGCACCCCTGTCCTCAAGTTGTGACAGCCAAAATGTCTCTAAGACATTGCCAAGTGTCCCTGGGGTGCCGGGCGCACCTTAACATTTTACCTTCTCCACAAAGACTTTATTTCATCATTTCCAGCCAACAGTATTCACCGGTTAATTCTAGGTGATCTCAACTTTAGTGTTTGTTTTCGTCTTGTGTTCCCATCCAGGATGTGGTCCACATCTTAGCTTCATACCTCCACAGACCTGATCCTTGTTTGATACATTGGTATTAGGTTACCGTGAATTGAGTGCCTGATACTTTCCAATCACTTCTTGCATATTTTCTCCTGTTTCCTAAAACCACTAACATTTTTACTGGGAAGATATCTGAGGCTCAGAGGCGGTAGGCAACTTACCTGTAGTGACACAGCTGATGAATGGAAGCCTGTGCCATTTCCACGAAACCACAACCTCACCAGGTCAGAGAGGGCAGTGGGAAGGTAGCTGAGATCTCTGCCTCTCGGGGGTTCAGAAATTCTCTTAAATGGTCTCTAGGAGATGAGAGTACAGGGAGGCTGGGAGTGCCCTTTGTGCATGGACGTGGGAATAAGTGGTGCAGAAAGAACAGGTGACGAGCTCTCTTCGTCTGCGAAGCCCTAGCAGCGGACAGCCAGCTAGAGTGACAGCATGCTCCCCATTGTAGAGTTGGGCACCTGGTGGCTATGGTGCTGCAGCTCCGAAGACCGTGTCAGGTGTGGGGTCAGCCCGATGTCCTTGAAATGCCCGGGAAAATGACACATCTCTTATTGGACTGAGCTCCATGCCAGGGAAGAGTAAACATTCCCTCTGGCAGCTGTGAAAAGAGGAGTCAATAATGATGAGCAAGACAAGAGGAGTGATTTGTTTTGCCTTGGAAAGCGCTGTATCTTTTACCTAAAATGTGACTTACTTGTTCTTAGCAAATGCCATTCGCAGAAGAGGAAGTTCAGGGAACCATGAGCCTAGGAGAAGACGCTCACTCATTTCAGAAGACAGGGCAGAGCGAATCAGAATGCAAGGGCCCTCTGTCATGCCAGAGAAGATCTTGCCATATTTCTGAAAGGATGAGCTTAAGGATTTTCTTGTTCTCATTGTTTCTGATGATGAAAAAAATTCCAAACAGTCTAAATGTCCATCGATGGAGTAATCAAACTATATGATGGAATACCTTGCAACCTTTGAGTTTTAAAAAAGAGCAAGATGTGGATCAGTAAGTAATACGGTAACAATACAGGTCGTGTGCACTTTGAAAAACACATGGAGTGCACCTGGGTGGCTCAGTTGGTTGAGCATCCAACTTCAGCTTGGGTCATGACCTCATGGTTTGTGACTTCAGGCCCCTCATTGGGCTCTCACCTGTCAGCGCAGAACGCACTTCGGATCCTCTGTCCCTCTCTCTTTCTTTCCCTCCCCCACTCACACTTCCTCTCTCAAAAATAAGTAAAAACATTAAAAACACACACACACACACACATGCAGAGACACCTGGGTGGCTTAGTCAGTTGAACATCCGACTCTTGATTTCAGCTCAGGTCATAATCCCAGGGTCATGGGATCGAGCCCCGCGTCGGGTTTTGTGCTGAGCATGAAGCCTGCTTAAGGTCTCTCCCTCTCTCCCTCTCTCCCTCCCTCCCTCCCTCTCTCTCTCTCTCTCTCTCTCTCTCAAAGAAAAAACTAGTGCTGACTAATGCAAACTAGTGCTATTATATTGACTATAGATATAAATGTGTATATGAAAGTATTTAAAAATGAACTTTAAAGTTGTTAAAGAGACTCAAGAAACTGATTACGTAGCGCAAGCAGGCTGAGGGATGGGCAGACAGTACAACTGAGTGGGGCTGGGTCAGGAGACCTTTGCTATACCTGAAAGATATTTTTTTAGTTAATGGAAAGTAACAAATCCTGGCCAATTTTAATCTGACTATTGAATATAAATACACACACAAATACACGTATTTTTTTTCTATGTATTTTTTAAAGTCTCCACCCTAAAAGGAAACATGCATGTTACCAAGCCCTGCCTCTCCCTGCTGGGCTGTCTGAGGATCTGATGGTGTTAATAGATGTGAAAATGCTCTGTCAACTAGGATGCAAGGCAAAGGTAAAGTGGTGTTTATTTAATAAGAATAACCACCTATTGGGCTTTTCTTTGGTCCTTGGCTAAGTAGCTTTTGGAGGCCTAGGAGGATTTGCAGTGATTTACACTCTCCATACCTTGAAGTTCATGTTCGTTTGTTTTGTAAAAACTCCCCCCGAGCACATGGCAGAGATAAAAGTAAAGAGAAAGCTGGGATTGGATTTTTATGTGCCTCTTGGAAGGCTGGGGAGGATGTGGGCGAGCAGATGCTTCCCTCCCGGAAAACAGAGACAGCTGTCCTGAGGTCCTGGGGTTTTCTCTCTCTGGCCGTCACAGTCTCTGGAAAAGATCTGACACACTGAGCGCATGCTTGCTCCATTACAGTGTCTGCAGTGTCCAGAGTTCAAGGGAAAGGAGAGTTTGATGGGGTGGGAGGTAGAGAGTCAGTCAATAAAGGGAGACGGGAGATGGGAGAGAAAGGGACGTTCGCTATCCAATATAGATGAAGGGCAAGGTGTTCAAATAGTGGTTTCTATGGCAACACGAGCCTGAGCCGGGTGTCCCCAGCCAGAGGAGACGGGCCTGGTGTGCGTACAGCTCCCTCCATTCCCTGGGAAGTTGGCCGGCTGGAGCAACCAGAGCCATGGGCAGCAGCAGGACTGGGCACAGAACCGGGCGGAAGGCAGGCTCAGACTCAGAACAGGCGCATCTGCATTTCCAAAGGCAGTAGATTCTCATTTAAGCTGCAATATTGATTTGCTCTGTGAAATTGCAGTATCAGTGTTTTGTTTTGTTTTGTTTTTCTTAAGCCATACGATTGGGACTTTGCCTTGAATCTCAGAGAAGATGTGCAGGAGCTAATTCGCTCCATTTTTTGAGAAAAATAAATCTCTGTTGCTA
>NW_027532182.1:2046700-2060004 GCF_008692635.1 Crocuta crocuta
CGCACCCAGCCTCAGCAGCGCCCCTGGCCTCTTGCCAGAGCCCCTCTGAGTGCAGTAACACCCTGAGCCTCTGCCTGGGGTTTGTCCTGCCGTCTAGACCTCATTCAGACGTCCCCACTGGATTTGTTAAGGGAGCTGCAAAAGAGCTAGACGCAAGAAAATCCATCTGTCTCTCTGTGCCCTCTCTGATTCTGCTGTGATTGCAGTCACGTTCGGTTTAATACCTACCACAGAGATCTCACGGTGCAAGTCTTAATGGTACAGCTTGTTCACCTGCCCACTTGAAGTGTGGCCCATCGTTAACTCTGAACGCCGGTTCCACAGCCAAAGCCAAAGCCGATAGGNACTACACCCTGAGTCCTAGGTGTAAATGTCTTCAAGAGGCTGAGCAGGTGGGCAGTTGTGTAACCGCCAGGGGGGCCCCATGCACATACTCCCTGAAAGACAAGCCCCAGCTCGGTTCCAGCCCGACACTGTCATGGAGGAGGGTGCTGCCATCTTCGGTTTATCAAAAGGACTCGGGCTAAGAATTTTCGGGCTAAGGTGCTGTTTAAAGGCTGGGAATGGAAATTCAAAGTCCTTTTATCAGCTGGTGCAGTCACACAAAAACCCGGCTTCCAGGCTCATGTAACTGCAGGAGGAGAAAGGCCAGATGACAGCAGGGGGATTTAAATACCACTGAAAAAGGAGCCAAGTTTATGAAACTTTTCCATTAATTCACATAAAAAGTATCTATGAAGGCCCTCCTGTATGGTGGCCACAACACTAAGTGCTTGGCATTGCAAATTCTTACCCAGCCGTGAGGTGGGGACGATTAGCTTCACCGACAGATGAGGACACAGAGTCTCAACTTGGGGAAGCAGTTTGCTTCTAAGCACAGGGGTGATTGAAAGCAGTCACTGAACCCAGTTCTCTTCCAAAGCCTGTTACCATCCTGTCGTCCCTTGCTTTCCCTATCTGCAAGTCACAAAGCACCTCCTGGCCTGAAAAAGAAATCACGGGGTGTGTGTGTGTGTGTGTGTTTTAAGTAGGCTGTATATCCAGTGTAGGGCTTGAACCCAGAACCCTGAGATCAAGAGTCATAGATAGGCTTTACCAACTCAGCCAGTCAGGCGCTCCCCGTTGGCCTGAAAGAAAACCAAGCCTGGGGACCCCCACCCCACCCCCTTGGTGGCCTGTGGCTCCAAATGAGAAACCACAAGAGGTTGGCAGGTATGGCGAATGTGGCTTTGACCACTTCACCTTCCCACTGGGCTTGGTGAACCTTCTACAGAAGATGGATTTGCCAGAAACCTTGGCTGTAATTGTTAGCCCAGAAATGGCCTCATGGGGCAGAAGAAACCTGTATCTGGGAATTCTGCATTTTGCTGCTTCCTGTTCGAGTCCAGAGAGAAAGCCACCGGAAGAAGAATAATGGGAATAAAGCCTCCACCTGTGCAGTGTTGCAGGGGTGAGTTGCTGGCATGAGTCTGTAGTACCTGTTCCTTTACTTTGTTCCCTTTTTCCCCATTAATTTTCCATTACCCCTTTTCTATTGTGTGTTTTCTAGGGATTCTAGAAAACATAGACAAGCAAAAAGAAAAGCATAAATCGGTGGGCCAGTGAGGATGTGCTAGTCTCCCACCCCTGTGTGGTTTGTGTTTGAGCTCCTTGTCGTTTCAGGGGTTTGTGGGCGGGCATGTCCGCGGATGCTAGCCTGATGCCCCCCGGCTCTTACTTCCTCTCTGAATCTCTGTGGTTGCTCGGGGGCATCGGCGTTCATTTAGTGGCAGGTCATGCTTTTCTGTTCCTGAGCTGGGATGTTGCTCCCTTTATTATTTTTCCCTTGCTGCCTTCTTTTGGGAAATGCTCCTGACAGCTGTATTCGCCAGTGGGACCAGAGGAAAGCCTTGAGTCTGATAGCAGTTATGATGAGAAGCGTATGGAGGCAAAGGGTTTGGAGGTCTAAGTGGAGGTCTGAGTGACGGCCAAGAAGAGGAAGGCAACGGGGCCATATTAGGGTTTTCCCTATCTCTTGGACATTGGGTTGTGGTGACCCCTGAGCACACATGGCAGGAGGGGAGCTGTTGTGGAACTGTCTCTCCCACACAACAGGGCTTGGAACCCTATCTTCCAAGTTCTGAGGGACATGGAGAATGTCTTCTGCCACCCACACATCACTAGCCTGTGAAGAAGGTGTCTTCCCTGGCTCAAGTAGGGGAATGTGTTGGTAACGAATTGAAATAACATTTTATGTTGAAATTTTTGTCATAGATTGTCCGGGGAGGCAATCTAGAAGGGGTGGCCAAAGTCCGTGAAGCGAACCCTTGCTTTATCCGTTTTCCTAGCCGTCCTTTCCGCCGGCGTCGTTGGCACCTTCTATCGGTGCCAGCCCATGTTGTGTGCTGGGATTGTAAAGAGAAGTAAGATCTGAGCCCTCAAGAAACTAAGGGCCTAAAAAGAGGAACAGACCGAGGCCAATTGATGAGTTCTGTTGAGTACCAACATGGCAGATAAGGGTGGTATTTAACCCCGTTTGGAGGGCCGGGGAAGGTGGGCTTTCTGCAGACTTCTCGCCACCAAGCAGGCATTCAGGACCGAGTGGAGAGAAGAAAGAATGTCAAGGGACTCTGTATGGAAATAAGGAGATGAAATGTCAAGTGGAATCTATAAGAGAATGGAAAGCAAAAACTATCCTGGATGAAATTAAGCGAGCAGAAAGCCAGAGGAAAACAGGGAAGAAGGTATTCGCATGTGGTAAAAAGAAAGAAAAAGACAAAATAACCCAATTTGGAAGGACCTAGAAAGACAGATGATTCGAGGGACACTGTCTCGGGCTGAGTCACCGACCTTGCATAGCAATATGCACTGGCCAGTAAGAGATGAGGACAAGAGGGAGTTGGGTCTGACCCCTGCTCCTGTTTACTTCTTGTTAAAAATGTCGGAGCCACGTGACTGCCTGTGTGCTGGCTCTCAGGGGTCCATGCCTCGAAGCACTGCCTTGTCCTGCCTTGTCTGTCTCAGATGATAATTGGGAAAACAACCATCACCTGGGACTCAGCAAGTAGGGGTGAGGGCATGTGCACAGCCTGAGCGTCCTTCTGGCCAGGAGTGCTGAGGCAGGTGCCGTCATGGCTGAGACAGGGGGTCTGAAAAGGGTTATGCGCCTGTCTCCCCAGGACCCCCGTGTTGCTGAGTGAGAAGGTAAAGAAAGCTCAGGTTCATTTCTACAGCGTCGGTTTTTTGTACGTAAGGCCTGCGGCAGGGATGGGCAATGGAGTTGGGGAGTGCCTTGGGGGGTGGGGGTTGGAAAGAGCGGGGGATCCTCTTCCATTCCTGGAAACAGCTACAGACAGGTGTCCTCCACCTGGAGACTGTGTGCGGTGTCCATTCTCCAGGGAAGAAGAGCCATGGCACCTCCTAGTGGCCATGTCTGTCTTAGTCACCACCTATCCCCGGACTGAGAACACGGTTTGTTGAATGAAGGCAGCATGAAATGGTGCTTGTGAAAATCCCCTTTTGGAGCTGAATGCCTATGCCTCCTGCCTTCACAGGGGCTCCCTGGCCCTCGTCCGCCCTGCCTCCAGTTCGTTTTCCTCCAGCCCAGTCCTACTTCTCTTGCTTTCTCTGACAGCTGCGTAAAGCCCAGCTTCTTGGCTCGGTAGTGAAGGTTCTGTTCACCGTTGCCTGTAGGTCCTCCTTGGTTTCCCACCATTTGCTCACACTTTTCCCTCTTCCTGGAATGCCCTCCCCGTCTCGGCCAGGCAGAAGATCTCCAGCTGTTCAAATTCTAATTCAGATGGCTCCTTGGGGTGAACCGTAGTGATATCTGGGAAGGACACTGAATTCCATCATGGCTCAGATCAATTAGAACTCTCCGGAGCTCTGACTCCCACAGCAGCACCACTGCCAGGAGTGTGAGAGCACCACGTTGACTGAGCACTTCTTACACGTACATACACAGCCAGGGCTCACATTGCACAGTTCAGGGGCCACTCCCTGTACATAGATCATCGCCGCCTCCATTTGACTGGCTCCTACAGAGCCAGTAAGTGATGGGGCCGGGCAATAATTAACTCAGGTCTGTTTCCAAAGCCCGTGTTCTTTCCATCGTATTCTAATAGATGCTAAACCCTGTGAGGTCAGGGTCCCCCATCTGATTCCTTTGTAATCTTCCCTCTCCTCCTTTGAGCTCAGTAAACATTCATTGGCCAAAACTGTTCGTCTTGTCGAGGGCCAGGTACACAGTAGTAGAGACTCTGGCATTATTAGCAGGGCTTCAAATGAGTAGGTTAGGCTTTAAAATCAATAAGTAGAGTTGAAAGAAGCAAAATACACAATTCTTCTCCTGCAAAGCCCAGGCACCAAGCCTGTTATCTTGGCATTACAAGGAGAGTCTGGATTGCCAACTGGATCGCTCCAGGGGTGCTAGGAGCTTCTTGGACTTGACCCCAGCACCCACAGCTGGGCAACTCCGAGTCCACAGTGCCCTCTGTGGACACCACCTCTCTTCCCAAAGCAGCCCATTGCTGAGCGACATACAGACTGGCACAGCCAAGGAATGGGACTTCCCAGACACGTCCTGAGAGACCTGGACCCGTCCCAGCACCCCCCGCCCTGAGGCTCGCTGGGCCCATCCCACTTGTACGGACAGTGTGGTTTATGCCGGACACCTGCTTTCCTTTGGGGAGTCTGGGACCCGGCACATGCTAGGCAGAGGGGGCCTGTGCCACCAGCCCCAGTAAACCCCTGGGCAGTGAGTCTCTAACGTGCTCTCCTGATGCACAGTATTCCCGGTGTGGTGGTGCAGCTCACTGCCGGGGGAAGTAAGTCGGTCCTGTGCGCCTCCACGTGGGAGGACTCTAGAAAGCTTGCATCTGGCCACTCCTGGACTTTGCCCCAGGTCCCTTTTCCCACTACTAATGTTGATTTCTGTCCCGTAACAAATTGTAACCATGAGCACAGCAAGTCCTCCTACTTAACCGTCATTTCTGCCGGTGGTCTTAGGGACCCCTAACTCAGGGGGAAATGAGTTCCAAGTCCAGGGCACAGTCAGACACCCTTTTTCCTTAAGAGAAGCAGGGATGATTAGGGCCTATGAGTGAAGACTTTGGAGTCCTGCTCACCTGGTTCCAGTCCTGACCCTGCCATTTACTGTGTGTTTGGCGCAAGTCATTTCCCCGCTCTGAGCCTCCAGGTCCCCAACATTGGGGATATTAATACTTGAGGAGTCAGTGTGATGGCCAGACCTAGCGGAAGAGATGTGTGGCTGGTGTGAGCTTCGTGAGTGCAGTAGCTCCGTATCGTCAGTGCTGTGTCCCCACTTCAGAGAACACAGCCCCCCAGCAAGTAGACGACCCCCATAGTAAATGTGCTGAATGTATAATCCAAGAGTAAATAAATCACCTGCCATTGCTGTGGGAAGGGAAGCACCTGGGTCCAGGAGGACCCAGAGGTTACGGTCAGTTGAGGTGTGTAAATTCCATGTGAGTTTCTGTGTGACTACCTGCTGGCCTCTGATTGTCCTGGGAGAGAACCTTCGATAGAATGCCTTGGGGGCAGGGCAAAGGGGGGATCTCCACTCCACCCAGACCTCCTGTCTATGGACTCCTCCATCTAGACTTATCAGCGAGCCTCCTTCTCCCTGCCAAGGGCACAGACTTCCCTCTGGGTTACCTTAGTTTATCTATTTCTGGGTCAGTCTGTGAAGTTGTAAATGTAGAACCAGTTCCCAAGTACATGATCTAATTAGCCAGTTTCTTCTTTTGAATGCCTAAGTGGAACATCTCACAATCCCAGTGACCCATTTCCCAAATGCTCCCTTTATGCCATTTTTCCCCCTCTGCTTCTGGAACAAAGGAGAAGGGAGGATATCACCATTTGCATATTTACTTGCTCCAGTGGTGGGCAGCCATTTACCCTCCCTGCCTTGGGGAGTTTCTCTGGCTTGCTTTCTTGTTAATGTTTCTTTTACAGGATAAATAATGTGGAAGTGTCATCAGAGACCAACAGGAGGCTGGCCAGCCAAGGGAAGCTGGAATTTACCGCCTCCCCGCAGCCCAAGGACACAGGTCCTCTTGATTTTTATTTTTTTAGATTGTTTAATGTTTATTTATTTTGGAGAGAGAGAGAGCGCGCGACAGAGTGCAAGTAGGAGAGGGGCAGAAAGAGGAGACACAGAATCTGAAGCAGGCTCCGGGCTCTGAGCAATCAGAACAGAGTCCTTCACAGGGCTCGAACCCACGAACCATGAAATCATGACCTGAGCCAAAGTTGGACACTTAACCCATTGAGCCCCAGTTCCTCTTGAAATTTTAAATGTTAGTTGGAGTTGTGCCTTCAGCAGATGAGCAGGAGGGCAGTCAGAGGAGCGAGGGGAGAGGGAGCTCAGACTGAGGGCCAGGAATCCCCAGTCCCGGTTTCTTCTCCACCACTCGGTGGTCCCTGCGACTCTGGCCGTTCCTCTTCTGTAAGTGATGAGATGATCCAGAATGTTCCCTTACATTTCTGGCATTCTTTCAGAGGGTCATCATGATGAGGTTTTGGGGTGATGATGGGGTTTGTGGGGTTCAGAGTTGATGGCCAAGAAAGAATTCCTGATGAATCTTTGGTACAAAAAGGCAGTTTTATTAAAGCGCTGGGACGGAACCCCTGGGCAGGAAGAGCTGCACTGGGCTTGTGAGGAGTGGCTCCTCATATACTATGGACTTGGGGAGGTAAAGTCAAAAGGGAAGTTTCCAAAGACACTTTCATATTCTTGCCTTTGTTCCCCACATTGCTATGGAGGGGTGACGATGGGGCTCTAGGAAACTGAGTCTCCAGGTTACTAGAGATTAGGCCATCGATAAGATTGCCTTTTTCTTGTAATTTACTAATGTTTGTAAACTGATGGAGATGCTATCAGTTTAGCCATTTGTTTTCTGCTATCAGTTTAACCATTTGTTTTCTGTCCTTTCCTTTGTCCTTCAGCCAGGAGTGCCTGAGGAATGTCGCACATATCCCACCTGAGTGGGGGAGGGTACTAGTTTGTGCTTGGCTCTCAGCTTTCCCCACACTCCCTAGTCAATTGCGCAGAGTCCGATTTTGGTTTCTGAGAATATCATACCCACTGGAAATCACACTTGAAACACCAGGTGGAATGAAACGTGAAGAATATACCCAGCTTGCTCCCACTGCCCATGTCCCCAAGCCGAGGGTGAGGCAGAGTGCATAAATGATGGCTTGCCTTTAGTGTGCAAGAGGGGACACAACCCAAGGACTCTCAGGCCTCACGGATTCCTTCTGTCTCCAAGTAGCATCCCTAAGTCACTGTCTTTATAGCCCTCACCTGCAGCAGCCCGCCTGTGGTCACCGGATTGGGGAGATAGTGCCCTGCTCTTAGAAATCACATAAGAGGTTTGGAGAGGTCCCGCTGGAAGGAAATCTAACATTGTGTAAGCAGTGTGCCCTGAACTGACTGAAGAGCCCATTACTTTCCCGCCTTTTCACCCCACCTCTCCCCGCCTGTGCAAACCCATTCCGCAGGGCGCCTGGTCCAGAATCTGCTGTGTGTCTCACTGTCCATCCTGGTTGTCCGGGAGCCTGTGTCAGGGAATTAAAGACTCCGTGTTTGAGGGGCTCCTGGCTGACTTGGTCAGAAGAGTGACTGCCTCTCAATCTCAGAGTCCTGGGTTTGAGCCCTGTATTGAGTGTAGACAGTACTAAAAAATCAATCAATAAATAAACTCTAAGAGGCACCTGGGTGGCTCAGTCAGTTGGAGTGTCCAACTCTTGATTTTGGTTCAGGTCATGATCTCACTGTTCATGAGGTTGAGCCCCGCATCTGGCTCTGCACTGACAGCTCAGAGCCTGCTTGGGATTCTCTCTCTCCCTCTCTTTCCACCCCCAACCCCCCCCATGCTATGTCTCTCAAAATAAATATTTACAAAATAAATAAGTCAGTAAACTTTAAAAAGACTAAATATGTGTGTCCCCCCCACCCCCGCCCTGTATTCATATGTTGGAATTATACTCCCAGTGTGGATTATATGAGGAGGTGGGGCCTTTAGGAGGTGATTGGATCCTAACAGTAGAGCCCTTAGGAATGGGATTAGTGCCCCTGTGAGAACAGGCCAGAGAGCTACCTTTTTCTCTTTTCTCCCGTATTGAGGATACAGGAGAATTCAGCAGTCTGCAACCCAGAAGAGGGTTCTCAGCAGAACCCAGACACGCGGGCACCCCCATCCATCTAAGGCTTCCAGCCCCAGAACCAACTTAGAAACAAATCTGTTGTTTATAAGCTGCCTGGTCAACAGTACTTTGTTACAGCCGCCAAACTAACTCACAGTGGGGCATCCGCGTCCATCCGATGGTGACCTCATTTGGAACAGAGTGGTCCATGATGAGCACACGGATCACCAGCTGACCCCGGGCAGCCTCCCTGTGGCCGTCCCACCACAGGTGCCTGTCCCACATGCCCTTCCTCCAGCCTACCTCTCCTCCTCACTCCCCATTCTTCATCCTCTGCCTCCCCTTGAGCTTGACCTCTGCTGGTAAGTGGATGGCCTTTGACCTCAGACCCACAACTCTTCCATGTCCAAGGTGGTTTATTTGCCACCCTTGGTTTCTCATTGATCAGGCTTGAGCTGGTAGCTGACAGGCTCCTCGGAGTAGATCATGGCTGTCTAGGAAATCTGCTGACCTAGAAAGGTTTTCAGATGTTGTTAACAACCCACAGAGCACACTGTCAAGTGTTTGCTTCTGTGCAGGCTGCTCCTGGCACTACCTGCATGTGATTCAGCCACTCTGATCTGTGTCCTTTTGGTGACATTCATTATTTATTCAGGGTATTGGAAGCTATGCCTCAGCATGTCATTAAGAATTCCAAATGACTTGAGTTTCTCCCTCCTTTGTTGAAAGAATTGTAATGAAAACTCTATTTTACCGGCCCCGGTTAAGTAGTAGCCGTGTTGACTTAGGCCTCTGCTCCTCACTGCGTTTTTGCTGCCTGTTTACTCCCCTGTCCAGCTCTGAGGCTTGCGACAAGTCAGACTGGTGTCAGTTCCTCACTTTGTGACCTTGGACAACTGTTTCATGTTTCTGAGCCTGGCTTGCTTCCTCTGCAAGATGGGCCCACAAACACCTACCTCGTAGATTGGTGGTAAGGACCAAATGAGAGAAGTTGAAAATGCAGAGCACTTAGCACACAGCCCAAGAGCAGAGGTATCTGTGGGGTGGGGGGAGAAAAACTTGACCTTCTTAGGTGATTCACGGGGTCCTGCAAATTACACAGACGAAAGACCAGGTTAGCCGAAGAAAAATGTTATTGATAGTAATATTTTTAACTTCATGTGCAAGGAGACTTTATGGAAAAGAACTAAAAATCCTTAAGAAGTGATGAGACCCAGAGTTTATATTCCATTTTAACAAAGGGAAAGTGATAAATTGTGGAGAAGTGACCAGATAAAAGAAAAGGGTTGACGCTTCTATGGGTGGTAAATTGCGGGAAGGTGAAAATACGGGGAAACCGTTGGTAGAAAAGAGTTATTTGGTAAGATGTGTTTTTACAGACTCATCTCAGTGCCCTCTGACTCTGGTGGCTAAAGGACGTTCTCTGCTTGGTGTAAGAGCAGAAGACACCTCGCAGAGGGACTTATGTCACCTTTACAGGGGGACATTTGTGCCCTGCTTTTAGGCAGATGAGGACAGGCAGAGCACCCTTCCTGTGTCTACTGTTTCTCAGTTACCTTCCGCCCCAAATAATCCTTATGCCAAAGCGGCATATTTTGGGGTGGCATACTCTCATCCCCTTCATATCCATCCTTTAGGAGAAGGAAGGGGCCCTTGTTCACTCCTGTGTTGGTGAGGGTATGTGGCTTTAGTAGATGGTCAGCAAAATGTTGCAATGGCTGATGTGAGAATCCTCTATGGGAGGGTCGCCTGAGCCCTCGAAGGCCCTGGGCCTTTCTTCCTCCCAGCTTCAAGGTGCTGCCACAGTAGCCCAGAGGTCACCTGGAGGGTTCTATGAGAAAGAGCTTTTGCTGGGGGACCGCATTCCCCAATAAGTGGCCTGCCCCCCCTTCAGCCATTTGCAGCGGTTACACATTAGACTTGCCCAAGGAGCTGCTGATACAATCTCAATGTCAGGGCCCCCACCCCCCCAAAATGGACTCTGCTGGTCTGGGATGGGGCCTTGTGATTCAGCGAGCAGCGAGGGCCAAAAAGCCAAGACTTTTAATTGAGAACTGAGTGGAGATGATAGAATCTTATTGAATGCCGAGCACTCAGAGGGATAAGAAAAGTCCAGTAGTTTCCCATCTTCGTTCGGGCTTCCAGATTGAATCAGAAGCCATTATCTCTAGGGGGTGATATCGTCCCCAACTTTGAAAGCAGTTTGTACAGGTATCTTGTCACTGCAGACTCAAAGTGCAGGTTTGTTCTGTTCATACAGCCGGCTCTGCCCCGAGGGACCCTGGGTAAGGTGAGGTGCCTTGGCAGAACACGAACTGGGTGGTCCTGGGTCCCTGGGATGTCCCTCCCCACTCCATTTGTCATCGTTAGCATGAGCTGAAGGACCTGGGTCTTCCCAAGCCAGTGCCACCTCACTGCGGTGAGCAGCCACTGTCTGAAGGCCTCCCATCTCTAAAGAAACACAGATTGGGTTTGGTGTGCTAACCCACACGGCTTTCTCTTGGGTGGAGGTTAAGTGAGGAATATAGTCTCAGCGCTCAGACTCAATGTGGCATTATTTGGAAACAATAACTTATTTACCAGCCACCTCCCTCCCACCTTCTGCCACCCACAGGACCGGCGGAATGACAGAGGAGGAAGGTCAGCGTTCATCATCTTCAGCATGATAAGGTTTCAAAGATTTTTAGCGTTTGATTTGTAATGTTTTCAGAAAGCAACATAAATCACACTGGTAATTTTTTTTTATCGTGTTAAAAAAAAGAGAGAGAAGGCTGAATCCATTTGGGAGAGCCTTTGTGTCAGTCACAACCTCTTTGGATCTGGTTGAAAAGCTGCAAATATTTTTCTCCACACAAAGTACATTCGGGTTTTGTTGATGATGTCGTTGTTAATACAGATCTCCTCAGGGGCTCTGAGCAACTCTAGGGGAGGATGGGAAACAGAGCAAGGGCTGCAATTTTCAGCCTGGAATAGAAGCAGCAATTTTAAGCAATTTAAAAATTCTATTAAGAGCAATCTGTTGGTCTCCTGCTGGAAAGAGAGGGCCTCGTTCAGGATAGTTTTGCCAGTGCTACAAGGGGCTGATGGGGGCTCCAGATTCTGCACAGCCCCCTGCACCCCCAGAGCTGGCCAGGAGAACCCCCACCCTTGACTGCTGCCCCTTCTCACCTTTAATGGGAACATTAATAATTTCCTGCTTAGCAGAGGATATATTACAAACACAAGAAATGAGTTGTCCAGATAAAGCAGGACCTCTGGGGGATGCCAGACAAACTTGGTTTTGTTGGAAGAAGAAAAAATTAGGGCCATTGACTGAAGAGTTTCCCCACATTGCAGCCATGGTCTATAGCACTTTTGTTAATTCTTAAATTTCCTTTTATTTACCCATCGTTTTTTAAAATCCCAGGTGACCCATGAGTCCTTGGGCAAGAGAACAGATGAACGTTGGTCAAGCCAGGGAGGTATTTTCCAGCAAACTGCCCACAAGGTAGAATGCCCGCTGTCATGCAGAGGTCATGATAAGGGACGGGGGGGAGCCCTGGCTGGGAAGCAGGGTGTCGATCTTTGGAGAAAGTAGAGTGCCTCTATTTTAGTCATTCCTGAGGCAGGCAATGACTGATGGGCAAGGAAATGTCCTCATCGTCTCTTTAGGCTTCATTTCTTGAGCCTGCATTATAGGGAATCTGGATTTCCTATACTGGATGTCCCTGTCCCAGGGGCAGAAGACAGGGCTTAGTAGGTATGGGTCAGTAGCTTTCAAGTTAACTTGACCCCAACCTACAATAAGAACTAATTTTTACATCACAGTCAAGTACAGATAGGGATGCTCTCTCTAGGCAGCACCCTGATAGGTTTAATATATTCTCTCTCTTTTAATTTTATGCTGGCCCTGACCCACTGTGTTAGTTTCTCCACCTTGTGTTTGGCCCAGGCCTGAGGTAAAGGCCACTGCAAGGGTGTATCCTCTGAGGAGTTGTTCCGCACATGAGTTCCTAGAGCTGCCTTGGCTGGGACATTCCCAGGAATGTCACTGTCCGGGGTTCACTTGTGTTCCATCGAGTTTTACAGAACAAGCCCCTTGCTGTTCCTCTGACATGGCAGGAATCTTCTCACCCCAGGGTCTTTGCACTTGCTCTTTCTTCCAGTTGGAACATGCTTCTTCCGGACCTCCAAAGGTTCATCTTCAATTCTTTACCAGGTGCCACCTTCTGGATGAGTCGCTCGCCTGCCTGCCCTGTTTGTAATGGCAACACCCCTCCCTCCCGCACTCGTGCTCACTCTTCATTACAATGTCCACCCTCTGGGGTTCTGGGGGTTGTTGCTCGGTTCTTTCCGACCAGCAATACACTCTCTAATGTATTATACTTTTTGTCTGCCCTGCTCTGCTCCCCTGTGAATTCGGCAAAGGCAGGAATTTTTGTTGTGTTGACGCACTGAACCCCAAACGTCTGGAGGAGTGCCTGTCCCGCGACAGATGCTCACTCAAGATTTTGTTGACTGAACAAAGGAACGAGTAAAAGTCACAACCCCTAACTGTGACTCTCTTGAATTGAGGACCTTAAGGAAAGGCCGAGCCCCCACTTGGATCACAGTGGAAAGGAGGAAGAACAGTGGCTTAGACAGGGAGACGATGCCATGTGAAGAAGTGAAAATGCCCGGGGTAAAGGGGAGATCGGGGACCCAGCCTCGAGGTGACAAGGGCCCGTGGCCTCTTCCCACAAGAAGAACCCACCCGCAGTCCTCGGGGGCCAGGACGCGGTGGGGGTCCCACCACCTCCCTCTGCCTCTGGCCCAGGCCCCAGTCTTCCTTCCCTGAGAGGCCCAGGCAGCAGCCGCGGGGCCTGCGTCGGGACCCCATGAAAAGCTGGGCCCCCCACTGCTGCACGTTCGTTGCTCGTGGCTGATAAGACCGTCGTGGGAGAATTATAATTCCACGGCTCTCGGGGCCGTGACTGAGACAGATAAGCAGCGGTGGGACAAAAATAAAAGCATCCTCCCCCCCACCCCCACCCCATCCCCTTTCTTGCCTGAGACACAAAGAGGAAACCGGAGTCCGCGTGCTGAATGAGCACTCGGGTGAAGTGAAATGATAACATTGCAACTTGCCGCTTCCTTGGAAGCCGCGCGAGCCGCCCAGTGGCCCCTGCGTGCGGCCC
>NW_027532182.1:2060040-2131845 GCF_008692635.1 Crocuta crocuta
GGTGACGGCAGCCTCTGCCGGCCCCGCTGGAAGCTGCAGGGACACAGCAGGCCCAGCAGCCAGCGTGCTTTTCCCGCCCCGAGGAGATAAGGCTGTGGGGGGAGTGCATTTCCATGTGCAGTGCCAGCTGGGCCAAATCCTCCCTGAAATATTTCATTCTAGGATACATGAATGCATAGCTCAGCAGTTCTTTCCACTTAACCTTTATTTAGCCTTGCAGCAAACAAATCAAACAAAACAAAACAATACAATACAATAATACTACCATACACTACAATACTGCCCCTGGGAGTTTCTCCTCCTTCTCATCAGAGGTCAGTTTTTGAAATCTTTGTATTTCATTGTTCAAGCCAAGAATTCTGTTGTCAAAGGAGATGATCTTTGAATAAAATAATGCTGTCTCATTCCCTTTACAGTCTTGGTTAACCTTTTGATAGTTGTTTTTGGTTTATTTTTCTTTATTTTTTTTAAAGTTGACTTATTTTTTAAAGAAACAGAGAATCCCAAGCAGGCTCCTCACTGACAGCACAGAGCCCGACGCGGGGCTCAAACCCACAAACCGTGAGATCATAAGCCAAGCTGAGATCTAAAGGACACTTGTAGGGATAGCACTGGGTGTTATGTGGAAACCAACTTGACAATAAAATATTTGTAAAACAATAAAATTAAAATAAAATAAAATAAAATAAAATAAAATAAATAAAATAGTACTTTTCTCAATAGAATGTAAAAAAAAAAAAAAAAAGTCAGACGCTCAAGCGACCGAGCCACCCAGGTGCTCCAGTAGTTTTCCGTTTAAGAGTGTTTTCACAGCAAAGAAACCAAGGCTGAAGGTGCACTTGTGACCTGCCCAGAGCTGCACAGGGACCTGGTGGGAACCGGACCTCACCGAGCACCGGTCTCCCCATCTCTACCCACCCAGGGCTTCCTGTCCCTGATGTCTCTGTCCACTGGGCAAGAGAACAGACACCCTGGGGTGAAGTGCTTTTTGTCACCATTAGCTGACTTCTCCCAGGAACCCTGTGAAGCGGCTTTTATTACCCCCACTTTCTCATTCACAACATGGAGATACAGAGTGGTTTTCTTGCACCTGGAAGTCAAGCTCAGGCCTCAGGGTCCCTGCAGGTGGGGGGGGGGAGGGGATGGGGAGACAGAAACTTTGACAAAGGCCATCAGTATGTAGATGTACTTACAAATAGAAACACAAGCAAAAGCAAAAACAAGAAAACCAAACCACTCACACAAAAACCTCAGCTCCTTGTGGAGTCTACTTTATAGTGATTCATTTTGGGCTGGATGAATGGAATCCAGCAATTCTCAGAGGCCAAGGCCATTTTCATGCCAGGAATAATAGCAAGCTCCTCTTGCTAAAGGGCTAGAACAGATGCACTTGTAGACATACAGACCGTGGCTTCCAACCAGGGAAGTTTGATCCTGCCAGTAAATTTGGTCACTGTGGCAACACGTCTCCTGACTTGTAAGACGACGGAGAACAAGAGAAAGTTCTTGGAGGACGGAAGCCCATGCCTTAATCAGTTTCGTACGCCCCGCCATACTTAATGCTTCCTGGGTGCTTACGGAATGTTGAAATGAACGAAACATGTAAATCCATTAACATGAGGCTCTCTGAGAATGAATTAACATCTGTCAAGAGTTGTGCAGTTCACAGACTTAGAAATATCCAAAAATAATCACCCCCGGAGAGATCTCTGAAAACCAGCAGTGAAAAGGGCTCAGCAAAAACCATAAATCATTCCATTACCATCTCATACGTGTTCAAGTAAGCACTTTTGGAAACAAGATCAGTGTATAAGCTGCATTTAGCTTTGGTGTGCTAAGCAAATTTGAACCAAATATAAATTCCTGGTGTGGTATTTTTAAGTCATTGTCGCAGGGGGTGGGGAAGGGATGCTGGGAAGGAGGAATTGGAGGAGCATCAAAGCTATTTTGATGAAAGTTTAATCTACATTTTTAGGAAGATGCATTTTGAAAAATGGGAATATCTATCACCTCCCACAGGCAGGAGTCTTCGTCGAGGGAGAAGGGACGGGAGGGCACATCCGATCTTTCTTGAGTCTTTCCAGATCACATTATTAAATGGCCTTTCTTGCTGTGCACCACATGTGGGAAGAAACCCTTCCTTGGCGTCCCTCCCCGCCCTTCGCCTCCTTATTCACAGCCTGTGGTAGGCTTGCTGAGTGTGAAGGGAGACCCAGACGGAATGTTAACGCAGAGGAAGGACATGTGAGCCCTGGGCTGTGGGCGCACATGACAGAGGGGGGAGGCCCAGTGACTGTGGCTCTCCTTCTTGCATTAGCTTTGACTTGCTGGCCGTTGCATATGGAGGACGGATTGGAGCCTTAGCCACACGCCCCTCAGCCAACAGCCGAGCAACCGTCTTTGAGCCCACAGCATCGCACTTGAGACTACTTAATTAGCCAGGGCGCTAGCTTGGCTGAAGGGGGGAGGGGGAGGGGGACAGCGAATGCTTGATTTGCAATGGCAACCCATAATTCAGTGTGGAGCCTCCATGTTAAAAAAAATGTTGGCTGACATTACAACTTCCCCCATCCCCTCTCATGACAGTCTTCTTTTCTGGACTGTTTCAGAGGTGAGGGACAGAATGGGGCTGTCATTATACTGGGTCCTCTCCAGGGCCTCAGCCCCCGTGATGTTCAGCAAGACAAAGGTGGACTCGAAGCCAAACGGAGTCTTCCTGCCCAGGTAGTTAAAACAAAGACGTGCCCACCGCCGTGCCCGCGTGTGTCTGCACGGGCGTCTGGTATAAGCTAGCGGCTAAAGCCAGGGGCAGGAAAGGCAGTGCAAATAGATGCATTAGGCAGGAAGCCAGGGTGAATCAGGAAAAGGTCTGGAATTATGGAAGGTGGAAGATAAGCAGTTTTGGTCGGTTTCCAACACAGGCAGTTGCCTGCTTTAATGTCTGGATAAGAACTTGCTTGTAATTGGTAGATGGATTGCTTAGATGTAAATGGAGCCTGAAAAGAATCTATTTCCTTCCAGCAATTAAACATTCCCCCCGTGATTTCTCCACTGTAGTTATTCAGCAGACCCTTCCTCCTTAATGCACAGCACAGAAAGGTAGCATAGCCCGGCCTGGTTTGAATTAGTTTGTGGGCTGCTCCACGTTAATGAAGTCTTACTTGTGACAAGATTTAGTACGGTGACCAGTGTGCAAAAGTGGAATTTGGACAATGCTGGTGTGAGATACCCACCAAGCAATCATGGGGATCCCTTTAAGTGTTCCTTGTTTCAACAAGATTGTAAAGGCAGGAAACCATATTTCCTGACACTTGTGCTTACCCCGTCACTGCCACACGTATTGGATAACTGCCTAAGTATTTAGAACAGTGTTCTAGAGAGGGATGTGTAGGGAAGGTGATTCTCTAGACTTCTAGTAAGTACTTTTTACCTTAAAGAAAAAGAAAAGTTGTGTATTTGGTATGTGGGTTGACAGGATCGTGTGTATAAGTAATTAGTCAATGTCTATATTGGTGGAACATGTTAAAATTTTTATGGATGAGGCACCTGGGTGGTTCAGGTCACGATCTCACGGTTCGTAAGTTCGAGCCCCGCTTTGGGCTCTGTGCTGACAGAGCCTGGAGCCTGCTTGGGATTCTGTGTGTGTGCCCTTCCCCCTGCTTTCACCCACGACCTGGCCGACTAGGTGAGGGAAACGAAGACCTAAAGCTTCTAATGAGAGAGAGGAGGTCAGGGTCGTTGGCAAGAGTGAATTAAGACACCCAGTGGTAAGGAGTGTTTCCCTGCCCTTCCCCCTGCCCCTGGTGACCTCTAGGTTTCAGAGAAGCCAGCGGTGTGGTTGAGTCCTGTGGGTCTCAGCCATGTGCTCATTGCCCCCACACTTGTCCTTGTCCTCTGATTGATAACCTCACCGTTCCCTACCCCTATGCCCTGCATACCGCCTTAGATCGCTTCTCGTTCCCAGAAAAACAGATGGCTTGCTTCAAAACATCGTGCTTGGGCAGGATCAGAACGCTAGAGATGATGGCTGTCACGTGCACAGATCTGCAGCGAAAGGAGGGCGCCGTGATTGGGGCTGATCTCCGGCAGGAGAAGTGTCCAGTCCAGTCCATGCTCGTCCACCCGTGTGTGTCTGTTCTGAGGCACCGCACGGCGGATCTCCTGCCAGTGAAGGAACGTCAGCTAATGGAGTGTCTGTGGCAGCTGGTTGACTCATCCTAGAGTCTCATAGTTTAAAGCTGACAGCTCTGACTCTTCCTTTAGCTTCTTAAGTGCCGTCTTCTGGACAGATAGAGATGCCTTGCAAGCAGGCGGCTGACCAGATTCCTCTACGTCCTAGACCTGGAGGCTAGATTCGAAAATTTGCTATTTACAAATCTGTTTCATCTTGAATTAGCCATGATTCAGTTGTTACTGTCAGTTGAAGGAGACATCTCTCAGTCTTCTACAACTGACATGCTTTACAAAAGCCTAATAAAATCCTGTGTGTCCATTTTAAAAGGATAAAAACTTATTTTAGGGCATCTGGTAAACACAGAAGGAAACAGTCACACATATTTCCCTCAACATAGATACATAGATTATCAGCAATTGTATTTAAATTTAAATGTTTCCATATTCTGTCATTTTCTTTTCTGTGCATATGTAATGAGAGTTTCTTGTTCTTATGCAGTGATATATTTTTTCAGTTGAGCATCCTACCTTTTCCTCACTTGTATTAATAAATGTTTCCACATATTGTTATAAACTCTTAATAAGGATTCTTTTTTTGAGAGAGTTCATGCTTGGGTGAGCCGTAGAGGGGCGGGGGAGGGGCAAGAGCGAGAGCAAGGGAAAGAGAGAGAATGAGAATCTTAAGCAGTCTCCATGCTTTGCGTGGAGCCCAGTATGGGGCTTGATGTCGTGACTTTGTGATCATGACCCGAGACATCCAAGCGCCCCTTAATAAGCATTCTTCATGATTGCACAATTTTTGTTATTTTTACTTCGCCACACACCTATGGGTGAACATTTAGGTTTTTCCACTGAATTATTATACACAAAGCTGTACTGGTCTGTCTGTAAAGCTTTGTTACATCTTTTGGATTACTTCCTTAGGATAGATTTCCGTAGGATTCATACCAGGTATGAACACTTAGGGCTTGCTGCACTTCAATTACTAAGTTGTTTTCCAAATGGATTGTATCTTTTTACACCCTCACAAGTAATTGGCTAGAACCTTTCACCACATCCTTGCCAACATAGAATATGACCATTTTTAAGTGACTTGTACATTGCTAGTCAAGAAATGTTATCTAATTGTCTTTAATGCTGCAGCTCCCTGTTAAGTGTCTATTGAGACTTTATTTTAGGAAGACCTGCTGTATTTTGCATAGTTCATGGAAATTCTAGGAGAGTGCTCTTCAAAAAGGAAGTTATTTATTTTCATTCTACTTTTTGAAAACTCTCATCACCACCGCCACCCCCACTCCCACCCCCTGTAAGTCGTTTTACCTGAGGAAATATATAACCAAACTACAAGGGCAGGGAATTAATACTCCAAAGATTGTGGTGATTGAGAGGGCCACCCAGTTCTCAGGCAATAAACAACCTTACCTGGATTTTAATTTTTCTGACTTTAACTGTTTAATAAGTAACCATTGAGTGCCTACTGTTTACAGTCCTTCCTTCCTCCCTCCCTTCCTCCATCCCTCCTTCCTTCCTCCTTCCCTCCCTCCCTTCCTCTTTCCTTCTTTCCTTCCTTCCTTCCTCCCTCCCTCCCTTCTTCCTTCCTCCCTCCTTCCCTCCTCCCCTCCCCTCTCCATCCTGTGACAGTTTAGGGGAACGTCTGACGGAGGAAAATTAACTGGCTAATCCATGTGCGGCAGCCCCTGGCTCCTGTTCCTCTTCGTGCTGAACATGATTTATAGTTGTTTGGCAGGAGGTCAAAACCTGATACCTCAGAGTAGGGGTAGAGGGGGAAATATTTGATTTCTTTGACACCGTTTATTAAAAATTCATACATATGGATCTGAAAATGAAACATTTCTCCATGTCAACATGAGTTACAGCGGGAGCCTAGAGCAAGACTTCAGTATTCGAGCACGACACTGTCCTCAAGTCACACCAGCCGAGCGGGTGCCTCTGAGAAGGAAAGGGGAGAAGCGCCATGGGGTTGGCTGGTGGAAATGAGATTTTTCCTCTCCTTTGCCTGAGGGCTTTCCTTGTAAATAGGGGCCAGTTTATTAGAAAACCTCTGTGTCTTAAAGAGCCCAGTTTATTCATTTATTCTTTTGTCCTCTCGTGTGACAAATATTATCTAGTCTCAGCTGTTGGTAAGGTGCATATTAACGAGACGTGACCTATTTTGAAACTCCCTGTTCTTTCTACTTTCTTTCTTCGTTCCTTGTCCCTGACCCTTTACTTGGGAGTTGCCTAACTTTTATAATGTCTAGATTGCAAGCCTTTTATTGTAAGTGCTTGCGAGTGTGATCTCGCCCGGGGCTTCTCAGACTGTTGTGCATACAAATCACCTGGAGATCCATTAAAATGAAGGTTCTGATTCACTAGGTTATGCATGGGGGCTGGAAAGACTGCATTTCTACCCGGCTCCTAGGAGACTCCGTTGACGCTGATCCGAGCAACCACACTTTGAATAGCGAGGCTCTAGTCCACATATCTACACCGGGTTTGAGCATGTTCCCCCCAAATTCATGTCCACCCAGGACTGACGAATGTGACCTAACTGAAAAACAGTCTTTGCAGGTGTAATTAAGTTAAGAGGAGTGTATTATCATTCTCCAGAAACACAGAATCGATATCTTGCCGTCTGTCATCTTTGGAGAGAGAAAAGAGCTTGATTAACTAATTGGAAAGAATCACGTGATTGTGGGAGCTAGCAAGTCCAAAATGTGCGTGACAGCCCAGCAGGCTGGAGAGAGTTGATGTTGCAGTCCTAACTCTGAAGCCACCTTCTTCCTGGGAGAACAACCATCTTTTTTCTTAGGACCTTCAACTGATTGCACAAAGCCCATCCACATTCTAGAGTAACCTGCTTTACGCAGAGTCTACTGATTGAAGTGTTAACCACATCTAAAGAAATAAATACCTTCATAGCAACATCTAGACTGATGTTTGATGCTAGGTACCATAGCTTAGCCAAGTGACCCATAAAATTAGCCATCACAACGAGGCCTTATCAGATTAGGGTGGGCCCTAAATCCAATATGACTGGCATCCTTATAAGAAGAAGGAAATTTAGACATACCCATACTGGACCGTGAGAAGACAGAGACAGACTGGAATGACATATCTACAAGTCAAGGTATGCCAAGGATTACCAGGAGCCACCAAAGCGAGGAAGAGGCAAGAAAGGATTCACTAGAGCCTTCATTTATGTTGTTTTAAGCCACATACTTTGTGGCACTTTTTAGACCAGCTGCTGAAAACTAATAATCCTAAATAATAGGCCAGTGACAAGCCTAAGAACATCATCACTTACTTGCCTTTTCTGGTAACCCACTGCATTGAAAGATAGACCCAGAGTCTGGAAAATGCACAAACTGCAGCATTGCATCAGAGAAGAGAAGCTCAGAACTTCTGTGACTGAGAACGAACTGGTCAGGGCTCCCCTCTCTTCTCTCCCCTTCTTGAGAGCTGGTCTGAAAATGCTCATCTGTCTCCTCTGCTTTCTCTTCTCTCTGCCCCCCAGGTTTCATGGCAGCCTGGTACCCGATGAGGAGGAGTTAAATTTGCTTTTCATTGAACAAACTCTACTAATTAAAATGTACCCCCACCGGGATTGCCACTTGCCATAAGTAATGCATATTTCATTAACATTTGCTTTAAAAACCAACAGGATCATAAAGTTAAGATTGCTTTAGCCTAAATGCTGTCCAGATTTAATATGCATGATATAACCTCCTGGCATAGCAATGAGCTTGAGCAGGCAATTCTCGGTGCTTCACTGGTGCTTGTGTTTAACAGGAGGAGAATCAATACCCAGGTGAGGGTTTGGCTAACAATGTGAGCTATCAAGAACTCAAGAAATAATTAAGCTCATAATCTTACCAAAGTAACATTGTTATAGGCAAATGGATAAATGATTTTATTCTGGATGGTTTTTTTTTCTCTCCCTTGCCTTGGGCACATTTGTTGGCATTTTCCGAAGGAGATAGAATCAAGAGATTTTTTACCCCTAGGGAGTGTTGTGATCAATAGGGTTAGCCTCCACAAGGAAAGCAAAGCTGTAAATGTCACTCATTTCACTTCTCAGCAACAATTGTGTGTGTGCGCATGCGCATCCATGCGCATGCACTGAAGTCTGAAACCAGTGACTGCAACTTCGGGNCTCTTCTTAAGAGTGATAACATGGAGAAACCAAACTCCTAGATAATGTGATTTCTCAACTACCTAATTCAGCAAATCAAGGTGACTCTTAGGACTGCCTCAAGGGGGACCTGAGACTGAACACAGCCCCCATCATTCTTCAAGCGTGAAAATGATGCTTCTCAGTGTGTTGACAGTTGGGCTGAAGTGTAGCTGGAAAGAATGCCGCGTAATGAGGAACTGTGTTCCCATGGTGAGGCTCACTCTGCTTTTTGACGCCCCTTCCAAGAGCCTTCTGTTTACTGACTCGTGTCGGTGCAAACTCTGGTTATCCAGCATCAGCCAGACCCTTCATGTGCTGGATACACAGATCCTTCTTATTGGTCTCCTCCTAGTTGGTGGCCCATCCAGTTTTAAAACCATCGTCTTTCTCATGGAAAATAAAAGTAGGCATGAAGAATTAAAAAATGCGATAAATNAAAAACCATCTTCTTTCTCATCTTCTAGCCCCGTCTTGCGGGAGCTCATGCTTCCCTCTTGACAGAGAAGATTCAGTCCACCTGGGATGAGTTTCTTCAACTTCCTTTCCACCTTGGACTCAGGCTTCCCTACTGCCTCTCCCCTTCCCCTGTGAGGATCCTCTCCTTCTAGAAAGCTGGTACCTTTCTTTGCCCTCCCATTGTTCATCTGCCAACTGGTCTTCCCTTCCCCTTGTTCTTCCTCAGACCAGCCCCTCCTATGCGCAGTGTCAGATCTTTCCCAATCTTCCTTCCGGTGTTAAGTCCCCCGCCCAAACCCCCTCCAAAGACCACCCCCTGTGCCTTTTCAATTAAGAGTAAGCTCCTCTGCCGGCATTGCCATTCCGAGCTTTGACCCCAGTGGACTTTGACATACCCTGTCCCCAGGCCTCAGCAAAACTGGATTGATTATCGTTCCCCAGACACACCTTGTCGTTTCCCACCTTCTACTGCCCGGTGCTGTTGCCATCCACATGGTCCCCCCAGTACTTAGATCAGAAGAGACAGCGCGAATGTTGGTTTCCTTCCCCAAGTGCCACCTCCCGTTCTGCATCCTGGTCGCCGGTGGCCCTTGCCTGCCTCTGGTAGGGTATCATTTTCCTCACTCACAGCGTTATTCGAGGCCCCTTCCATCATAAGCCACACTCTTGTGCACCTGGGATTCGTCATCGTCTTTGCCTCTTCCTGCTGCTTGCGGCCAGGTGGTGGCCAAGCACACCGCGTGCACACGGCTTTTCTTGAAGTACCTTTTTATTGGCGCCATCTGTTCAGCATAGATCGTCGAGTATCTTCTCTGGGCCAGACACCCCCCTAGACCCTGGACGTAGGGCAGTGAACCAGATGAGTGAAAATCCCTGTCCGCCAGGAGCTGAGACTCCAGAGAGACTAGAAACACGAGAAATACGTAGGAGGGCGTTGCAGGAGCCTCGTGAGGCCGCGGCGGGGAGGGGGCAGAGCGTGGAAGGAGCCCAGGGTGGAGAGGCGTGTGGGGACTGGACAGCGAATACGGTAGGAGCGTGGCAGGGACTTTGGCCGCTCCTCCGGGGAAGATGGAGCCCGTGGGAGCCCCGAGCGGAGGGGTCAAT
This sequence comes from Crocuta crocuta, assembly GCF_008692635.1. Taxonomy (NCBI): domain Eukaryota; kingdom Metazoa; phylum Chordata; class Mammalia; order Carnivora; family Hyaenidae; genus Crocuta; species Crocuta crocuta. The sequence goes on from NW_027532182.1 coordinate 2,069,951, forward strand.
GACAAGGTCTGCCTCCCGCAGGCTGTCCCTGGCTGCTGCGTGCAGGAGAGCCTGCGGAGTGTGGGTGGGCGCTGGGAAGCCGCTGGGCGCCATCCCGGCATGCGAGGGCGGCCCCACCACCCCTGGCCGTGACAGTGGAGGTGGTGAGAAGTTCTCGGGAGAGAATCAGGCTGTGTTTTGAAGTGGGTCGGCCGGAATTGCGTATGGATTTGATGCGGAGTATGAGAGGAGTTGAGGATGACAACGGCCTGCGTGTTTGGCCTGAGGAAATGGCAGGATGGAGCCACCGGTAACAGAGATGGGGGGAGGGGGATTGCATTGCAAGGACAGCTCAGGAACTCGTCTGGGGGCATATCACCTTCGGACTGAGTGCAGGTGGCCTCAGATGGCTCATCTCTGGACAGTTTGGAAACTCTCCACCACATACATGGCTGAACATCAACATTTTTTTTAGTGCTTATTTATTTTTGAGAGAGAGACAGAGCGTGAGTGGGGGAGGGGCAGAGAGAGAGGGGACACAGAACCTGAAGCAGGCTCCAGGCTCTGAGCTGTCAGCACAGAGCCCAATGCGGGGCCTGAACTCCCAGACCGAGAGACCATGACCTGAGCCAAAGTCGGATGCTTAACCGACTAGGCCGCCTAGGCGCCCCTGAAAATCAATTTTTTAAGAATACATGACTTAGGTGAAAAAGTAAGTCTTCCTTGCTACTCCTGCTGTCCTGGGATAATTATTGTTCAGTTTGCTTTTTGCTCTTTTTTTTTTTTGGCAGATAATGTGTTTCTACAGGTTACAAGCCCAGCCCTGAGCAGGTTAAGTGCTTGATAAGCATCTCCTCACAATAATCTCTTCTCAAGTCTTTGAAACATAGATACCTTTATTCACCTTGTACCGGACCAGGAAGTGGTATCAAGGGGAGTAATTTACCCCAGGCTGGTGAAAGGGGGGAGAGGGAGCGAGTGGCCGGTGGTCATGGTGTCTCTTCAGACCCAGAAGCCTCAGCTCTTGACCACTGTCCTGGGAGCAGAAACCCCAGGCTTTCACGAAGGAGCCTCCTGAACCTTCTCTGGCATCTCCTGCTGTGGGGTTGGATGCGAGCGACTTAGTGTAGCCCCTACCTAAATTAAATTAAAGTGGTCTAATTAAACGTGGCTTTTCTCAATAGACTGCCATATTTCTAATTACAGCTTCTCTCCTGAGAAGGCAGCCCAACATTGTTTTGAAAAGTTGCTCAATTATTAATGGTTTGATAACACTTTGAAAATGTGAAGTGTCATTAAATTGTTAATAAGAAGGCCCTGAAGGGGGACGGGAGTCAGTTTTGCATGGCTCCCTCTCCCTCTCTTTTTCTCTCTCATACATACACACAGAGATGCACGCGCGCACACACACACACAGACACACACACACACCTTTAGCATTAGAAATAAAAGGTAAAATCAACTAAGCTGCTAGAACGCCTCTCATCCTGTCTCCCTAACTTTGGCTCTGACCCTTTGATCTGAGCCTGCAGACAGCAGACATGAGGAGCTTATGTAGACAGGAGCAGGGCAAATCACTGGGAACAAATTGCTTCAGGGAGGCAAACTAAGGAGGGTAAACTGATCAGCTCTAAACAGGAGGTGGCTTGCATTCCGCTTGCTTGGAAGTGATCCCTGGATGGAACTCTGTCCTGGGCTTGAACCAGTCCTTTCCAGGTAGAATAAATGAGGTCTGAAGCTATAGAACACTGATCACCAAGAGGTATGCCAGTTTGCAGGTTTTGGAGCTGGAAGACACACCAAAAAAGAAAAATAAGATTTTGAAAGAGACTTAGGAAGGAAGTCAGGAAAAATAGGCCAGAAGTGTAATGGCTGTGATTGATCTTGGGAATTCAGCCCCCCAGGTTCAAATGTTTGGCATCGTTCAACATTTCTTTTTCTGCCCTATCCACTTTCCCCCCATCCTGCCCTCCTTTAAGAAGAAAGGAGTGGGTTCTCATCTTGGTAACATCTACTGCTTAGTAGTATATTTGCATTCCTGGGAGAGTTGCTTCACTTGGTTTCAGAAGTTCTATGCCTTCTGAAGTGGGGGCGGTGGATAGTCGCCAGTCACCTTCAGTTCCCTGTTGAAGCTTTTGCAAGCACCATTCTGTAGAAAAGAACATGATGACGAGTCACAAAGGCTTTCCTCCTTTATCTGTCACCTTTTGCATCTTTGGGAAACCGTTCCTGGACTTACCAGGGGCCACGGGTCTTAGTCTGGGAATGCAGGCTTTTGGTTATCATTACACACGTGGAGAGCCTGATGTTAATTAAGCAAAGGAGCCAGGCTACCATGGCGGCACCAAGAAGTTGCTGTCTTTGAGAAAGCAGAAGGAATTGGAGAGAAAACGAGAAGTCTGTGAGGTTGGGATTACAGTTTGAGAAATGGACTCATCATTTATTAATAGTGGCTTCCAAGTTTTTGAGCACTGGATAGTGTACCAGGTACTGTGCTGAGGACTCCATGCATGTCGTGAGGAATGTAGGTGGTGGGTTGCTTGTGTTCCAGGCGAGGAAGGCGGGACACTGGTGGAGTGAGTGAGCTAGCCCCAGACACACCGTGGTAGTTAGCTAGCTTTTGAGAAGTACTTTCCATAGGCTAAAGTGAGTAAAATACCAGCAGCCTGAGTTTTTATTAAATACTAGTTTAAGCCTATGTAGGAAATTTACACATTCTCAAAGCAAATCTAATCTTAGCTGCTAGAAGCAATTTTTTAAGTGTCATTTGCTTTGGAAATACAGATGACTCTTGAACAATGCAGGAGTTAGGAGTGCTGAACCCCTGTGCAGTCGAAAACCTGTGAATAACTTGTGGGGCGCCTGGGTGGCTCAGTCAGTTAAGCATTGGTCTTCAGCTCAGGTCGTGGTCTCACGGTTGGGGAGTTTGAGCCCCGTGTCGGGCTCCGTGCTGATGGCTCAGAGCCTGGAGCCTGCTTTGGATTCTGTGTGTCCCTCTTTCTCTGCCCCTCCTATGCTCATGCTCTCTCTCAAAAATGAATAAATGTTAAAAAGTGAAAAAGAAAAAAAAAAGAAAATCTGTGAATAATTTTTGGCTCCCCCAGAAGGTAACTACTAATAGCCTGTTGTTGACAGAAGCCTTACCAATAACATAAACAAATAACACATATTTTGCATGTTACATGTATCCTATGCTGTATTCATACAACAAAGTAAGCTAGTGAAAAGACAACATTATTAGGAAAACCAACAGAAAATACACTTGCAGTACTGTATTTTTTAAAAACCATATGTGAGTGGATGTACACAGTTCAAACCCACGTTGTCCAAAGATCCACTGCATAGAAATACTGGGTTTCAAAACATGTTTTGAATCTGCTGTCTAAGCCCCAATTGAATTAAAGTACATTGACCATAATACGAGAAGGTATATTACACATTGTACCCAACTGTTGTAAGTATACATAGTCGGGGAGAGGTGAACAACTTAATATAGTTTCGACAAAAGAAAAAAAATTTAACTTCTGAAGTCTGCCACCCAGAAGTTTCTATTCCACTACTTCTTAAAGTATAGGTGGCTTCCATTCCTGTAACCTTGGACCTGGACCCCAGTGTAGCCCTGAAGAAGTGATATGGTGGGATTAGGGCCCTAGAATCTATATCTTAACAAGTTCCAAAGGTGATTCTGCTGCACATAATATTGAATTTCCTTCAGACCGCCTCTCTCTATGTTTCTTGGCTTCTTATTTGTTATTTCCTATCTTTTTGTGCTGCTCTCTGCAGCTTTCTGAGTAATTCCTCTTTCAGTCCATGTATTCTCTTTTCATCTGTTTCTAATCTGTTAAACTGGTCCATTGAGTTTTCAATTTTAGTTACAGTATTATTCACTTATAGATATTTCCGTGTGGTTCTTTTTCTAATTTCTTTGGCCATTTACTATTTGCTGCAGATGGATGTATTCAACCCTTAATTTCTTTACAAATAGCAAGCATGTTTACAGTTTGGTGTGATCATTTTAATAGTTGAAGTCTTTGTGTGTCTGTGTCTGATGTCGGTTGTTTCTACCAGTTTACTCATGGTACGTTGGTTCCTCAAGCGCTTGGTATTTGGGGCTGTATATTGCTCATAGTCTTTGAAAAATTGTTTGTGGGGATTGATTAAGGTCTATGATAAAAATGCCTTTCTTCAGAGAGGTTGAGCTTGGCTTCTTCTAGGTGCCTGGAGTGTTAACCAGTACAGTATCACTTCAATCCAGACTATTGAGGTTCCCTAAACCACCTAAGTAATGCAAACCCAAGGTACACAGCCCAAGAGAGGGCTACTCCTAGTGATAAATTCCTCCATGTCTCCCTCGTTGCACCTGTCGCAATGATAACCCTCGACGCAGTCACCTGGGTGAGGGGGAGGCGCCTTACCTCTGCTTCATCCTGACCCTGAGACTTAACTCTTTGGAGTCATGTGGTAGAGGAGGGGTCCTTTAGACTCCGCTTTGGGCAGGCCCTGGATCTCAACTTCAGTCTTTGGCAAAACTAAAACCCAAGTTGGTACAACCACCATTGCTCTTAGGAGAGAAGCTATCTTCGTTTTCCAGATGTTTACTCATTACTTTTTGTCCCTTCTTCAATGCTTTTAAGATGTTTTTTAGAAAATATTTTGAATTGCTTCTCGGCCTTTTGGCTAAGATCAAGTGTAGAAAATATTTTGCTCCAGCGTCATAGTTATTTTTTTTTCCATTGGGAAGGTTGGTGCGAATAGATAGCCCACCATATTGCCAGAACTGGAAGCCTGTGTCCTAGAGTTTGACAAGCATGCCTCTGTCCTCTCCAGTCCACAGTGATAGAGAAGGGAACAGAAGCCCTGCCTCTGGCCTGCTACTGGGGAGAATGCTTGTCATTGCCCATATCTTTCACTTTTGTTCTCCCTAAGGTACCCCTGGGTCTCAAGTGAGATGGCTCCAATCTCAAAGCACCAGTTACTGCAATGCAGCAAGAAGGTCCAGTGGTGCTTTTAGGAGGCGAAGGGGATGCCATGGAGGTCGGGAATCCTTAGATTCTCAGGGACAGGGAGCCACAGCTGTTCAGATGAGCCGGGGCTAATCTTCCCTCTCGCAGTCGCTGGGTGTCTCTAGCCAGCAGATGCGCTTTGATTAATGCAGTGGCACAAGGTGGCCTGTGTCCACCGCAGAGGCTGATAAATGCAAGTAGGAAAGAGTGCTCCAGCTTCTGTCATTGAAAACTGGGTAGATGGTCTGCACTAGGGCCCTGTCGCTCTCGTCTTCATTATCCCCTCAGATGGATTAATTGGTCTCTTGAGGTGAGATTGCCACCGGTTCTGAAGGGTGCTTCCCTTTGCCACATTCTCGCTTGCCCTTCACTCTGCTCCTGAAAGTCACTCTTGAAAACACACATTCCTCTCCACCTGGGAAGCCTGATTTATCACCCAGCTCCTCAACAAGATAAAAACCTCTGGCCATAAAACCCTGTTATGCATTATGCTCTGTTGGTTTTGTGTCTAGACAGAGCTAAGAGACCCCTTTGTGGCCCGAGCTATACCTAGAGATGACTGTATTTACTGTCTTTTAGAAGAAAGATGGACTCGACAGCTTTATATATTAGACAGAGACCAAGGAGTTTGGCAAAGAAAGCTGTGGGTGGGGCGGGGGAGGGGGGGTGGCGCCTGGGTAGCTCAGTTGGTTAAGCTTCCAACTTTGGCTCAAGTCAGGATCTCATGGTTCATGAAATTGAGCCCTATATCGGGCTCTGTGCTGACAGCCTGCTTCTGATTCTGAGCCTCCCTTTCTCTCTGCCCCTCCCCACTTGCTCGCTCGCTCGCTCTCAAAAATAAAAAATAATAATAATAAACATTAAAAAAATTTAAAGAAAGCTATAGCCAGGAAGTCAGGAGATGACATTTTCAACTCTGGTTCTGCCCGTCCTTCCCCAGTGAGAGAAAGCAGAGCCTCATGGGGTTCCAGTCCTGACGCTTAACTAATTCTGTGACCTTGGGTGAGTTACTCGTATCTGCCTGAGTTCATCATCTATAAAATGGAGATAATGATGGTACCTATCTCATGGTGTTGTTGTAAAGATAAATCATGTAAATTGCTTAGAATAGAATGCTTGGCTATAGCATGCACTCAATAAATGTGAGCTATCATGATTATTATGCTAGCCCAGAGCAACTATGTGCAGATACTGTCAACACCTATAAAACAGTCCCCCATTCCAATGAGTCATGGGAGCTAAGAGCTCCCATTTTGAAAAAGGAAATTGACAGTGGTAGCTGGCTTACTGGAGAGAGCTGGTCCACATCCAAGGATCTTTTCCACACAGTACGTCCTTGCCAGACTGACTGCACGTGTGGTCTAGGGTTATCATGGTCATTGCCAAGAGAGATGTGAGTTACTGAGCCAGGAGACACCCATATTAGGAGCATCTAGAATCCGGGAGTCTTTGGGACATGCAGAGGGAGGGCTAGAGATCACCACCGGGCAGGTGCTACTCGGAATTAGTGAGGTGGACGGGGTGTGAGTCCCACACCGCTGACCTGTCACAGCCTCTTGGGGTCGAGAGAGCCAAGCCATTCCAGCGTTTGGCCTGGCTGCTGAGCTCAGTCCTCCACAGAGCCACCCAGCCACCCAGCCACATACAGCTAGGAGATTATGTTAAAAACAAATTCCCCCATGGGTTGCCTGGGTATATACATTTTTTCAAAGTCATTGAACTGTAGGCTCAAGATGTGTATATTTCACTGTACGGAAATTACAGTGTTTTTTAAAATGAGATTTTTCTCCCCCATAAGTTGGTAGTGGAGCTTGCATAGATGCATGGGCTGTCACCATGGCCTGAGGAGGGCCCTTTTGTGGTCACCAGCTGTGGGGAGGAACAGCTGTTACACATCTCCTGCAGAAGTGAGTGACCTGNGAGAGAGAGAGTGCATGTGCACAGGGGAGGACAGAGAGAGAGAGGGAGAAAGAGAGAGAAAACCTGAAGCACGCTCAGCACAGAGCCCGACACAGGGCTGATCCCACAAACTGTGAGATCATGACTTGGGCCAAAATCAAGAGCCGGACACTTAACCAACTGAAACACCCAGGCAACCCCTGACCCCTTTCTTAGCTGCTTCTCCACCACCCATCTTTCTCTGACTTTCTACTTTTTTTTTTAATTTTAAAATTTTTATTTTTTATTTATTTTGAGAGAGACAAAGGCAGCATGAGCGAGGGAGGGACAGAGAGAGAGAGAGAGAAAGAATCCCAAGCAGGCTTTGCACTGTCGGAGCGGAGCCCAATGCAGGGCTCAAACCCACCAATCGTGAGATCATGACCTGAGCTGAAATCCAGAGTCGGACGCTTAACCGACTGAACCACCCAGGCTCCCCTCTCTGACTTCTTACTGCCTGTACTTTTCTTCTCAGATTTTGTTGTCTTGGTTACTCTTTTAATTTATAGTTCATCTTTTTTATGATCAGGAAAAAACATGTCCATCTTAAGAAGAAAAATTTAACTGCTCACAAGTGGATAAAGTAGAAAGTGCACGTCTTTCCCCACCTCCAGTCCCATTTCCCAGAAGTGACTGTCATGCGTGGTTTGGCAGAGCACAGCCAGGCCCTGTCTAGGGGTGCATGTGTCTATAGAACACAAACATTTGGACGTGTAGGTAAATACATATCCACACACAGCATTTTGTTTCACTGCAAAGATAGAATCATTTGCATGGTTCTGCATCTTGCTGTTAGCACTTAACAGATAGTGGGTATTTTTTCATGTCAGCAGATACACTCTGCCTCCCCACTCTTTTTCAGTGGCTATATAATATGTCTAGTGCTTGGGTGTATTTAATCACTCTTTCTTCTCCATCTCTAACCCAACTCAAGATGGCTATGGAGTCAATTGAGAGGGGCGCCTGGGCGGCTCAGTCAGGTAAGCGTCCAACTTCGGCTCAGGTCATGATCTCATGGTTTGTGGGTTNTGTTTGAGACCTGCGTCGGGCTCTGTGCTAATAGCTCAGAGCCTGGAGCCTGCTTGGGATTCTTTGTCTCTCTCTCTCTCTCCCCCACTCCCTTTACCCCTCCCCCACTCACACTCTGTCTCTCCCAAAAAATAAATAAACATTAAAAACAAAATTTACAAGAGTGGTGTTACGTGGGTCCCTCACCTCAGCACAGATGGCCGGGTCCCAAACATCGCTTCATCCCTCGTCTCCCAGTCTGGCTCTGCCTTACTGATGGAAGCCAGGACCTGACGTTTTCTGTGCAGGATAACTGTGGGATGCGTGGTTTGTTGAAAAATCCAATTCTGAGCATGTTGGTCTACCACAAGCCAGAAGAGGTGGCCAAGGTGCCCTCTCAGTGGGTTTGGGTCACACACAAGGCAGCACAAGTGTCATTTGTGCGGTCATTTATAATCCTGCCCTGGTGTTCAGAGCCAAACCACGTGGCGCTGATCTGGGGAGGAGGAGGAGGATTTACTCTCTTCTCTCAGGCTCTTAGATAAGCCTGATTAGGTACATTCTGGCACATTCCTGACAAGCTCCAGACACAGGATGGGTTACCTGATTCATCCCCTAGCACCTCTTGGGGTGAGAGCAGACACTCTCTCCTAGGCAGGTGGCCAGCCAGCGCAAGGCCACTGAGGCCAGACACTCTCATTAGCATCATGGCTCAAAGCTTGAGCATGGAACCAACCCAAACCAGATTGAAATCTTGACCTTGCTGCTAATCGGCTGGATGTGGCTCTGAGTAAGTTACTTCCCTTCCCTGAACCTCTGTTTTCTCTTCTGTAAAATGGGGATAACAGTAGTGGCCTCAGCTCAGGTCATGACCTCACAGGTCGTGAGTTCGAGCCCTGCGTCGGGCTCTGTGCTGGAGCCTGCTTCGGATTCTCTGTCTCCCCCTCCGCCACTCCCCCTGCTCATGCTCTGCCTCTCTCTTTCTCTCTCTCTCTCAAAAATGAATAAACATTAAAAAGAAAAACAGCAATCCTACCTATAGGACAGAATGAAATAGCACCTAAGATGTATTCTTAGAAGAGTACCTATCACATGCTAGCTGTTAACTCATTAATATATTCCCTACATCACGTTGAGAATGCCTCCGAATCTCTGTTTCCTCATCTGTAAAATGGGGGTATACCGCATCGCCCGAGATTGTTGTGAACGCTCTGTGAGCCAATGTGTACACATGGCTTTGCCTGAGGCACGGCATCTGGTGAGAGCTCAGTTTGTGAGGGTAGTGATTGCTCCCTCTGTTTCCATACACCCACCCCACCCCACCCCACCCCCTGCCTCTGTCCTCACCCAGCCCTTGCCACCCCTGCCTGGCGAGCAGAGTAGCGAATCTGGCCACTGCATCTCTTGCCCTGTCTCTGCTGTAGCTCAGCCTCTGTACAGGTGTCGGAACAGGTTTTCAGAAATAACTGGTTTTACCACTTCCTGCCCACACTGGGGAGCCCACTGTGGTTATAAAATCAAACACCCCGGCCTCGGGGCGCCTGGGTGGCTTAGTCGGTTAAGCGTCCGACTTTCGCTTAGGTCATGATCTCGCGGTTCGTGGGTTCGAGCCCCGCGTCGGGCTCTGTGCTGACTGCCGGCTCAGAGCCTGGAGCCTGTTTCAGAGTCTGTGACTCCCTCTCTCTCTGACCCTCCCCTGCTCACGCTGTCTCTCTCTCTCTGTCCTAGAAATAAATAAAACATTAAAAAAAAAAACAAAAACACCCTGGCCTGATTTAAAGCTTCACACAGCGACCTCCTTCCCACCTCTCCTGCTTTGCCTCTTTTGTGCCCGGGAGCCCTCACTGTATTCCTCACGCACTTGGGTCCACCGCCCGTGCGGGTGGCACTCCATCCCATGCCTCCTCAGCTTCCCCTCTGAACGACATCACTTATTTTAGGAGCTGACTGGAAACTCACTGCCATCAGGAAGACTCCTGTGGTCACTTCTTGTCGCCTCGGCTCGGCAGCGCGCCTGGCTGTGACCGGCACTGGTCTGGTGCAGTCTGGGTTCAAATCCTACTTGTGCTGCTTACCAGCTGGGAGACCTTGGGGATATAATTTTTCCTCTCTGTGTCCTCCCTTGTAAAATGAAAATTTGTGAACTGGGAATAGCGTCATTTTTCCCTGTTAACAAATGAAGACATCGAGAGGTGTAGTAATGCAGGGGCCATTGTGAAATAGCCACATCTAGGGTGCCTGGGTGGCTCAGTCAGTTAAGCATCCGACTTCAGCTCAGGTCCTGATCTCATGGTTTGTGAGTTCAAGCCCCATGTCAGGCTCTCTGCTGTCTGCACAGAGCCTGCTTCAGATTCTCTGTCCCCCTCTCTCTCTGCCCCTCCCCTACTCAGGCTCACACACAGGTGCTCTCTCTCTCTCTCTCTCAAAAATAAACATTTAAAAATGAAGAAAAGAAATAGCCACATAAGTCCCTTAGTATCACATCTGGCATTTAGTTGCTTACATATGCATTTTCTTCCCTCCATTGTTTTGTTGCTTTGATACGACACCAGCTCCTTAGGTGCAGGACCTGGATATTCTGTTTGTGCAGCTTACCCCTCTGTATCAGTCAGTGTGTGCTAGGTAACATGTCGGTCTGAGTCAGCAGTTTAAGACAGTTTATTTCTTGCTCATCCTGCACGCCCATTATGGATTGGTAGGGCAAGCCCTTCTCAATCCAGACCTCTCACATTTCATTGACCAAAGCAAGTCCCAAGGGCAAGCCTAATGCTTAAGGGGACAGGGAGGTCCAATCCTACTGTGTATCTTGAAGGAGAGAAATTTAGGAACATTGGTCAACCACCTAACGGTGGCCATGTTCTCCAGAAGTCTGCCTCTGGTTTTGCATGTGGCAGTGCCTGTTTGAAAGCCTCCTGTCAATTCTGGGTGTACAGTTCTCTGCCAGGCACTTGGAGTCTTGGTGATGAGATACAGTCCCGTTCTGCAGGGGTCTGTGGTTCCTGCCTGATCCCCAACCTTTGCCAGAAACCAAGAACAAATCCAATTGTCTAACGACTCAGCCGTTCCTCCCAGCAGTGAGGACACGCAAAGAAGAAAGTTGTATCTCATCTGAAATTATGACCAATGTTCAGAGACCCCGGTCCTCTGGGCTCTGTCATCCTTGACTCATTCATTCATTTATTCATTTATTCAACAAATACTATAACTGTCGAGACCTGCTGTCTACCAAGCACTGTTGTGTTTATAACCATGTAGTGACAATCATGACAGACGTTTCCCTGCCTACTCAGGTTTGACAGTTGGACAGACCAGGCAGTCAACTACAGTGCCTGAGAATGGACTCTAGAGACAGCCCACCTACCAGTGTTTGCATCGCTTACTCACAATGTTGGGCAAGCTCCTAGAACTCTCTGTACCTCAGTCTTACCATCTTTAAAGTGAGAATGATAAGCATACTTATAGGATTATTATAAAGAGGCACTGAGGTAGAGAACTCATAGAAGACATTTCACTAAGATATTGCCTATGGAAAGCACCTGGTAAACATTAGCCATGCCTCTGGTCATCATGGCTGCCATCCTCCTCCTCACCACGGTCATTGTGCGAATGGCAAGGTGTTGCACCCGGAAGGAAAGTTTTGCCTTTCCCTTCAAGAACCATATTATATTAGTGGCTGTTTGCATCACACATTAGTCCCTGGAAGCTTGTTTCTTGTGGGCCTGAAGCACCTGGTAAAGACTGCCACTGCAGTCACACCTCACCCCTGTTTATAACTTTGTGCTGGGTCCAACTAATCCCTGTGATTAGCCATTATGTGGTTCCAACAGATCCGCTATTGTTGGCCTCTGAAGTCTCACCATCTAATCCCTTTTGAACATTCAAGTGGCTTTTCACTGTTAAGGTTCACAGTATGGAAAGAACAGCTGAATATAAATTGAACATTTTCAAAAAGGGAGGAAATGGCTAATAATTCTGAAAGCCAGACTAAAGAGCTGAGAAACCTCCCCGCAATACATCAGACAAGTGCCTGGGTCTGCCTCCTGAAAGCCAGATCTGGGTCCCTGTTTCTAGGGAAAAATGCATGCGACGTGTCTCTGGGGCTCAGTCACCCAGGCTACTTGACGAGGCAATGACATGTGGTGGGTTTGGCGGGAAGGACAGGGGCGCCAGAGAAACGGCACTAATTCCCACATATGCACAAAATACAGACACTTCCGGATCTGTATCAACTCAAGTTCAGGATCATCGAGGAAAGAAAGGGAAGTCACCCTTGCTACTGTGACCATCAGACATCACCTGAATCAGGGACCTACCTATGCTACAGTCCTAATCCATCCCAACCTTTTGCCAAAATATCCATCCCCCCAAAAAAGGAAAGAAAATGTATACCTCATCCAAAAAGCTGGCCTAATTAAATCCTGATGGATTGCTGCTCTATTTCACAGCTGCCTGGTAGCTGGATCTGTTTCTCTGGCAGGAGGAGAATACATCTGGCTTCACTGAGTTGTTTAATATCCCTGGCAGGAGCCAAGGAATGGTAGACATGTTAGGCAGTGTGTTCTTATCTTACTCTAAGACACAAGGGAGTTGGGATAAGGATCTATTTTTTCTCTTGGTTTTAAAATGATCAGAAGAGGGAGCGGAGCGGACTTTGCCAAAGTTCCATCTGTGGGACACATCGTCAGCATACGGTGATTTCCTGCAGGCTTTGAAACGGTGTGGCACCTTAACCGTATCAAATGTTTAATGAAGTGAGACCCCATCTCATCGGTATTCAGTGTGGCACTGACATCACATACGCTAATCCTGAAACAATAAGCCATAAAGGAGCCGCTTTCTTTCTTGGTTTGAAATGAATGGAGCGGCCTGAATTCTTGCAGTTTTATCTCCTGCTCTATAACCTGGAGCGATGCCAACGTGTTGGGTTTTACCCTTGGGAGTTCACATCATGTGAAAAACTTAAATCAGGTCTGTCTGCCAGTACACACGGTCCTAATCCGTTAAATATTTCTAGCTAACAATACACATGGGGCCCTTTAGCTACACAGGCAGCCATGCTCTGCTAAGACCATGCAAATATAACCGCTTCTGCCTGCTTTTTGGGGGGGGGGGGGAATCAATAATTCCCCAGGCCTACATGGTTTTACCCAAATCCCTCACGCAATGCACCAGGCACTTGGCGTGTCTTAACCTTAGCATAGTACACCGCTCGTTCTCAGGGTCGGGGCTCTGACTGTGAGCCTGGGAAAGTTTTAAATGAAGGATTGTCTTTCCCTTTGATTAGCCACTTATGGGGAACCAGAACCTTTGACTTTATCAAGTTATGGGAACTTGAGTCGGCTACAGAATGTGCAAAGAAAAAGGCATTGAGCCTTGTCTGTCCCTGGTCCATTCTGGATTCAAGAAAGTTAAAACATGGGGGCTCGTTTTAATGAATGAGCCTCATATGGAACATTTTTCTTCAGAGTCACGCACTGCTGTCTGAAAAAGAAAATTTCTTTCCAGAAAACTCTGGTTTTTCATAACTACCTCTTTCATGCTTCTGGTTCATTCCCAAGGGAGTGATTTATTTCTGTTCATCCAAGAAAGGAGATAACATTTTGAGGATTCTAAAAAGCAATGTGTGACCCATCTTTCATTGACAGCTCTCTGTCAGGGACCCCCGTGTGCTGAGTTAAGTGCTGGAAAAAAGAGCGGGGCATGTAGTTGTAAGGAGGGTGGACACAGGAGCCAGAGGCCCATGTACAAATCCTGGCTTCGACCCTTAATCGCTGTGTGAGGTTGTGCTGGGCACACAGCCTTCCTGTGTCGGGGTTTCCTCTTTGGTAAATGGGGCAATCAACCATACTTTACTTGTTTAATTTGTTTGTTTTAAAGTTTATTTATTTTGAGAGAGACAAAGCGTGCTTGTGAGAGAGCAGGGGAGGGGCAGAGAGAGGGAGAATGCCCGACATGGGGCTCAGTCTCATGACTTGAGCCGAGATCAAGAGTCAGACATTTAAATGGCTGAGCCACCCAGGCACCCCTATACTTTCTTCATTTTACAGTCCTTAGACTAGTGCCTGGGCCTTTGTAAGTACTATATAAGTGTACCACCACCATCACTGCTACTATTGTTGATAGTATTATTATTACTAATTATCATTACTGTTACTAGATGCTGAGAACAAAACTGCCCACAAAAACAAAATAAAAGCCACCGTCCCTGTCTTTATGGAGCACAGAGGCAGACACTGTATACGAGATCATGATGGAACTCAGACAGTAGTGTGTGCTGTGAAGAGGGAAGGGTAACTCCTTCCAGGGGAACCCCAATGAGGAGACTTGTCCTAATCAGGAAGGTCATCAAAGGCTTTCCTGAGGAGGAGATGATTGCTGAGATCAGAGGGAGGAGAAGCGTTAATTCATTCCAAAATACAGTAAAACCTTGGTTTGCGAGCATAATTCATTCCGGAAACATGTTTGTCATCCAGAGCTCTTGAATATCAAAGCACATTTCAAGAACCATTGGCTCAGTTGTGATCATGTGACATTCAGTGTCAAGTACTACTCATATTGTAAGACATCGCTCGTTTATCAAGTTGAAATTTATTAGAAATGTTTGCTCATCTTGCGGAACACTCGCAGAGCAAGTGACTTGTGATCTAAGGTTTTACTATAATTCAGAAAATACAAAAGAAAAAAAAAACCCACCGATAATCTATCCATCCAATGATAACCACTGTTAACATTTTACTGTGTAGCCTTCCATATCTTTTTTATGAATGAATAAAAATACACACACACACACACGTTTTCTCATCACAAAAATGGCGTCCTGCTCTTAAAAAGTACCTATTTTTCCCTAAAGAACTTTCTTTCATCAGGCGAATAGTGTGGACACCTCTCTGGACCTTCCGGCTCAGTTGCACAGGCTCGCGTNCCCTGCCCTCCCCCGAGGCAGGATGGTTCTGCTCCAGAACCAGCCCTTCATCACTGCCACTCGACCGCTCTGTCACACACCCAGGGCCTGGGCATCTGTCTGTCTACAAGGCTGCTTCTCAGCACCTGCTGAAAGCCTCCAGACTCCAGGTAGCATATTATGATGTGCAGATGGCACCCAGAAGCTTTATGGCCGTATCTGAAAACACAACTTGGGTTTGCAGCCAGTATTTAAAGGCTTATCTGGAATGGGAGCCTCTGTTTAGTGTATTTAGCATGTTTAACATACACATGCACATCACCTTCCTTTTTAAAGTACCTCTTATATTTTGGGATCCTGAATTCTAAAGAATCCCTGCTAAGGGATTTGCCCCTGAGGTCATAAGAAACCCCTAAACCGTATTAGACTCTTGGTGGATGAATTGCTCGTCTTCATATTGCTGAATGCTCAGGTCACTATGAGTCACCTTTAAAGGAGATTGTTTTATGGACTCAAAAAAAAAAAAAAATCATCAACGGCCTTGTGCTCTGTGAATTGATTTTCCGCCTCTTTCTCCTCCCCATCTACTCAGTGACAGGTTGATTCATTCTTTTCCCCTGTGGTACAGTCGAAGACGTGTCCGCGCTCTGGGTGAGGGCTCTGTTAGCATACATCTATACGTCCTGCCTCGTCCCAGTTGGGGCGACGGCAGCTGCCGGCGTGTGCCAGCCTCAGCCTCGAACAGTACCCCGTCCAGCTTCCTTTGTGTCCCAAAGACTTGTTTTGACTTGGTTTTCACTTCTCTTTCCCTTTATACTCTCCTAGCTTCACCTTGAGTCTGTCTGCCTTATAAGGTGGTAACCAAGGTCATTCAGTAAACCTGTGCACCAGGGTCTTATAGTGTGTTCAGGCTGCCGTAACTAAATACCACAGACCATGTGCTTTAACCAACAGAAATTTATTTCTCGTAGTTTCAGAGGCTGGAAAGTCCAAGGTCAACGGGTAGACCAGTGTGGTTCCTCCAGGACTCTCTTCCTGGTCTGTAGATGACCACCATCTTGTGTCCTCACATGGAAGCAAGAGAGATAGCAAGCTCTCTAGGGTCCCCTTCTTTTTTTTTTTTTCCCAATTTTTTATTGTTTACTTATTTTTTAAGGAGAGAGAGAGACAGAGAGACAGAGCTCAAGCAGGGGAGGGGCAGAGAGAGAGACACACAGAATCCGAAGCAGGCTCCAGGCTCCGAGCTGTTAGCACAGAGCCCAACATGGGACTCAAACCCACAAACCGCAAGATCATGACCTGAGCCGGTTGGATGCTTAACCGACTGAGCCACCCAGGCGCCCCTCTCGTGTCCCCTTCTTAAAAGGGCACACTGATCCTGTGAGCAAAGTCCGACCCTCGTGACTTCATCTAGCGCTGACTGCCTCCCAAACGCCCTACCTCAAACAGCATCACACGTGGGTTAGGGCTTCAACATGTGAATTTGGGCAGGAGTCACATATTTAGGCCATTACCAACAGGTGTCAGAACTCGGGGTTCAGAAGAGCATGTTACTAAGAGGCTGTGACTGGTCGAAGATAAAATCTGAACTGTCGGGCTGGTGAGGCATCAAGAGGAGGGTGGAGAGGTAACGGGGCACGGTGGGAAGAGAGGGCAGCACATGCCAGCTTTGCCACTTACTGGCTGTGTAAGCTCGAGACACAGTCCGTCAGAACTTGCCTCTCCTGCTCTGTACAAGTGGGGCTGGGGATGCACATTCACGGGCTTGCAGTGAGTTCTTGACTTAGGAGTTTACGAGTCTTGATTCAGTCAGTCAAGAAAGAACTATGGATCGGGGCACCTGGGCGATTCCGTTGGTTGAGGCTCCGACTTCAGCTCAGGTCATGATCTCACAGCTGGTGGGTTCGAGCTCCGCATGGGGCTCTGTGCTGACAGAACGGAGCCTGGAGCCTGCTTCAGATTCTGTCTCCCTCTGTCTCTGCCCCTCCCCTGCTCTAACTCTGTCTTTCTCTCTCTCAAAAATAAACACTAAAAAAATTTTTAAAAAAGAACTGTGGATTGCTGGATTGGTTGGTTATCCGTGACGTGTCAGGCACCGTGTTAAGTGTGACAATCAGATGAAACCCTTGTATATGCCTAAGACCAAGTGCAGGACAGGTGTAGACACTTGATGAACTTTCCTTTCAAGTGTCACACAGAACAGATCACGGGAATGGGGTGAACAGGGCTGACTCAGTAGAGGAGCGAGTGATAGCCCAGGGCCAGTGGCAGAAGAAATGTTTTGTTTTGTTAAAGCATGAAAGTGAAGTCGATCCTGAAAATGGTGATCAGTGGAGACATTTGAGGGTAGAAGTTGGTTGGGTAATAATGGAAGCCACACACCGTCCTTTGAGGCTGGAGCATGGAATGATAGGCCCATGGCCAGAAGATAGCCGGACCATCGGCAGGCCTCTCCAGCCATCACAAGTCTGGTCTTTGTTGCTAGAAGGTAGAAGAAAAAGAGGTATTACTCCAGGGACATTTGTGGGATGGCTTCTTATTATAGCTTGACATGTACAACCTTGCATTCGAGTTAGCAGCAATTACGTCACATTTTTAACGCACGTAAGTCTGAGTAACCAGGTTTGCCGTAAAGGCTGGTGATGGGGGTTTCGTGTGGTTGTTGGGTTGTGTTTTGGTTTTGGTGTGGGTTTTTTTTTTTTTTGTATCTTTTAAATTAATTTTCAATTAAGTTTTGAAAGAACAAAGTATAAAATTAACTAACTTGCAATTAATTTCAACAGTAATTATGCAAAAATTCTAGGCATGTGAAAAGATGGGGAGCATGGAATAATTAGTCGTGGATTTTTTTCACTGCCATAATTACCGTGATGAATATGTATGAGGCCATTTGGGAAAGGAAGGCACAGCAAGCAATTGTATTTAATTAAACTTTTAGCTGGCTTAGCTCGGGGAGCCCGCATTGTGTTTCAGTCTCCCAAACTATTAGCAAAGCCTCTCCCAAACCAATAGCCCCCAGAAACATAAAGGAGAAAGTCACAAGTGGCTTTTTCTCAACTCTTCTCTTAATTTTGTAGACTCCTAGTTTTCGTGGATCCTTGGCATGGCATGCATCGTTGCCCAGGGCGTGGCCTGAACAATTCCTTGAAATATGACAAGGAAGCGTAGCCACTTTGTTTTAGGCCACTTTGTTTTAGTTCAGCCTGTGTCAAAGACCCTTTGCTGGCCCTCCTTGGTCATCCTTTTCTACAGTGCAGGATGTGGGAGTTGGGTTAGAACAAGTGTATGGTAACAGCAGCCATCGCCATGATTGAGCTGTTACTGCAGGCCATTCATGTGCAAGCACCTGACATGAATTGTTCTCTCCCAGCCGTCTAGCCACAGAGATCCGACACTTCAGGAACTTGCCAAGAGCGAGGTTTGAACCCTGCTCTTTCTGTCCCCAAGACCTGTGCTGTTCACCACTCATCCACTCTTCTGTTTGTCCAAGCTGGAAAAAAGAAAGAAATCCTTTTAGTCCCCACTTTAGGCTGCAGGTAGAGTTTATTCAGCATCCTTGTTGTTCTGAGGTTGCCTCCTGCTGCAGGTGGACATACCAGGGGTACCTAAGCCAGTAAAGCAAGGCCTGGCCAGAAGCCATGACGAATAATATTGCAGGGGTAGGGGAGAGGGGATGCATCGGTGACAGCAGCAAATGTTTACTGAGCTCTCTGTGTGCCAGCCACTGTGCTACCTACTGTATGATGACCCAAGTCCTGTCTTCACAAGCAGCCATGAGATGGATGCTGTTATCCCCATTCTACAGATAAGGAAAAACTGAGGCCCAGGAATGTAAGTAACCTGCCACGTTTGCAAAGCTAATGAGTGGTAGAGCCAGGATTTAATTATGGGTCTGGCAGCCTCCAGAGGCTAGAGCATATACTGAACATCAAGCATCATCTTCTCAATCCCTTTCCGTGTCCAAGGGCAGCCTCTCCCCCCAGGTAGGAAAGCACGGCCCCACAGAGGCCGTCTTCAGTCTCGCCCGCTGGTGGCAAGAGCCGGATTCTGAGTGTTGGCCATCTTGGAAGATTTTCCCCCCGTTGCAACGGAGGCGATATTTGGATGCTTGTAAAGAACTTTCTAGAATCTCCAGAGCAAAGAGAGAGGTGTAGATTGTGTCAAACTGTAATCATTGCAGGGTCTTGCTTTTATTTAACACGGAGTACTTTCTCTGAGCTTCCTATTTCCAAATTCACCACCGCAGAAAGGCCTCTCAGCTGTAGCCCCTCTCGGCTCGCTCACGCACTCTTAGTCAGTGACTACTTTTGATTTTTGAAGTACTCCGTTCCTGTGAGGGGTTCCTTTCTCGAATGGTATCTGACTTCACAGGCAGTCACAGCTCACCAGAAGGGCCAGGATGGGTCCCAGTGAATGCTGGTTCCATGGCCCTCTTCCAATTCTCATTAAGTTCGATGGCTTTAGTAAGAAAAAAAAATCTCATCACACACGCGCATGCCAGACTGCCATTAGTGGGCCGGGAAGAACCTTCCGCCAAGGGAAGCAATTTCCTCTTTCTGTAATTAAAGCAATTTGGAGCTGAACGTATTTATGGGCAGACTCGCTGAAGTGAGACAGAAGCGTTTTACAGAGTGCGGGTCGGAGGAAGATCCGGAGGCCACGGGCACGGCAGCCTGGGCACCTCTCTGTCGTGACAGCGGCGTTAGGGGTGGGCGTGGTCTGGCCCAGGCCTCAACGCTGCATCAGGCGCAGCATAAGGCGGTGAGAAACCGAGGTACAGAGGAAGAAAGCAGTGTGCCCAGAGTCGGAGGGCGAGCCAGCCAGGGGGCACGCGGGCCCAGGCCCAGTGGTCTGCCTCCTGCCCCTGCGTCTCTCCTGGGGGTGCAGCGGGGCTGAGCTCGGGGGGCCGGTGCCCTTCTGCAGCCACTTGGGGGCTTTCTTGCTGTCATTGGAGTGTCTTCGGTCATGATTTCTGTTCTCCTCTGGTTCTCACATTTGCAGAGTTTTCCCGAAGTCACGTTCTGCCCTGAGACCCCGTCTCCCGCCGNAGGGCTTGAGATCAGTGTTCAGTATCCCATTCAAGTTGGATTTGCTGTATTTGTAATTCTAACAAGACCTGTGTGAGATGAGGATAAGTCAAGGTGACAAAACCGTGGTCCCTTCTTGGTCTCTGCAGGCTGGGGCTCTTCCTGAGATTTGCACTGTTGGCAGGACTCACCCCCCAGTTGACTGTCTCCAGTATGAAAAACCTAAGGGAGCCCGCAGCTCATCTCTGCATCGAGTGGAAGCCCGGTGCCCTTTTCCTCCAGCACCTCTGTTCCTCTCTCTGCTTCCTTAAGAAGTTGACTCTTTTTTTTTAAGTGTATTTGTTTTGAGAGAGAGAGCACACGGGGGAGGGGCAGAGAAAGATGGAGAGAGAATCCCGATGCAGGGCTTGAACCACAAACTGCGAGATCACAACCTGGGCCTAAATCACCAGTCAGACCCTTAACCAACTGAGCCACCCAGATGCCCCTTGGGACGTGACCTTCAAGGAGCAGGATGGTTGCAGGCTCACAGGGCCAGCGCTGTAGGGTTTTTTGACCCTCAGCGTCATTCATATTGCAGGGCTGTTCATGCATCGTCTTTTTTAAAAAAAATTTTTTTATGGTTATATTTATATTTGAGAGGCAGACAGAGAGAGAGAGAGAGAGAGAGACAGAGCTTAAGGTGGGAAGGTGCAGAGAGAGAGACAGAAACCGAAGCAGGCTCCAGGCTTCAAGCTGTCCGCACAGAGCCCAATGCAGGGCTCAAACCCAAGAGCAGTGGGATCATGACCTGAGCCGAAGTCAGACGCTTAACCGACAGAGCCGCCCGGGCGCCCCTCACGCATCATCTTTTATCCACAAAGAGAACCAATCATGGCAGAAGTGCCACAAGTAACAACATCTTGAGCTGAAGACCCAGGGTTAAAGGATCTTATAAACCAAAGGAGGAAGCAGGGAGATCTGCACTGCCTCCTCTTCCCTCAAGGTCTGTGGAGAGCGAGAAAGGGTTAAAAGCTTGTTTATCTGCCATCAGACAAGATGCTCTAGAATAGCTCCAACTTCAGTCTGTGCTGTGGAGACCACAAGGGGGGGGTCTGTAATCATGACTGATTAGGAGTTTTCCTCCCCTGGAGCCAACAAAAAATACAATTAGCCGCATCTTCCTTTATCTCCCTCATTTGTGTGTTCAATTAGTGCAATTGGACATAGATACAACTGCAAGAGAGCTTTGCTGGGATGATGGGGTGGCCAGCGAACTCTCAGAAATGATGCATAGAATATTAATTGACGGGGATTCTGTCGGTGCTCTTCCGTGGAAGCTTCTGCTCTGAGCGTCCAGGAGAGATTTGAGGTTGGTATTAACACTTGTGTCTCCTTGTTGCTCTGGGCAAAGACATCCCCAGAAGGGACACTTGATACAGAAGAACAACAGAATTAAGCCAGAGGCCCTCGACTTTTGGTCAGGGATTATCTCATATTTCCTCTAAACTGGGAAGTTGTAACATTGGGGAGGAAGACCGTGGGGATTCCAGAGAACCAAATCCATATGAGAAAAGAGAACATTCATTTATGAAATACTGAGTGGTGACAATAATGCTTATAATGACTAATGCGGTGTGCGGTAAGCATTGTGACGACAAGTAGATCCTAAACCCATAATTTAAGGCTTATTATTACTTACTGGTTCTACAGATACTGTAAAATACCTGATACATATGTGTAAGCCTGGACTTAGTGCTTTGAAACAAGAAGAACGGGTTCTAAACATGACTTAAATGGGAATCCAACCCTCAAGAAATTTAGGGGTTTCTTGGTAGGAAACTGGTTGTATCAGTAACTCTAATTTTTGTTTTAAGTTTATGTATTTATTTTGAGAGAGACAGAGACAGTGTGAATGGGGGAAGGGGCAGAAAGAGAGGCAGACAGTGAACCCCAAGCAGGTCGGTGTGGAGCCTGATGCAAGGCTCAAACTCATGAGACCTTGAGATCATGGCCTGAGCAGAAACCAAGAGTTGGACTCTTAACTGACTGAGCCCCCCAGGGGTCCCCTGTGTCAGTAACTCTCTAGCAAGAGAGGGAATGAGTGTCGTGAGGTAGATCGGGTGAGGGGCCGTGACAGGTTGTAGGAGAGAAAAGTTATTCCTAGTTGAGGGCTGGGGGTGGGGGAGAGGTCAGGGACAGAGCGGCTCAGTGGCTCTGATCTTGAAGGCTGGCGAGGATGTGGACAGGAAGTCACATTGGCCAGGACACAGTAGACCAAAAGAACGACAGTCCGAGGAAGGAAAGCCGTCCAACACAGTTTACCTGGAGACCCCGTAACTAACGAGGCTTCTCTCCACTTTGAGCTCTCCTAAGGCAGGAGTTGACTTTACCCTTTATTCACAAATAGCTCCTGCTCACTGTCCCCTCCGCGCTCGCACCGGTGCTGTTGGCCGGACTGTGGTCTCATCCGAAGGCTCAACGCAGCGAGGATCAGCGGCCAAGCTCACTGTCGGATTTGCTGTCGGGATTTTGTTCCTGGCGGGCTGCTGGGATGAGGCCTCAGCCCCTCCCCGGCTGGCTCGCAGCTGGAGGCCTCCCTCAGGTCCTTGCCGGTGGACTTCTCGGTAGCGCAGCCCCCACCGTGGCCCTGAGAGCAGGCGAGGGAGGGAGAGAGAATGAGCACAAAGACAAAACAGAAGCCACAGTCTTTCTATAGCCTGATATTGGAAGTGACGGCTCATACTTTCTCCCACAGTCTCTTCATGAAAAGGGAGGAAATAGGTCCAGCCTGTCTCACAGGAAAGGGATCACACAGGAGCTCGAACACCAGGAACAAAGGATCAGAAGCTGCCATCTTGGGGGTCGCCCACCCCATGAGAAGCGGGACCTGCGGTCAGAGAGGGCCTCAGAGGCCTTTGTGAAGACTTTTAGGGGTTTCTTTAAAGTATTTATTTTCGAGAGAGAACAAGAGAATAAGCGGGGGAGGGGCCGAGAGAGAGGGAGACAGAGGATCTGAAGGGAGTTCTGCGCTGAGAGCCCGATGCGGGGCCGGAACTCATGAGCGGCGAGATGATGACCTGAGCCTAAGTCGGATGCTTAACTGACTAAGCCACCCGGGCTCCCCAAGACTTGCAGGTTTTACTTCAACAGTTGTCGAACTGCGGAATGACCCATCCACGAGGATTTTGTTGTTGCTGCGAAAGGTTCTAAGAGGAAACACTTGGAAGTCGACCCCAGGTACCCATCATGGATCCTGACGCATCTCGACAAGTAGCACAGCATGCCAGCTATTTAGTGGAAAGAGTTGTTTCCAGTTCTGAGGGTGGGAAATGCAAGGGTCTGAAGTGCTTTCTGCCAGAAAGTGGACAAGTAGCCCCTCACACAAACACAAAGGATCGTAAGGCTGTGCTGAAAGTTTACAGGAGCTGAGTCGGCCTGACAAAGCTCCCGATGGCCAAACGTTGGAACAACCTGAGCAACAAATGAAATAATAATAGTATTGAATTACAGCTTGGAGAGTAAAATGCATATTTATGAGTCTATCTGATGCGAATAAATAACTGAATAAATAAATGGGAGGCAGGGGTCCATCTTCCTCAGAGAAAAATTCCAGCTAATGAATGCATAAGGTACAAGGGAAATTGAAAATCACCATTAGAACAGCACAGTAATAATTGCTGCAGGCACGGTCCCCGATGAATACTAAAATTAGTGGGTAAAAGTCTAAGCAGAAACAGGGTAGTTCCATGGTTTCAAAGGCTCTCCTCCAAGATATGTATTAATTGCAAAGGGAAAAAATAGTAAGTTGAGAGCAAAGGATCTGGGCAGATGCCAGCTTCGATTAACCACATGGTCATGGTTAACATCATCAGTAGATGGACATTATACATCCTCTGGTGGGGCGCATGGAGGAGGGCATGGCACCTCTGTGCTGGTCTCCTCAATATCACCTCTTCTTCTCAGTCGTGAAATTGTGTCGGAAAAACCCACATAGGCAGACAGTCTATAGAGTAACGCCTCAGTTTCTTCACACGTGTCAAGGACAGGAAAGACTGAGAAGCTGTCACAGCTCAGAAGAGACAAATGCTCTGTAGGGTCCTGGATCAGGTAGTAGGAGAGAAGAAAGACATGAGTGGAGAACTGGGAAAGGTCTGATTAAATCCTGGAATTTAATTAATATAATCGTTCTAAAGTGGCCTCTTCGTTTCGACGGTCATTCTGTGGTTGGGTAGGGTGTTAACGTTGAGGATGGCTGGGTATAGGGCAGACGAGAACTCTCTGTATTAGTTCTCTTGTAAATCTAAACCTACCTCAAAGTAAAGAGTTAAAAAAAAAAATAAAGAGCCTGGCATATAGTAAGTGCTGTGTAGTATTTATTAAATAGGCAAAATGGTATTTGGTTTTAAAAAATTGGTGTATTGCTGTGGTTCCTTAAGTGAAAAAAATTTTTTTCATTAAAAGTAACATATTTAAAATGTGTAGTGAAAGTAATAGATATTTGTTAATAGGTGCCTGGACTAATTCTGGAAGCCCACACAAAAAGAAAATGGTATGGGGCGCCTGGGCGGCTCAGTCCGTTGAGCGTCCGACTTTAGCTCAGGTCATGCTCTCACGTTTCGTGAGTTCAAGCCCCACATCGAGCTCTCTGCTCCTGGTGCACCAGTCTGCATCAGGTCCTCTATCCCTCTCTCTCTGCCCCTCCCTGCTCTTGCTCTCTCTTTCTCAAAAATAAATAAAGCAGTTTTTAAAATCTTTAAAAAAGAAAGAAAATCGTGCCAGTGGTTGGCTCTAGGGAGAGGACCCTGGTGACCTGAAGACAGATGCAGGAAACAGCTTTGCTTTTCTCTACAAATCCTTTCTTCCCTGTGGAGTTTTAAACCAGGCATCTATTATGTATTCAAAAAATAAAATTAAAAAAAATCTAAGCAACCGTGGGAGTTCCGACATTTGCGGGCTGCCTGTCCATTCTCCAGTCACTGCAGCCCCATCACAGGGACCCGGAATCTCCTGGCTCCCTGGCTGTCCCCCAATGGATGCGCACTAAACGGTTAGTGAATGAGCAAGTGACTCACTCTGCTGTTGGCCCGTCACGGGATTGATCTTTGTCTCACAATCAATCCACGTGGGTCCTCCTAATTCTCTTCCTAAGGAGGCCAGCTTGGGTCCTGTCAGTGACCGAAGGCTTTGATTTCTTCGCTTTCTTGTAACACAGCCCCTTTAGTGTTTCTGACTGCTTGCCTGAATTCTCTGCCTGTCTTCGGTGTCTGGAAAGCTTTTGACAGGGAAACACGGATTCTACAGAAGCCCTGGGGATACGCGGTGATTGTTTCGTCTCTAAAGAATCAAGGAGGTAACTTTGAATCCCCCACTGCCCGAGACCCTGTAGTTATTCATTACGGAACAGCCTGGTTCATTGACCCGGTGCTCAGAAGGCCCTCTGGTGTTAGAACGGATCCTCCAGCCCCTTGTCTTGGAGAACATGAAAACCTCCACCGGGCCCTCATTTCAGGAAACGTAAATGAGCGACATCCCGGCATCTTTCAAAAGACAGGACTGCGGAGTCAGACAGGCTTGGCCAGCCACACAGGGAGGTGGTAGCAGCACAGAGCAAGCATGTTGTTAACCATTCCTGTGTTTCACATCCTAGACTGAGACCAAGTCTCTCATTCCCTGTGGGAACATCATCTGCTATTCCCTGCTTCTATAGTCAAGAAAAAGCAAGAGCCGGTGGAGGCACGGCAGGGCGGGGGGGGTGCTTGATTACCTCCTTGACTTCCCGATTTCTCTCTTGATTTTCCACATGGTACTATCACGATTTCTGTATATTAGAGTAACTTCCCAAAGACAGCACGCTGGATGAAAGCAGCTGGTGTGCCTCTCAGCATGTCGCTCGTTACGTGCGGGGCTGCTCCAGAAATCAGAATTAGACCCGTGGGGGCCAGCCAGTCCGTATTTTGGGCATTGTGTGCCCTAGAGCCTAGAATTCTGCACCTCAGCCCTCGTAGTACAAAAGCAGATGTAGACGCTACATAGAACGGCCATGACTGTGTTCCAGGAAAGCAGCCTGGCCTTCACTGATCCCCAGGCTAGAGCATGGGCTGCCAGCAGGCAGGTGGCTCGAGTCAGGGTGTGGAAGAGTCGAGGGCCGGACCAGAGAGGCCTCGGGAGGCCCCTGCTAGGAAGTTGGAGTTGGAGTCCGGTAGCAGCATCTTATTTTAACCTTCCTACAAAGCTCTGAACGCGACATGGAGAATGGAAAGGAGCAAAATTGGACAGTGGGAGGCCAGCTAGGAAGTCCACCTGGAAATCCACGCCACAGATCATGGCAGCTTCCCAGAATTCGGGAACGACGTTAGCAGCTCCCGCCCCTGGACCAGCGATGGTCAGGAATGGGGAGAGGAAAGGCAGGAACGAGGGCTGCTGCTGGGACTTGGGGCTCACGGGTGTCTGAGGATGGCCTGTTGGGGCCTTGATGGATACTTGATAATGACAGTTGTCATCTCAGCTCCCACTAATGAGGTTTTATTGGCACTGACAATGGCATGCCTGAGGTGGATGTGCTTCCTCTCCCTGGTTTTTAAGGTTGGTTTGTCCCTGCGATGCTATTTGTGTATGATGACGCGGCGCTCACAAACCCAGCAAAGCGTCACTGCGGCCTGCCTGCGTTAGCAGTATTCTACCCCCGCCGCTGACACCGCAGGCTCAACAGACCATAGTTCCATAGCTCACCAAGTCTCATTACGGGACCAGAAACCAACTGACCATCCAGTTCAAAGACTGTCTGCTAAGCATTTAATTTTGCAGCTCTCGCCAAACACTGGAGGTAAAGAGATACAGTGCACAGTAGAAATAGTAATTCTGTGCAGCCCTCCTTACTGGACAGGTTCCAGGAGGCCCGTGTATCCATTTGAAGCAAGCAGGTTACTTGCAGGAGCCCCCATGCTGTGAGATCAGGTCGCCTGGAGCTCGTTTGTGCACAGGAGAGAGGGTGTCCTGGAGGTGTCCCCTTTGACAGTTAGAAAGATTGGAACAATGGGGCGCCTGGGTGCCTCAGTCAGTTAAGCGTCTGACTTCATTCAGCTCAGGTCATGATCTCACAGTTTGTGAGTTTGAACCCCCCGTCAGGCTCTGTGCTGACAGCTAGCTCAGAGCCTGGAGCTGTTTTGGATTCTGTGTCTCCCACTCTCTCTGACCCTCCCCTGCTCATGCTGTCTGTATCTTGCTCTCAAAAATAAAACATTTAAAAAAAAAAGAAAGATTGGAACATTGATCCTACTTCTTGAGCTCAGCACCACACCTCACACCCCTTCCCCGCTGGCTTCCACTGGCTTTTGCCTTTCGGGTCAGCAGAAGAGCAGGGACTGGAGAATTCTTACCCCCTTCCTTCTGCTGCACTCTTCTGTTGACATTTCTTTAAAGCCATTACCCAATTGAACATGAACAGAGTTCTAAAAAGGCCACCCAGGGGCCCTGGCTCCAATTACCCTCACCACTGAGTTTTGGTAGCCATCTGAGTTCCTATTAAAAAATGCCCTTTTCTGCCTTAAGTGGCCAATTAAGTCCCTTATTCTCCAGCCAGCTCTGTAACTGCCCTGTGCCTGTTTCTTAGCAGAAGCCATTCGCCACCTAACTCCCTGGGTTGTCACGGCCACACTTCCTCATCAGACGCAGAGAGCAGGCTCAGAGGGTGGGCACCGTTCTGAGGCAGGCTCCAAAGAGCTCGGGGATCGTGGGCGGCTTCCTCCCTGCCGAGTCGCCCTTCTTGTCGGCAGCAGCGACCACTGGCGTGTGCTCAGTAGCATCTGCTGAAAAGTCAGGGTCTTTCAGGGAGGCTCCCCTGTCCCCTCTGCCCATGAGCAGGTGTAAGTGAGGGATGGGGAAGGCCAGAAGCCCTTTGGTCTCTCAGAATAAGAACAACGAAGAATTCCCAGAGAGATGTCTGCTTCCTTCTGCCTTCAGTTTTACCACTTTCTCGTGTCTTACTCCTCTCCCCTCTCTCATGTTGCATTGGATCTTCTGGTGCTTGTTTCATGGCTCTGGATGGTCCTAGAGTCCTAGCTCCGTCCTGGCAGATGGGTCCCCTAGTCTCCCTCGGGCTCAGGCGAGACGGCTCCTGCTGTGGTCGATCGGATGCAGAATGGGCTGGCAGCGTGGATTCTCCCATCACCCTCTTCCAGTTAATTTTAGAAACTTGAGTTACCATGGTAATGGTTCGGTGGCGGTTTTCGTGGTTCTCCTTCGATTCAGTCATTTGCCGGTCTGCCCTTTAAATTAAACTTTTTCAGTCTGCAGCTAAATTGGGACACGAGATATGCTTGGAATAGGAACCCATAAAGGTGCTGCAGCCCCATGGGACGTTTGTTTGTTTGTTTGTTTGTTTGTTTGTTTGTTTTAAACGAGACCGTCAGGGTGGGTTGGGGATGCCTTTGGTGCACAGTGGACAAGATAGCTCCTGGAAGCTTCCGTGCTGGAGAGAACAGCCACAGGCAGTCGAGGTAGTCACGGGGTGCTGGAGAGAAGTGGGTCCCAGCGCCTCTCCATGCACGGAGCTCCTCCAGGTTGGGGCTCTGCCTCTTTGACTGGAATCCCCAGCGTGTGGCCTGACCCATGGTCTGGGCTTCGTTAAGTGGATCAGCGGATGTGTGCCCTCCTCATCTCTTCCTTCCATCCTTGTTGAGAGCATGGAATTCTAACGACTAGACCAGCAGGGAGTATCAGTTCTCTTGCATCCTGGAAGGGACACACAGCCTCCGCATCCCTACAGTCCCGCCATCCTCCCTGCCTTCCGCTGGGTAGCGGTCCCTCTTCCCCACCAGTCGGCACTCACAAGCCCCTTTCCAACTGGGTGTGAGGGGACCAGACTGCACAGATGCTAGAAAGACAGAAGCAGCTCACAGCGGTTCACTTGGCTCAGATTGTGTACATTAGCCTTTAGTGTTCGTATCAACTGTGTGCTGGGTGCAGGTTTTCAGTCCCTGTTTTACAGACGCTTACAAAGGTGCAGGACATTGGCCAAAGTCACTCATGTAGTCTAGGGCAAAACCAGAACTCTCAGCCCGTCACTCACACTCCCAAACGTGGACTAACTGCCATGCACACTGCCCCTTCATAGGGGTACACCTGTCCCCATTCACGCTACGCCTTACTTCCCTGTGTGAATGGACAGGTGTGTGGTAATAGCAGCAACTGTCTATGCAGACTGTACCGTCTGCATCTGGACTTGGGGACGAGGGCTGGATCGTTGGTGGAAAACTGAATATACAGACCGACAGTGGCCAGACCGTGTGTAAAAGTAGAACTCTGAGGGGTTTCCGGGTGGTTTAGTCGGTTACGTATCCAACTTTGGCTCAGGTCATGATCTTGCAGATGTTGAGCTCAAGCCCTGCATCAGGCTCTGTGCAGTCAGCGCAGAGCCCGCTTTGGAACCCGTCCCCACCTCTCTCTCTGCCCCTCCTCTGTACAGGTGCACATTCTCTCTCTCTCAAAAATAAACATTAAAAAGAAAAGTGGCGCTGTGACCCACAGCCTCCAGCAACCAGCCCAGGACACCACCCCATTAACTGCAATAACCAGCCATCAAGTCAAACATAACCCTGGTAACAAAGGGCCCAAAACACCCAAGACTTGACTGATAACTGACGGCCCCCCTCTTTTTGTCCCCATTTCCAGCTTAGAACCAACCAGCCAAATGTGCACCCCTAACGAATCTCACAGGATCAGGACGCACCACCCCAGCTTCCCCTACCAGCCCCCCCCACAGAACACACCTCAAGCCTGCCCTTCCTCCCACTCCTCTCCCTGCTCTGAGTCTCTCAGTCTCTGACGGCGGCTGCCTCTCTGGCTACAGCAAGCTCTGAATAAATAGCCTTTGCTTTCCCCCTTTGGCTGGTTTTCCTTGATGTCCACACCCGGAGGGGTGGGGGGACTGGGCACCAGCTGAGGGAAGGCATGTGCCCGAGTGGGGTCCTGAGCGCAGGCGTGCAGTGCTGCTGGGCACCGAGCTGGAGGGCTGCAGGCTGTTCCTGTGCTGCCTGAGCCACCTCACTGCCAACAGGATGTCACCTGTGGCGTCCAGCAGGATGTCATAGGGGCCCAGGAGAGGGAAGGAACCATGTCATTCCAACAGAAGGCTTCATGAAAGCGGTGGCATTTGAGTGAAGGCCACGAGGAAGGCCGAATTTGCTAGGCTGTGATGGAGAACGGGGGCGAGGTTGCAGCAGAGAAGCTGGTGTCCCAGCTCTGGATGGTCTCGCTGCACCGACTGCAGCGCATCCCCCCACTTCTTCTCACTGCGTGCACAGCCCCCCTTCCCTGGGCTGCATTGGCAGGGCCTTCCTCCCCTCTGGCTTCCGGCGGCTGTGGCCGGCAGGAAGCACCAGCAGAAGGTAGAGGGGTGGCACGTCTGGTCCCCCAGCCTCCTTTAGGCTCTCCTTGGTGTCACCTGGTCCTAGGAGCCACGCAGTCCTGGGGCTGTGAAAGCCTTCTGTGGTCCCATCGTGAAACTCTTCCAGTCTCCCTTTTGATTTTTTATTTACTTTTTAAACTTTTTTTAAATGTTTATTCATTTTTGAGAGACAGAGTGAGGGGCAGAGAGAGAAGGAGACACAGAATCTGAAACAGGCTCCAGGCTCTGAGCTAGCTGTCAGCAGAGTCCGACGTGGGTCTCAAACCCACGAACTGTGAGATCATGACCTGAGCTGAAGTCGGACACTTAACCGACTGAGCACAGTTTCCCTTTTTCAACCAGGAGGTGGTGAGACCCACTTGGACAGGCAGGAGGCACCCAGCAGGAAAGCTGTGGGTGTGTCTGGAGAACTGAGCACCCTGTCCAGGGCCGGGCTGGCCAGCGCCTAGGAGGGCGGGGGATGGATGCAATGAGAGGAGGAGGGAGGAACGGACTCTCACAGTGAGGAGCAGGGGCCTGCCCCTGGGACGGGGGAAGTTCAGGCATGGTTGTGAGCAGGGGAGCAGAGCCAGCTCAGGTCTGCCCGTCTCCACCAGCTGGGCCTGGCCTGCCTGGGTCTGGGCGCCATCTTGGCCCCTTTGGAGAGCATCCCCCACGTGCTGCCTCCACACTCCTGGCCCTGAGAGCTGGTGGGTCGCTAGATGACTCTGGGAAAGGGCTAAGTTGTTCCCCAACTAATTTGTGAGAGGGAAGGTTCTGGAAGAATGGGACAGTGTTGTTGTACCCTGAACACCTGCACAGTTCTCTACAATCCTGAGCTCCACCGGCTGCCCATTGAATAACAATATGATATGGCAGCCATGGGCGTGGTTCCACATTCCGTGAGCAGATGTCCTCAAGAGACATGAGTGGGACCTGTCCTCATACCCTGTGAATCTCTGGCTGGTGGTCAGACAGACAAGGGCTCAAGTCTCAGTTCTGTGACTTCCTGGCTGCGTGACCCGGGGCTGACGACCTGACTGCTCTGAGACCAACTTCTCACCTGTGACGCTAACTGGACTCATAGCCATGAAGCACTTGGCACGTAAGGCACTTAGCCTCATGTGGAAGATCGCAGATGTTTCTAGCAGGACAACACCCGGAGACGGAGACTTCCGGAGCCCCAAAGTTAGAGACCCCGTGCCCACTTCCAGCAGCGCATTTTCACGGAGCGCCGTCTAGGACATTGGGGATGCAGCAGTGGCCGAGCAGAATACGGCTCTGCCCCCAGAGTTACATTCCAGTAGGGAAGAGATAATCCCATACAAATATAGAGGACGGTGACAGGTGGTGATAAGTGCTGTGAAGACAGATGAGGCCAGGGGAGGGGCTGGATGGAGAGGCTTGGCGGTGGCTCTGGAGGTCCTCCCACTGACACTGACCTAGGATTAGAGACTCAGGTGGGGTAGAGTGAGTCATGCCGATGCCCAGGGAGCAGTGGCATCCAGAAGTAAGGGCACAGCAAGGGCAAAGGCCCTGGGGCAGGTGCATGCTTGGTGTGTTCTGAACCCACAGAAAGGAGACCGGTGAGTTTGTAGCGCAAGAAGCTGGGGAGAGGCAAGAGTGGAGGCCACGGTGAAGCTTTGGACTTTATACTGAGTATGTGGGAAGCTGCTGGAAGGTATTGAGCAGAGGAGTCACATCAGCAGAGGCATTCAGGTTTTAGAAGGACTGCTGTGTGGCTAAGGGGGAAGAGGCCAGAGGGTAGTGGGGGTGGGGCGGGGATGACTGTGGCTGGGACAAGGGTGGCGGTGGTGGAAGGTGTGAGACCAGGACGAGGTGGAGGACCTGCCAGGGGCCGGTGTGTAGGCTGCTTGAGAGGATCAGCCGTGTCTCGTGCTCCCCTTTGAGGAGTTCTTGTCCTGTGGGCTTGGGACGGGAGCCTCAGACCCCAGTGTTTGCACAACAGGTCTCCCTTCCCTCTGGACGGTGGGGGCCCAAGTCCTTACGATTTTTCTGAAATCTCCAGGAGCGGTGAATGCGTGCCTGGTCAATAAAGCTCCTTCTTGGGAGCCCCTCTTGTAATGCTTCCCTTAGCAGCCAGTGCCCCTAAATTATTCAGAAAGTCGCATGCATTCGGAAGCTCCAAGGCCGCACACTCAGCAGTTCCCTGGGTAATAAGGTCTCGGGGCAGGCGTAGCACCAGTGAGCTGATTTGGCAGCGGCCCTCAGGAGCCTGCAGCCCCGGAGAGCAGACCCGGTGGCCGGGCCTGCACATTTGAATACGATCAGCTCGCAGACCTGTCTGGTCAGGTGTCNTGGCACATTTCACACTCTACAGTTGCACAATCAAGGCTCCTGGTGCTTGGGCGCATCAGTCAGTGATCACCTGCTGAACCCCAACCAGCCGCCTGGAGGGTGGCGCTGCTACAGGAAGCCGGGGGAGGAGCCGAGGCATTTGTTTCTCTTAAGGTGGNCCAGAATGTTGGGAATGTTCTTGTTTGGAATACGATGGGTGTTCTGGGCATCTCAGGTACCACTGAGGTTGGTGGGATGGTCACATCATCTTGTGAAGCCATCAGGTGAACATTTGCCTAATAAAGCCTCTGAGAAGTCCTGTATCAATAACAACTAGGATTTGTTGAGTACTTACTGTGTGCCAGATACTGTTTTAAACTTTTGACGTGTATTTCTTTTTATCCATAATCAACCCCATGAGGTGGCTTCTACTATTACCCTGTTTCACAGGTGAAAGGGTTTTGAGGTGCAGAGGGGAAAAGTAACTTAGCTCATAAGTGACAGAGCCGAGAATTGAGTCTAAACACCTGGGTTCCGGAGCCTGCACTCTGAACAGCTACCAAGAGAGTAGTTTAATTTGTCCAATCCAGTTTTCCTCGCACCTGTTTGACGGAGCTCCCCATATTCATGAACTGTCTCTTGCTGTCTCACTCACTCTTGGTTTCGGACCTCAGACTCCTGAGTGCAGATGCTAGTTGTGCCACCTGTTTGCTGTGTCAGTACGTTACTTAACCTCCCTTGGCTTCAGCATTCACATCTTGATTAGCGGCAGGAAGACTCGGCTTCACTCAACTTCAAAGTTACCCTCATCTTATTCAGTGTTTGAATCTCTCTGTAAATGAGATTGTGAGTGATTGTGTCCCAGTGTTAGCTTACAGCTAGAACCAAGTACTCATGGAGTACCTACTTCTGTACAGGATTGCAGGGCCCCGAGGAGGACTCCCAGGAGAGAGCTGGCCTCGGCCCCCCAGGGCTGCCTCTTTAGAGCTAGAGACATGTGAAAAATGAAAGTGAGGCATGGGTGAAGAGGTAGGGGTTCTAGACGAAGGCGCCTGGGCTCCTCCCGGTTTCTCCGGGAGGCTTTAGACCACATAGGCAAGTTCCCTCACGCCTCTGCGTTCCCATTTCCTTCTCTGGAAAATGGGCTCCTTCATAGGCTGGCGTATTTGTTTCCTGTGTTCGCTGTAATGGACCCCCACTGACTGGATGGATTAAGACAACAGAACTGTGTTCTCTCGCTGTCGTGAGGCCAGAGGCCTGGGGTTGAAGTGTTGGCAGCGTTGGCTGTTGGTAGAGGCTCTGAGGGGAGTCTGTCCATGCCTGTCTCCTGGCTTCTGGTGGCTGCTGCGATCCCAGGCTGTCCTAGGCTTGAGCTACGTGACTTCAGTCTCTGCCCCCATCTTCACAAGGCCTTCTTGCCCGTCTTGTTGTGTGTCTCCTCCTTTTCTCTGTCTTATAAAGACATTCATCATGGGATTGAGAGCCCACCTAGTTCTGGATGATCTCATCTTAGGGGCTTTACCTTAATTGTATCTACAGAGACCTTATTCCAAATAGATCACATTCTGAGATCCAAGTTGACGTCTCTTCGGGCGGGGGGACACCACTGAACTCTCCCTGGCCTGGACATGGACGTGGCCATGCGAGTGGAGCCCAGAAACAGAGATGGGAGAGATACACACAGCAGGAATTGGCCACACGTGCTGGCTCCGTGTGGGCAGAGAAAAGGAGAAGGTGCAAGACAACCTGAATGTTCAAACCCAGGGGAACAGATGGCCAAGGAAGTGGCTGGCATCTGGGAGTCTGTCCTAAGAAACTGCACCCATGAACACAGGTCACTGACTTACTCAGCATTGTGTTGGGCACCAAGTGTAGCATGGCGGACAGAAGCAAGACAGGGCCACCCTCGCAGCTCTTATGGTCTGCTCAGTCTACCCGAATGGCGTAGCGTTGTTGGAAATAGAAAAAAAAAAAAAGGCAGCCTAAATGGACATCACGTCAGCAGGGTGTTGATTGAGTAAGTTGTGATGCATGTATATAGTGGGTTGCTTCACAGCTGCTCTTTAACAAAGGCGTGGGTGGGTGAGGAAAGATGTCCACGCGCAGAAATATCTGGAGAGCCGGAACAAAAGTACCCATGCGTGTGGACATCCATAGAGGAGATTTGAAGGATTTGCACTGTGGATGAAGAAACTACAGCCAGTGAGCGAAATCCGAGCTACTGCCTGTTTATGGAACTAAATCGGGACACAACTGTCCTCATTCACCTGTGTTTCCTCAGCCGCTTTTGTGCTACACCAGTGGAGTTGAGTACTTGCGGCTGAAACTGTATGCCCCACAAAGCAGGAAGTACCTACCGTCTAGCCCTTGACAGAAAAAGTTTGCCCAACCCTAGTCTACACCAAACTCTTTAACTGTTTTGTCCTAGTAGGTTTGGGGGTGGGAGGAGGTGTATGAACATTTCCATTTTGCTTTTAATTTTAATGGAGGTGTAAAATCAGAAATAAAGTTCGGTTTGGAAGACACAAAAGCATAAGGGACGCACACTACCCGATTTTGAGACTTATTATACAGCTCTAGTTATCAACATGCTTAGTGGCACAAGGACTGGTATATGGTTCAGTCAAACAGAACAGAGAATCTAGAAGGAGACCCGGACTTGTATGGTCAGGTGATTTTCAGCAAAGGTGCCAAGGCAGATCAGTGGGAAAGGATAGGCTTTCAACAAATGACTCTGGAACAATTGAATATCCAAAGGGAGGGGGAAATAAGAACATTGAACTTTGTACCATAAACAAAAATTAAGTTGCAGTTGGGGCACCGGGGTGGCTCAGTTGGTTGGGCGTCCGACTTCAGCTCAGGTCATGATCTTAACAATTCGTGGGTTCGAGCCCCACGTCAGGCTCTGTGCTGACAGCTCAGAGCCTAGAGCCTGCTTCAGATTCTGTGTCCTCCTCTCTCTCTGACCTTCCCCTGCTCACACTGTCTCTCTCTCTCAGAAATAAATAAAACATTAAAAAAATGTTTTAAAAATTAAGTTGTAGTGGGTCGGAGATGTAACTGTAGGAGCTAAAGCTGTAAAATCTTTTCCAGGCAAAGATTTCTTGGATAGAATACAAAAAGCAGGAAACATAAGAGAAATAATTAATACAATAGACTTCATAAAGTATTCAACGCTTATCTTCAAAAAGACACTGTAAAGGAGGAGACAAGCCACCGACTGGGGAGAGAATATTTGCAAAACACATTTCTGGAAAAGGGGTTGGATCCCAAAACGTACAAAGGATTCTTAGTACTCACTAAGCAGTCAAACGACTGAATTTTAAAATGGGCAAGAGATTTAAGGAGACGCTTCAGCAAAGGAGACGTCTCCTACACATGGCAAATGAGCACGTAAAGAGGCTCAACGTCATTAGTCCCTGGGTAATGCAACCTAGAGCCTCCGCGAGCTATCGCTGTGCACCTAACCGGAATGGCTACTGTGGAAGACTAGCCACATTATGTGCTGGTGAGGATGCAGAGCATCTGGGGGAAGGCAAAATGCTGCAGGCACCTTGAAGAAACAGTGTGAGAGCTTCTTATAAGAAACGTACACTCCCAGTAGGACCCAGCAGCCTTACCCGTAAGTATAAACCCAAGAAATAATAAAAATATTTGTCGGCACAAAGACCTGCATTCCAGAAACTGGAAGCCACCCGGGTCCCTCCCTCAATACAAATTGTGATTCCTGACAACAGAGCGCTGTTCTGCAGTTTAAATTTTTTAAAAATGTTCCTGAGAGAGAAGGTGACACCGAATCTGAAGCAGGCTCCAGGCTCTGAGCTGTCAGCCCAGAGCCCGACGTGGGGCTCGAACTCTGGAACAGTGAGATCATGACCTGAGCCAAAGTAGGACATTTAACCGAGTCCCCCCCCCAGGCGCCCCAACTCCGCATTTTCAAAGAAGGAAGTGCTAATACCCAGGAATGTGGACAAACCTCAGAAGCATCATTTCAAGTGAAGGAAGCCAGACGCAGCAGGCTACGTACTGTGTAACTCCAGTTACATGACTTTCTGGAAAAATGTGCATCTCTTTGGACAGAACACAGACGAGTATTTTCCAGGGGTGGTGAATTAACAGCAGAGGGACCACAGAGAACTTCTGGGGAGGAATGGAAAGGTTCTAGATCTTGTCTGTGGTCATGGTTATACAACTGCTTCATGTTGTTCAACTCTTAAGTGCACATTTTGAAAGGGTGCATCTGATTGTGTGTATATTACATATACGTCAATCAACCTGACTTCTTAAATATGTAATCTAGAGAAAAATAGACTTGAAAAATACTGTTTTTAATAAAAGGCACACAGGAGTTGATTTTTCAGAGTGATAAGGAGTCAGTTTGAACGGGCAGCGAACATTCCCACGGGAATTCTGGACTCTGGGGGTCAGACTTGGATGCCGTTCTCGGGAGTGGTGAGTCGGTCGGGGGTCTCAAGTGAGTGAGCAGTGGTGAGGCATAGGCCCCGAGGGGTCAGGTGCGTACATTACAGAAAGAGAAGGAAGGAAAACCAAGACAAACAGGCAGTGTAGCAGTGCCAGAGTTGGTGGAAGGTAGGCGTGGTTTTGGAATGGATAATGCAGTACAAAGAGTAGAAAGAAAGGGGTAAACAAATCTCCCTCACCCCCGCTCTCCTGTCTGTCTGTCCTGCTCTGTCTGTCTCTCTCTCTCTCTCAAAAATAAGCATTTTTTTAAAAATGTCCTATGCATTCTTTTTATTTAAATTTTTTAACTTTTTTTTATTTTTGAGTGACAGAGAACACGAGTTGGGGACGGGCAGAGAGAGAAGGAGACACAGAATCTGAAGCAGGCTCCAGGCTCTGAGCTGTCAGTACGGAGCCCGACACAGGGCTCGAACTCACGAACTGTGAGATCATGACCTGAGCCAAAGTCGGACACTCAACTGACTGAGCCACCCAGGTGTCCCATGCATTCTCTTAATTTAATTTCTTTTAATGTTTATTTTAGAGAGAGACAGAGAACGAGCAGGGGAGGGGCAGACAGAGAGGGAGACACAGAATCCACAGCAGGCTCCAAGGTCTGAGCTGTCAGCACAGAGCCCGACTCAGGGCTTAAACCCACGAACCACGAGATCATGACCTGAGCCGAAGTTGGACACTTAATTGACTGAGCCACGCAGGCACCCTTCCATGCATTCTTTATTGAACTTTGTTTCTTTTCACGTATCAAGATATCTTTCAAATTGTTCCATATCGGTGTATGTAGAACTACCCTAATTTTTTAGATAGGTGTGGTATTGCATGGATACCACAGTTAATGGTTAATTTAGCCCAGCCACAACTGATAGACATTTAGATTGTTTCTGATATGTGTGCTATTACAAATGATGCCTCAGTGAATACTCATACGAAAAAGCTAATTCTTATTTGTGTGAGTATATCTGTTAGATCCTTGAGAGCAGAATGGCTGCGCCGAAGAATACGTACATTTTTATTTTGCTGTGTATTGCGAACCCCGTCTCCACCCTGGGCTGTACCAGTTCACCCTCCCACCAACCATGCAGGAATAATTACACCTATTTGCCCCAGACCTGGCCAGCAAAACGTGAAACCAAACTGTGCGTGCGCCAGTGTGCCAGGTGAGAAATTGCATCTCTTGGGAAATTTGATTTGCTTCTGGAGGAAGGGATACTTGAGAAGCAATGGAACACCCCAGTCATGAGCGCTGGCTGCTTTTATGCCTCCGTCAGGCCAGACGGCGCGCCTCTGTGAATTAGAAAAAGGCACTCCTCCTCGGGACACTTGACTGCCATCTGCCAGAAGACTGTTGTGATAACCATACGAATCCGGGATGATGTGGAGGCGAAGACACCCCCTGGAGCTGGAGACAAGCTCTACCACAGGCAGCGGCCGGAGCCGCTGGCCTTCTTGAGAGCTCAGTGGTTTCTGGGTAGCAACCAGATTGCCTGCAATTAATGTAGTGGAAGCAGCAGATATGGCACAGGAATTCAAGCTGTCTGACAGCGGAGCAGGAGGGCGTTAGCTTGAGGGGCAGCCAGAATAAATGGAAACTTCATTATCTATGGATTATGCACTTAGAACTCAGGTCCCAGGCAACTCTGATATTAGTAATTTGGCCAGCGGGCTCATTAAGCTCTTAAGAAAAGTGAGTCTAGTTAATGAATTAATACAAGATGACATTTTACACACCGAGCAGAAAGGAGACCAGGCACCACTGAGTTATGTAACATCATAATTTCTCGAGTGAATGCGATTGCCGCTTCTCGCCTGTCAGAGTGGGTAGATCTGGAGAAAGCCTGCTTTCGGAGACATAAATGACACCGTTAAGATGTGCAATCATTTCCCATTCATTTTAAAGCGCTCCCTCTTGTGTTCTTAAAACTTCAAGCGGTTACAAGGAACTTAGTGTTTTAAAATCTCTGAATCCATTTGCTTTCCTGATGAAAAGCCTGCTTTCGTGTTTTAGGAGACATATCGCCCTAAAAAGGAGCTCACTCCATCCTTACCCTCAGTTCTATTCTACCTCCCTCCTTCTTGCTCCCCCCCCCCCCCCCCCCCAGCCAGAGAGGCAGGCTCCCAGCCTCTGCCTCTGGTCCAGAGAAGTTAGTGAGGAAAATGGAAAGAACGTGAACACTCAGAATTTGCATTAGCCAGTTGGGGATGACGACAAGTTCTGGGGGTGGATGGTGGTGCGAGTTGCAGAGCCACGTGAATGTACTTAGTGCCGGTGAACCACACCCTTCAAAAAGGTGAGAATGGCAAACTTTATAAGTTACATATATATTTTACCACAATTAAAAAAAAAAAACTAGCATTAACTGCGGGCAAACACTTACCAGGCACTTTGCATATATATTGAATTTTATCCTCCCAATAACCCAAGGATCTGGCTACTGTTTTCACCCACCACTGCACGGCCGCCATTTTAAACATGGAGGCAGCTGAGGCTCATGGAAGTGCAGTAACTTGTTCAGCAGCAGTTAGAAGTGATGGCCCCAGGGGGCACCTAGGTGGCTCAGTTGGTCAAGTGTCTGACTTCGGCTCAGTTCATGATCTCCAGGTTCATGAGTTGGAGCCCCACATCGGGCTCTGTGCTGACAGCTCAGAG
Source organism: Crocuta crocuta (assembly GCF_008692635.1). NCBI lineage: Eukaryota > Metazoa > Chordata > Mammalia > Carnivora > Hyaenidae > Crocuta > Crocuta crocuta. The sequence continues at coordinate 2,109,597 of NW_027532182.1, forward strand.
CCTGGAGCCTGCTTCGGATTCTGTGTTTCCCTCTCTCTCTGCCCCTCCCCTGCTCAAGCTCTGTCTCTCTCTCTCTCAAAATTAAATATAAACATTTAAAAAATTTTTAGAAGTGATGGCTCCAGGACTCAACCCATCAGCTCTGTGCTTGACATCACAGAGTGAAGAAGATATTTTATTTTCAGCCTGAGTGCTGAAACATACACACATACAAACCCCCACCCAGCTTTTAGTTCTCTAAACTGACAGAGCAGACAGAACTCTAGCAGCACGCCTGAGGGTCACAGCTAATCGACTCGAGAAGAATCCCAAACTGTCTCCCTCCCTCACCTGTCTGCAGCACACTTCTGCCTGTGGTCTACGATGTTACTTGCTTCTTTCTGTGTAGTTAATCATTGAAACAGCGACCTACAGGAACATCGTAGCTTCTCGTTCACGTTTGAGTATGACCAGAAAGAAATGAACACAGAGCCTGGAGTTTGAGGGAGAAAATCTTCATGTGTCTCAGATTAGGATTGTTTCGGGGGATCGAGATGTTTATATCAGGAAAGGAGAGAAGGTAGTGTGTTCCCCAGCACGTGGTTGTTTGTTTTTAATGTTTATTTTTGAGAGAGAGAGGGGGACATAGAATTCAAAGCAGGCTCCAGGATCCAAGCTGTCAGCACAGAGCCTGACACAGGGCTCGAACCCACAAACCATGAGATCATGACCTGAGCCGAAGTCAGATGCTTAACCGACTGAGCACCCCCACCCAGCATATGGTTTTTTTGACGGAGATGTACCTGGGTCCTAGGCCTGGACTCCTCTACTTGCATTTTATGTGAACTTAGACAAGCTAAATCACCTCTGAGTCACTTTGCTATCTGGAAGATAGGAATAATAAAATACAAACAACACCTGCCTTACCAGGGTGTGTGAATACATATTTTTTTCCACCGAGCTGAAGGCATTTTATTGAGGGCCTGCCCTGTGCCAGCCCCCATCCTGCACAGTGGGGATGCTGTGGAGAACAGGACAGGTACACACCTAGTAACGAGGGATTGGGATGCTTGGCCCAGCTCCAGGACACAGGGCCGGGGTGGACAGCAGTTGCTGCATCCACTGCTACTTTCCGTCTATGTTTCTGCTCCCGTGGACCCACCCAAACCTCACTGCTTCAGAGGTCGAACATGCACAGGGAGTGGTCGCCAGATTGGCTCACTTGGGCCGTATTTAGATTATTCTTCAAGCTGGGCCATAACTGTGGTAGTTGTGATTCTTCTTCTGCAGAGATGAGGAACCCCCAGCTCTCTCCGAGGAGACACCACTCTGGTTTCCAGGGCCAGCCTGGGCCTTGTCTTGTTGTCACATGTGCCCTGCTGGCCAGAAAGCCCCTCACCTGAGAATATGAAGGATGGCTTGTTACACGTTTGCAGAGCGGAGCATGGGCAACCTGCGGGGGTTAGGACATGCACCAGACTGCTGCTTGAGGGCCTCTGAGGCAGTGTTGCTGACTGCCTGGCGAGTCTGCTTAGGGGGCTGCAGGACGGAGCGTTAGGGGCAAGGCTCTCACGTCGGATCACTGGGCTCCGATCACACACCGCTCCTTCCCTCCTGACCCCGTGACCCTTGTGTGGGGACCCAGCCCCTCTGAGATTCCCTTTCCTCATCTGAAAAAGAAAGCAGTTATGGCATCTAATACATGGAATTGCCGTGAGGCAAGCAGATGGAACGAAGCGTGTGTCTGTGTGTCTCGAACACGCACCTCAGTAGCATAGTGTGTCAGCTGTTCCGAGTGCCCGATCCTTATTCATGCATTTCATGCTCCCAACAGCCCAGGGAATCAGTCACTATTACTGTCCCCAGTTTACAGATGAGGAAGTTACAGCACAAAGAGGTTGACCAGTTTCCAAGGGGCACACAGACAGTAAGTTCATTCATTTGTTGAATGAATGAATAAATGAATGAATGAATGAGTGAGTGAGTGAGTTCCAAAGGGCACAGCAGCTGGGACTTGAACCTAGTCTGGCTCCCGAGTGCATGATGCTGGCCTGTGCTATGCTGGCTCTCTCTTAAAAGCTCCGGATAGGACTTAGCGTAAAATAAGCACTTGCAGACACAGGGACCCCGGCCGCACCGACCACTGCTCTTCATAGACCTTGTATTACAAATTCCCAGGGAATTTCCAGCCCTGGGCAACCATTCATCTCTTTTCTGTCTGTACATTTGCCATTCCTGGACATTCCCTGTAAATGGATGCATACAGTGTGTGTGTCTGGCTTAATGGTCTTGAGGTTCATCTGTGTCGTCACGCGTATCAGTACTTTTTATGGCCATCCCACCTTTTGTGCACCTGTCACTGGACGTGGGGGGTTCCGCTTTGCGGATGCCGTGAATCGTGCCGCTGTGAACATTTGCGTGCCCTTCCTGGGCCTGACTGACGCAGCAGCTGAGGCACGTCGGTAACCTCCCCCTCTCTTCTCCCCTCTGGGGCTCCGCAGAACCGGGCAGCGGACAGGTGTTTGTGACCTCAGAGAACCAGCTCGTGTACTACCCCAGCATCACCTACGCCATCATCGGCAGCTCCGTCATCTTCGTGCTGGTGGTGGCCCTGCTGGCCCTGGTCCTGCACCACCAGCGGAAGCGGAACAACCTCATGACGCTGCCGGTGCACCGGCTACAGCACCCCGTGCTGCTCTCCCGCCTGGTGGTGCTGGACCACCCCCACCACTGCAACGTCACCTACAACGTCAACAACGGCATCCAGTACGTGGCCAGCCAGGCCGAGCAGAACGCGTCGGAAGTAGGCTCCCCGCCCTCCTACTCAGAGGCGCTGCTGGACCAAAGGTGCGTGCTGGCCGGCAGGGACGGGGTGTGGGGAGGGGGGAGCTCACCGGTGGGGAATGCGGAACCCGTGCACACACCTGGGGTCCTGGTGCCTGCCAAGAGCCCGCTGCTCAGACACTGCTGCCGCAGTCTGTGACATTTCCTGGGTCCTGGCAAAACAGTACCATCTCACGTACTCCCCTCTGCAAGCCACTGGGGGAGGTTCTCTGCTTGCCTCCGTTTTACAGATGAGGAAGCTGAGGCTCTGGGATGTTAAGTTATTTGTCCGAGGACATAGAGCCAGGAGCCTGGCCAGCTCAGCCCTGCACCCCCCTAGTAATGCCACACTGACACACGTCCAGGCCACGGATGAGCTACCACAGAACAGTGGCCAGGCCCTACCAGAGGCGGTTCGTACTGTTGAACCAATGAATTCAGTGAATGAGTGAATGAATGAATGAGTTCCTTGTTTGCCTTCATTTATAAAATAAATGGAGTGGGATGGAGCACTCTCAAGCTTTTGTAAAACAATAGGACCCTCATTTCAAATGGAGTGCCCTGGAAAGCCCAACGGAGAAAGTCACATAGCAGAATTCTGTGTCTAGCGGGCGGTGGACCCGCTGACCCTCTCCTCCCTTCTTTGGTGACCTGCCGGGGATCCCAGAGAACCCATTTCGGAAGCTCGCTTTGGTTCTGAGGTGCCCGTGCTCTCTCCCCCTGAGCCCAGGACTTCCCGGGTGTGGCAGAGTCATTTTCCAGGTCTTGTTTCCCAGCTGACAGGGCTCCCTCTCCAGGGGCAGCTCTCGTGTTATTTAGTCTCTGTTTCTCCTTCTCATAAAAGGAAAACGTCACTTTAGCGGGCTGTGCTTAAGGACATCGTTGCAAATAAGTGTAAGAGCCTGGGACCTCAGTCCCCGCTCGTGACCTCTTTGTTTGGACCATCCAACGTAGAGGAAAGTTTAAATTGCTGAATCTGGAGACGGAACACCTGGGTCTCAGTCCCAGAAGTGCTGCTTACTAGTTATTTGTGGTCCTCTGCAAGTCATTTAATGCCCCCTTGCCTCAGTTTCCTCCCCAGTACAGTGGCCTACCCTAAGTGCTCTTGTGAGCCCTAAATAAGGTAATGAAAGTAAGGCAGGGGGCAGAGAGCCTGACTCACAGTAAGCCTTCAGGAAGAGCTGCAAAACAGACTCTTTGCTGTTGAGTTATTGCATTGCAAGCTAGGTGTCATTACTGTCCCCTTCTGCAGAGGACACTGAGTCATTGAGAAGATACCCTCTCGCCCAAGTCCACACAGCCAAGAAGAGTTGACTTTCAGTAAGAACCCCAAATTCTGTGGGCCATCTGAGGTTCAGTCCTGGACCGCAGGGCCCCTCACTGGTGGAGCGAAGTGTCCCTGGCCAGGCCACCCAGGACAAGGCGAGCGGGTGCATGGGGTCCTCACCCCCAGCCCACTCACAGGATGTGCTTTTTTTTTTTAATGTTTTATTTATTTCTCAGAGAGAGAGAGAGCGAGAGAGCATGAGCAGGGGAGGGTCAGAGAGAGACGGAAATACAGAATCCGAAACAGGCTCTAGGCTCAGAGGTAGCCGTCAGCACAGAGCCCGACACGGGGCTTGAACCCACGAACTGTGAGATCATGACCTGAGCCGAAGTCGGACCCTCAACCGACTGAGCCACCCCGGCGCCCCTCACGGGATGTGCTTTTGACCCTGCCCATGGGGCACTAGCCAGCCTGAGCACACTGACCTTGTTCCGCTCCCTTCAGCTTGTCGCAGACCAGGGCTCTTCCTAGAGCTTGGAGAGCCTTGCCCCCCGCTCCAGGGGACACAGCAGCATCCCTCAGCCTGGGGCGGAAGGTGGGGTGCCCTCCTTGCCTTGGCTCCTAACACATGGTCCTCCCTCTGCTGTCCCCTGCCTCTCCTGCCCGGTCCTGCCTTCTCCCTTGCAGACCCGCGTGGTACGACCTGCCGCCGCCGCCCTACTCCTCCGACACCGAGTCGCTGAACCAAGCGGACCTGCCCCCTTACCGCTCGCGCTCCGGAAGCGCCGACAGCGCCAGCTCCCAGGCGGCCAGCAGCCTCCTGAGCGCAGAAGACAGCGGCCACGGCCAGAGGCAGCCCGGTCCTCCGGAGGGCGCTGCGGGGCCCAGGGACTCCACGCCCGGCCAGGGTGCCGCGGAAGTGTAAATCCGGCGCTCCCAAAGTCCGTGTGGGTTAATCTGCTCTGACTTGGTACCATCCTAACAATTTAGCTCCCGGGGAGCTCCTCAGGGTGCCTCGAGGAGAGATTCCGGGTGTCATCTGTCTCTCCGTCCCCTTCCTCTCCCCTCCCCCCACCGCTCCCCAGATTTCAGGGATGTTCTTTAGAAGGAGACCTGGTGTTTTTCTGGCCTCTCAGGTGACACGATATACTGTGCATCTTTTCTGGGAGGTCACGCGTCCTTTGGGGCCCAGGATCGTGAGCGCACTCTCGACATCATTGTGTCACTGGCGGAATGTTGCGGAGTAGGCGGTGTAAGCTTGCAGGCGGACGGAGAAGGTGACAGATCAGCAGTCCTGGGGAAAGCGGCGCTCCTGTGCCCTGTTGGATGTTCAGAAGGGCAGAAGACCCCAGACCGAATTCTCCATGGCTGCTAGCATGAGGCTCCGTCGGAGGTTTGGGTTGGATGAGCCTCCCAAGAGGCCATCGTGGATGATGGCCCCGGAAGGAATCCAGGCGAGCAGTAAATCCTGCCTCACGCTACCCTGCACGCTGCCCTGGGTTCGAGGCCAGAGGAAACAGCCATGCGTTACGCCCTTCAGCAATCGCCAGTGTCCTTCTAGTTCTCCGAACGACCCCGAAGCCATCTACTTGATAGATTTGGGCTTTAAAGACTTGCCCAAGAGTCCTTGCCTCGAGGGCTCTTCTCTGGCAGCGTCTGTCATCAGCCTCATCCCGGAATAGGCAGGGAGCCTCCGTCATGAGTTTGAGTTCTCAGCTCTTAAAATGTAGCCTGTTGAGAGCCTGGGCCTGCTGTGGCCCACAGTCCTTCCCTGGCTTCTGGACCGTCCCCTTCCCGGAGCCAAGGGATGAGGACCCAACTCGAATTGGCCAAAAATCTGATCTGGTCCTCTGTCCCCGTAAACCACGCCTGGCCGGTCTTGCCCAGCCATGCAGCTTTCAGCGCTAGCTTCCAACATCCCCTTGCCACCCAGAAGTCATTTTACCTGTGCGTTTGGACTTGAGGACACTGTGGTTGGTGACACACATGAGAACATTCAGTACCTCCCACCAGAGCTCCTGGATCCCTGTGTTGGACACACTCCCCTTCCCGAGGCCCAGATACCAGCATCCTGACCTAGGATTAGGGCTGGGGTTAGAGTCAGGCTCGGGCTTCTTCTGACTTGCCACAGTTTCTCCTCTAAAAGATGTGGACGGTAGATAATTTGGAGTCAAGATTTGCCATTCGGACTTTTGTTTTGTTTTGTTTTTTAATCTCTTAGAAATGCATTTGAAACAGTGTGTTTGTTTTTTCCCTTCTAGTTAAGGGATTATTTATACGTGTATAGGAGAGCTGTGTCTTTGTTTCGTGTTCTTTTGTTTTCCCTTAGCGAGGTCCAAAGAAAGATACAAAAAGGAGATCACACCTTTGTCCCGCTGAGCCCCGACACCAGGTCACTGCAGGCTGACCTGTGTGCCTGGCGTTTGTGCAGCGTTGCACTTTGAGCTGTTATTTATCGAGTTTGTGAAGGTTGCAGAAGGAGGGATGTCTTTCTCCCTCGGTTCAGAGCCTCTGTGTTTCCGCTAGCGTTTTTCTTTCTCTGTGCCTAGCTAGCCGCAGGGCCCGCTCCCTGGAGAAATAGTGGGTAGAAATGTTAGATGCTATTTGGCAAGAAACCACCCCGATGGGGCACAAAACTGGAACCAGGCAGAACCACTCCAGGCAGCTCTCACCCATTCAGGAGTTCTTTCCACAGCGGAAGAAATTTCCCGTAACCTCTTTGATGCTAATTTAAATGGAGCTTGCAGGCGTGGGAGACAAAGTGGCATTTAGTGATCCTGTTCTGTGGACTTGTTTGGATTTTTTTTTTTTAAACCATATCCAAAATATGTCACAGAAAGCTAGCGACTTGATCATTTCTTTCTTTCTCTTTTAAGTTAAGGAAAAGGAGGCTAGTTGCTTCTGTCTTTCATTTTTTAAGTAACACATGAGTTATTTTCCGAGTACTCTGATAAAGAAAGAACTTTTGATGGTAGCCAGAGTGTGTTTCATCTCCTGTGAGTCAGAATGGCTTTACTTCTTCCCCCTTTGATGGGACCGTGCTTCTTTCTGGTATTTTGGAAGTTGTTTAGAAGAAAGGATTCTAACTTTAATTAATTGTGCAGTGAATTAATCTCACTCGCTTTTCCACTTCCAGGCATCTTAGGAAAAACAAATGGTCTTAGTAGATAAGAAAGCCTATTAATGTTGTCGTTTTTTTAAATAACACAGGGACATTTTTATTATAGATTTGATTTTTTTAATGAATCTTTTTAAAAATATACAAATAGAGCACCAAAGCCGCAGGGGATTTTCCTGTTTTCTCCCCTACTCAAAATGGCAAAATAAGTGGCCAGCAATATTTTTTAACTCATTCCATCCAGAATATTTTTTTATGCACTGCCTGAATCTACACCAACCAGAAAACCATCTCAAATGAGAACAGCAAATTCTTTCTATTTTAGCATTAACATTAGCGTCGATGTAATTGATAGCTTACCCCCGATTCAGCTCCCTACTCTGAAATTGACATCTTTTTTAAACACACAACAAAGCGGTTAATAAATAGTGTGCTATGTTCAAAGTTGATGCTAACTGGAAAGTTTGTGTGTGGTTGCTTTTTGTGTTTTGGTTAAGTTTTGGTTTGGGTTTTTGTTTTTGTTTCTCAATTTTTATACTTTTAAATAAACTTGCAGTTTCATTCTTTTTATTGGTGTGAATGGTTCTTAATCCACATTTCTCTTCCATGGCAATATAACAAGTGCATGGTCACTTCTTTTGGCTTCTGCGGTGAATTTATGCCATAATAAAAAGAGAAAAAGGAAGAGAATAGTGATGGGACCTCAAAATGAGATTGATTTAGGATTCCATAGCTCGTGTGACTGACATACAGAAGTGACATCATGGAAACCAGTTAGTATCATGGGCCCATCAGAAGATGGGCATTAATTGCCATCACTGTGCTTCTGTTTGAGGGAAAAGGGCAAGTGACTGACAGCTGTAGGAGTCTGACCACATCTTCAAGGGCACACCACAGCTCTGGCACAGGTAGACTGGTCATTAGTTTTGAACCCCAAATGGCTCAGACTGGCCCCACCAATGATGGTGGCATCTTTGTGCTCTTCTAAGTCTTGTTTTGGAGCCCTGTGTTGATTATTGATGCTGCAGGGACAGTCCCCATGGGAAGTCAGGATGCCCAGGAGATCACCACCATCCAGGAACAGAAGTAACCCTGCCCTTGGCCAAGATTGAAATCTACATGGGTTTCTAAACACAGAATGTACAGAACCAAGCTTTAGATCATGTATTGATCCCCAGGTGTCTCAAAAAGAATACTAGGCTATCTGACAGTGGTATCCCAGATATACACCAGGCCATGGCCGGCCCCACGTACTCTAGAGTAGACCTTCCCATGCAGTATGCTCCAAAGATTTGTCAGGATATTATCTCCTTCATCTCTCCGAGTACCGTTATTTACGGGTGCCAGAGTGAGGAAGTGATCAAGAAGCACTAAAATCTAGAACAAAAATCAGTAAACTTTTATGTAAAGGGCCAGGTACTAAATATTTTCAGCTCTGCATCCATATGGTCTTTGTAGGAATGACAAGAGCAGCCATAGACAATAAATAAGCAGATGGGACGTGGGTATGTTCTAATAAAACAATTTATGAAAATAGGCAGCTGGCTGGCTTTGGTTCATGGGTCCAAAACTAGAGGCGCTATGGAAAAGAAACAGTATGTTCATGGCCTGGCATGTTAGAACCCTTAAAATAGAACCAATCTCCAAAAAAAAAAAAAAAAAAATTAAATTAAATTAAAAATAGAAGAATTTATGAAGCAGACAATTCAAGGACCTGTGAAATTAATTTTAATTGACTTTGTAAGCTCTTTTCCAGTGAGTAAGAAAATACAGGATTAAGAGGAGTAGAGGCTTTCCCAATGACGTTGGGTTGAATGCAGAAGTCCTGGTCAAAACATTACTCTCACTAGAGATTCTCTAACATGATCAACTGACACAACCGTCTATCTTTTAGAGAAACGTCCATGAGAAGGGGTGCTCTGAGAAGTATTGTCCATATTCTCCACTTAGCTTGCCGCCCTGAGGCAAGGCAGTAGATTCAAAGGGAGAACTATAAAATGGAAGGGGCTATAAACTATAAAATAACAGTGAAGGTTTGATAAGTGCACCCAGCAAGACTCTCAGGAAAAACGTCAGTGAGGAAATATACTGACTTCCTTGACCTCTTACACAGTTAGAGAATATTATGGGTTCACCACTAGTAACCACAAGTGATAGAAATCCAATTCATAGCAAGTTTAATTGTATTATAGTCTTCTTTTAGAAGATCCATTAGTTAATGTCTAAGTCCAAGGGTGCGGAACTGTTGGTTTCAGGCAGGGCTGGATCTCATTGCTCAACACCTGTAATTAGGAATTGGTTTCTCCCTCTCAACTTCTGAGCCCTGCTTTGCCCAGCATTGGCATCATGGCTTTACATTAGATAAAAAAGAGGGTCCCAGGTGATCCAAGTTCAAAATCTCAGAAGAAGAGGTCCTGTTTCTCCTAAAGTCCATAGAAATTCCCTTAAATGGAGTTACTATTGGTCATCCTTGATTGGCCATATGGCCACTATCATGGGTGGGAGTCAGTCTCTTGAATTGCAGTCCTGCCAGAATTATACGAAACAGGACAGGGATGATTCCCATATGAAAGGGGCTGGTAATAAAATACCAACATGTCTACTGCGAGACCCACCAAGGAATGGGACCCACAACTGGCTGGCACAATTTCTAGGACACATAAGAACATGCATATAACTACAAGCTTCAGGCAACATAGGTCTGAAAGGAGCAGAGGTAGGTTTACAGTGAAAATTTCAGGACACAGCAGCCTTTAAACGTAGGGCCAAAGTCAGTTTCAAGCTACAAGTATATTGGCTTGGAGTAGGTGTGCTTTTTGTGAGAGGTTCATCTGAAGTGGGTCCCCAGACCATCGGAAGTACAGAAATGGTGCAAATATCCTAGCAAGACTCCTCAACTTGCATAGGATTTTTAAGTTGTTAGATCAGAGATATGTTCCCATCTTCCACCCTTGTTACGCTACGCTAAGACTTAGACACCACTATACATGCTGTTAACTGGGCTTTCCGAATTAATCCCTTTATCTGCCTCCCTGAGAGTGAGGATGCATCAGTATCTAGAGAACCACGGCTTGGCCATTCTGGGACATCTGGTGTTGCAGGGGCTGAGGGGCTGAATTCCCATCATGGTGGAGGCTGGAAGGCATGACCATGGGAGACTGGGATATGATATTGGAGGAAGCTTGTTTATTTTATCATGACTGATGCTTCACTTGGGTTGGGTTTGGGTCTGTGGGCTGAGCAAGGGTGATTCATGCTAAATTCCAGTACCAGGCGGTTACTGGGCTTCCAAGTTCATCCTGATAAATCATCCCAGCAGGCCCGCAGAGGAAAAGGCACATGAAGAAATCCTATGGACTTTTCACGAAAATGGAGCACACAGCGGCAGCATTTATGGGCCAGGCCTGGAAGTCATCACATCCCTCAGCTCACATCACATTGACCAGAGTCTGCCAGTCAGTCCCACCACCACACCTACCTGTGGAGAGGCTGGGAACGTAGATTGACTGTGTGTCCTGGAAGAACCGGAAGTGGAATTTGGTGCCAGTCGCCAAATATATGTCTGTACACTTCTTTCTTCCCATAAAATACACTCACCCCTTCCCCAAAGAAGAAACCCAACCAGATTTTGAGTCTGACCAGATTCAGTGTCCAGGATTAGTGAAAATTTCTGTTAGATCCAAATGTGTCCCCCTATTAGGACAATTTCTCAACGCCACATACCTTTTATCATCTGTCTTCTTAGATTGCCTCCCTTCAGCCTAAGTCTCAAAGTGCTTGAATAACTTTTTTTATGTTTATTTATTTATTTTGAGAGAGAGACAGCGTTGAGTGGAGGAGGGACAGAGAGAGAGAGAGACCCGGAATCCTAAGCAGGCTCCAGGCTCCGAGCTGTCAGCACAGAGCCCGATGTGAGGCTCAAACCCATGAACCACGAGATCATGACCTGAGCCTGAAGTCGGATGCTTAACTGACCAGGCCACCCAGGCGCCCCTCAAAATGCTTGAATAACTTTCAAGTCACTCGGAATAAAAATAAAACTTGTGGTCAGCTGGCACCATCAGCTGCCATTACCTATCTGTCTAACCTCATTTTCCACTACTCTCACTCTGTTCCAGCTGCCTTGGCCCCTTCGCTGGCTCTCGAGCCCACCAGGCACACTCCCAGCTCAAGCCCTTTGCTCTTGCTCTTCCAACCGCCCAAACACCCGCCTCCAGATACCTGGAATATTATTCCCCATCAGAGAACTATCATGACCTTCATCCACTTAGTTGCTTAATCGTGCTGTCTTGGGGACCTCAGCTGTGGCACTTTGAGACCCTAGGAAGAAAGAAATATCAGAGCTCTCTCCTGACCAAAATCTAGTTACCACCCAAATGATTTTGAGAGATTCCTAGACCAAAGCAGTACTTCGGAACTTGGGAAGGAGAATTAGGGAGTGTGTTTGAAAATTGTGGTATAGAAATTTAATTTGGACCAATGCTAATGTTATCCAAGGGCCAACAGGTGAGCCAACTTAAGAAAACCCTTGAAATGAGAAATGCACGGGACTGTGCCGAGGACAGTGCAGAGCAGGACCTCGGGATAGAGGTGGTATGAGAACACGTGCCCACCGGGGGGGGGGGGCTGCTCTTCCAATGACCCCTGCATGATGTGTGACCTCTTTGGAAAGGAACTTGAACCAGACCCTCAGCTTGGAGCGTGTCCTGGTATATCAGTCTGTGAATCAGCTCAAGGGCACACAGACGCACGTGGAAACTTACTAGGGTCATCATTTCCTGTTTGGAAACGAGGGCATCTTCAGTTCAGAGATGAGGAATTGACATCTAGCTCAAACACGGGAAAGAGTTATAGAGATATTATAGAAAGAAAAAAAAGGAGATGGCTTCCTTCTAAGTGAAAAATAAACTACTTAAATAACTCATCCCTCCCATTGGAATCAGTTGCCAGGAAATGACTGAATGTGAGTGTCTTGACCCTACTTGCTGACTCGGCTTAAATCTAGTAAGCGGCTCGTTCATGAAGATGCTGTTTGTGTTTGCCCCGTGCGTGCGTACCAGCTGGGATCAGTCAGGGCCACGGCAAGCATTATAAGAATGCGGAACTGAATATGGAAATGAGGGCTTCCCCTGATGTGGGAAGAGCTGGCCGAATGATGGCCTGAAAGGCCACCAGACATGTTGCTAACAACCCCAGCCTCATCCAGGGACAGATGCAGAAACCAGACCCTGCAAGACAGGCCAAGAAGGCACCACATTGACCCCAAAATAGCCCTGCAACGAGTGAGCTCACAGAAGGACTGTAAAGCCATGTGTCTGATCATCCCAAACCCCCAAAAACAGTGATTCTGCTGTACTTCTGCCTTTCACACCTTCCATGAGCTCCTTTTGTTGACACATTCACCCTGGAACCGTTCAGGGAAGGGGATTCTGGGAAGCCTCCCCAGCCTTAGGTGAGAATGGAGTCAATGAGCACTCTGCCCACAGGTGGGGACCAGGAGGTCGGGCCGTGCATCAGGTCCAGAACAGACCCTCCGTCCTCCAGGTGACATTTCTTATTGTGTAGCAAATGGGTCCAATGAGTGCTGGACTTTAAGTTCTTTGTAATATATGAAGGAAGGGAATGTCATTTCTGCCCCGTAATTTTTCTAGCTATATCCAATCATTGGAATCCATAGTTTTGAATAGGGGCATAATTCCATTATATTTTGCTATAATTTCTGGTAAGCTGTTTGGACAATTTGTGTTGGGAAATAGAAAAGGCTTTGCTTTGGGAGTTACTTGTACTAATGATCTGTTTTGACCCTGGACAGAACTTCCTCCTGCCCGCTGTGGTACCAAGGAGATGCAAAACGGACAATTGTGAGTATTGGGTGAGCAGCTTCCTGCAGATGGGAGTAAAATGCATGTCTTCTCCCCTGAGGGAAATGGCTGATAGATGGACCACAGGTTTGGCTGTGAAGCCAAATGAGTTAGAAACAAAAGAACACATTGAAATGTAAGGCCTCTGGCCCCTCCCCTCCATGGTATTCCTCTCTCCTGCTCACTAACACCTTCTCGCTGAAGCAAATTTCCTAGGTAAGAGGCAGGCAGGTAAAAATATCCGTGGAGCCATGTCAACCAGGGTACAGATTGCTCAAAGTGGGAACAAGAGTCCAGAGATTCCAGAAGGAAGGGTCAGCCTTGAAAAGGGAATGAATGTCTACTCTCCCCAAGGCTTCCACTCCCGTCCTTCTCTGTCTTTCTCCCTCCTTCCCTCCCGGTCCTCTCTTCCACCCTCTGTTGCTTACTGAGCTCTGAAGACAGGCCTCTCTGTGCTCCTTGGAGCAAGGAGGGTGGCTAAGAGCCCTCAGAGCTCAACCTGCAGTCCGAGTCCTCCCCTGGAAGATCTGAAGATTTAAATTTCCGAAGTAGAATGTAACCGGAGGCTACATTCTAGTTAGTTACTAGCCATGTTTTACTTTATCAGCCTTTATGGGGGAGCCTATGCTTTGAAAAACTACCGGGCCACTTACATTTACCATCAAAACTGCTATCCTGCCTTTATCTGGAGTCCTTGCCTCTGCACTCAACCCTGAGTTTGCAAACCACAAGTCCAAGGGCAGTATTCAACCCGTACGTGTATGTTAATTGGCCTGTAGGCTATATTTGTTTGTTTGAATCTGTTGCCCATGATTAAGGTTCAGGCACTTGCACATCAATATCTGGAAGTCTGGCTTCTTTGAAAGAGCCACAGGCTATAGCAGCACTGGGCTCCCTTCCCACACGTCGGACCCGCCAGAGCCCAGGAACAGCGGCCCTGATCACGCAGTCCCCACTTCTCATTAGTGTCTCCCATCCAACCCACTCCACTTGTTTAATCGCTCGCCTGGCCCCTGTCTTGCTTGTTAGATCCTGGAGGGAGCAGGGCTGAAGAGCCAGCATCCAAATTCCTACCAGCAGTGTCTTTCTGGAAAAGAGCAAGTGCCGGAGATTCAGATAGTGGCCAACTTTGCCACTAATTAGTCTTGTCACTTTCTGGGCCTCCGTTTTCCCTCTGGAAAATGAAAACCTAAGGTTCGTACAATGGACGTTTGTCACGCCCAGCACCTCCTCTTGTGTGTGTGGTAAAATACGCGTAACATAAATTACCACTGTAACCAGTTTTAAGCGTACACTTCAGTGGCATTAAGTACATTCACACTGATGTGAGGCCATCCATCTCCAGAAAATCTCCATTACCCCAAACGGAAACCCGGTATTCATTAAACTATAAGGCCCCCTTCTCTGTTTTACTTGCTACCTGGCAACCACCCATCTACTTTCTGTCTCTGAATTTGACCGCTTTAGGGACCTCATATACGTGGAATTGTACGGCATTTGTCTTGTGTCTAGTTTATTTCAGTCAATATAATGTCTGAAGGTTTACCCAGGTGGCAGCACAGGCAGGATTTCTGACTTTTAAAAAAATATTTCCTTATTTTTGGGGAAGCACAGATGGGGAAGGACGGTGGGGGGGGAATGGGGGGAGGCACAAAGGAACTGCAGCAGGCTCTGTGATGACAGCAGTGAGCCCGATGTGGGGCTCCAACCCACAAGCCGCTAGATCATGACCTGAGCCAAAGTCATGATCTCACAGTTCAACCGACAGAGCCACTTCAGTGCCCCTGGGTTTCCAACATTGTAAAGCTCAGTAAGATGCTATCATATGTATCTACCACAGTTAGTTTATCCACTCATCTCTAGACAGGCATTTGTTTCCACCTTTTGGCTCTGGTGACTAATGCTACGTTCAGGGGACGACGATAGGGGTATCTTTGAGTCACTGCTTGCATTTCTTTGGGGCATATACCCACAGGTAGGGTTGGCTGCACGCTTTGCATGTCCTTCCTGGGTTTGGGGAATTCCCCTCCTATGAGCCCTGGCTCCCCAAGGGAGAAGTGACTCATTTTCACAAGCTCCTTGGGAATGAGGGCCCAGGCACATGACGGAGTCTCAGCTACTAGGACCTTCGTTTGAAGACTTAAATTTGAAAGGGAATAATTTGGGGGGGGGGGGGCGCCTGGGTCGCTCAGCTGGTTAAGCATCCAACTCTTGATTTCAGCTCAGGTCATGAGATCTCACGACCTCATGGGATGAATCAGGCTCTGCACTGGAATCTCTCTCTTTCTGTGCCTCCCCCACTAGCACTCTATCTCTTTCTCTCTGAAAATAAGTAAATGAACATTTAGAAAAGAAAGAAAGAGAATAATGTGAAGAAGGACGCGTCATGCAGACCAAATCGGATCTGAGGGTCACAGAGTCACGCCGGGCTTCAGGCCGCAGCAGGGGCGAGCTCTCCAAAGCGCTCAGTGTCCGGGGCAAGCCATGGTTCCTGGGCCAGAAGCCTCAGCAACAAAGCGCCGCATCATCATTGGGGTTATTGGCTCACTACCCAGCCCCAACCCTGATTTCTCCCCAAAATTCTCCAAGCCACTTACTCAGTGAACTCCTTTTCTGTTTAAACCAGCAAATGTATTGTTTGCAGCTGCAACATCAGGGAAGGAACACTGGATTTAGAGTCCATGGACCCGAGGTCAAATTTCCACCCAGCTCCCACCCCTCAGCACGACTTCCCACGAGTCAGCCTTACCAAAGCTCAGTTTCTTGTCTACAGAATGGTGGTCATCATCTGTACTTCCTCAAGCAGCAGTGGGAAACCCATGCTGTCTTGCAAATGAAATCCCTTGTGAAGGGCAATAGCAACTTT
The DNA here is from genome assembly GCF_008692635.1 of Crocuta crocuta. Taxonomy (NCBI): domain Eukaryota; kingdom Metazoa; phylum Chordata; class Mammalia; order Carnivora; family Hyaenidae; genus Crocuta; species Crocuta crocuta. The sequence goes on from NW_027532182.1 coordinate 2,125,511, forward strand.
AGCTCTTTTAATGTTTATTTATTATTGAGAGACAGAGACAGAGCACGAGCAGGGGAAGGGCAGAGAGAAGGGGAGACACACAATCAGAAGCAGGCTCCAGGCTCTGAGCTGCCAGCACAGAGCCCAATGTGGGGCTCGAACTCACAGTCTGCGAGATCATGACCTGAGCCGAAGTCAAACTGGGCCACCCTGGCGCCCCGAAATGGGAAGTCTTATCAATGTGATTCCAGTGAGGATCTAAGCTGCCCTTACTTTTAAATGCTAAGAGATTAGAGAAACCGGATTAAGCAGACTTCAGGGCAAAGTCCTGAATACATTTGCACCTGGGGATCTGAATTAATACACTTAAGTGCCCTTTTGGAAACTGATTTAAAAAATTGGTAAAGGAAGGGAGATGAGAGATTTTTATTAGGCAGCACCTGATGATCCAAATGGCCAAATGCAGAGCCATAGTGCCGATGGTGAGGATGCTAGTAACAGTTATGGGACAGCAATTTTGTGCCATGCTCTTTTGCTGTCATTTGCATTGGCTCATATAATCCTCTGAATCAGGGGTTGGCACACTGTAACTCATAGGCCACGTCTGGCCCACTGTTTGTTTTGTGAATAAAGTTTTATTGGGACACAGCTATGCCCTTTCATTTACTGTTTCCACGGCAGAGTGGAGTAGCTGCAACAGAGTTCATTTGGCCCAAAGGCCTTAAGATATTTGCTATCTGACTCTTCATGGGAAAACGTGCTGATCCCTGCTCTAAATGAAGACTGAGAGATGGATATTATTATTCCACCCACTTTTCAGATTGGGAAACCAAGGGCTAGAGAGGTAAAGAGCTCGTTCTAAAATCCTCAACCTAGTAAGTCCTCAGTTTCAGGCTCGAGTTCAAAGACCAGGCTGCAAGCACTAACTTTTAAACTTCCAGTCATTTTATGGCAGTGATGTCTCCTTTCCATTCCCCATCCTCTCTGGGGAAACTGGTGCGTGACAGTCCCTGCCCACCTCCTTCAAGTGACAGCATCGAGCCTGGATTGAAATGTCCGCTCTCCGCCTCCGGGCTCTCAATCAAAACTAGATGTTACTTCCCCAGAGATCACTTGCTGCATTACTGCTTTCAAAATCAATCCGTTCCCCAAAGGCACTGTTCTGCTACATGGTAGGAAGTCTTTTTTCGTCCATGAGCTGCAGCCAGGAACCCGGAGGAGCACAGCTCTGCCAGGCAGGGGCTTTGTGGCGAGGCTTCCTTTCAGGCACACATGTTCCAGGTCTCAGCACATGTCACCCTGGTGTCCCTACGGCACACCCTGCACATTAGGGAGCCCTGAGCCCCAGAGTCCATTTCGGCATCTGCTCTCATTCTCCCCTGAGTGCCCCACTTACTTGGGAGGGACCAGTCCCCGGCCACACACTAGGTGGCCACCACAATGTGCTGCCCTGGGGGGCTCTGGGCCAGGCAGCTGCTCGCTGCGTCGGCGCAGAACTGAGCACGGAAGGAGCCAGTGCGCAGCCCTGTACAGGGATGAGCGGTCCTTGGAAGCGCCTACTCAGTTCAGTGGCTTCCTCACCTCTGTGCTTTTCTGTCAACTTTGTCATCTCCGTTTTGGTGTCTGCGTGACTCATGAAACATTCCAAGGGGAGACAGGTGATAGGCAGCGGTGTGGAAGCCCAGGCAGACCCCCGTCCACACGAAGCCTGCAAAAGGGGGCTTGTGGCCAAGCTCTGCTCCGAAGCCTCATGCAGGCAAACGAATGCTGGTGGAATGATTTGGTTTTCCAAGTGAACTCCCACAGCCCTTGCTCCCGCTCAGAACTGCGGTGTGCCAGAGAGATACTTTGTTGTGCACAGCCGTTCGCAAAGACAGACTGCGTGTCCCCAGGGCAAGATCCACGTATGAGACCCTCCTCTGTGCCTCAGCAACCCTGCCTGTAAAATGGGAAGGCAGCTGGTTGCCAGGGAGAACCCTAATTCCAGGGAGCCTGGGGCCCAGCAAACACGCATGGGCTGTGGCAGCACCAGCAGCAGGAAACTTCTGTCTCCAAGAGGGAGGGCAGGGCGCTCCAGAGAGCCTCTCAATAGGCCTTACATCTTGAATAAATTGCATGTTGGAATTTAATTTGGAGTCCCTGCTGTTGCCTTGATGAACGCAAACCACACGGCAATTAGGGTGATGAAGCAGGCCGATGCCCCTCCTGACAGCATCATCTGTCTGAGCGAGGAGGGAGGGGACGGTGGTTGGCAGGTCGCTGGTGGACCTGTGCCAGGTGTGTTCTGTGCATCTCCTCCCCTGCCCCACCGACCCGAGAGAAAGGTACCCAGGACCAGAGTTGTCTACTCTAACTCAGCTCCAGGGACAGGGTAGAGGGAGGGGGTTGGGGGACATTCTTGGTTTGCACCCCATGGCTCACGACCCCACTGTGGCCCCCTGCTGACACTGGTACGGCAGACGCCGCTCCGAACCCAAGTCTCAGAATCTCACCTCCTTAGCCATCCCCACGTGGCAGGAAACGAGCATTTAGCCAGCACTTGCTCTGTCCCCGGCCCTGGGCTAAGTGCTCCAAAGGCGTGATCTCATTTAATCTGCTCGGCCACTACCTGAGAGAAGCTCTCATCATCTTCATGTCACAGACGAGAAGCCCGTGATGCACAAAGATTAAATATTGCACACAATATTTAATTGTGTGGGAGGTGCAAGGAGACCCAGGGAGCTCCCAGAGCTGGAAGCGGGGGGAGAACAGAAGAGATTCCACCAGAAAGGCCACATGTAGGCGATGCGTCCAGAGCAGTAGAGCAAGTCAGTGGACCCCAGTTCAAATCCTGCCTCAACTCCCAGCTTGCCGGGTGGCCTTTCTGAATTTAACTGCCAGATGGGTAAAGGAAGAAAGTCAAATAAGTAACTCTTAAGGCATTAGAATTCAGTGAGTCTAGTGCGACTAATGGACATATGAAAACCCAAAGCAATAGGTTAAGGGATCCTGAGTGCTCTGGATCCAGAAACAAATGGCAAACATCTTGGGGCTCAAATCCAATCATTCATTCCACAAACAGACAGTAGAGGCCTGCAGTGTGCCGTCAGTGCCTGGAGGTGTGTGGTGCTATGGAACAGGAAAGCTCCTGTTCCCATGGGACCACGGTTGACGGACAGGACACCGCACAGCCCGCCGGGCATAGCCCAGGGTGGGGAGCGCCACAGAGTGTAAGCATGCGTGGCTGGCCACATGCAAATGCCAACCCTCTTGATTTTGCCGTGAGGATGAGGGTAGAGGCTTGACTGCTTGACTGAGACCAAAATAACACATGCTCAAGCAAGTGTTTATTTCTCCCTGTGTGACAGACAGTCCAAACGTAAGGCATCCGGGGCTGTTACGATGACTCCACAATATCAGGGACTAGATGTTTTCTGTCTCGTGGCTCTGCCGTCCCTGTGTGTTGCCCTCAGCCACGTGGCTGAAGACGATTCACCACCATATCCACTTTCCAGACAGCAGGAAACAGGAAGAGGAGGCAAGGAGGGTGTGACCCAGAAGACACATCACTTCTGTTCATATTCTCTTGACCAGAGCTTGATCGGTGGGACATACCCAGCTGTGAAAGAGTTTGGGGAGGGTAGTCTTCTGGGCAGCCACGTGAAGAACCCAGCTGAAGGTCTGGGATTCTACTACTCTGTAGGGGAGAATGAAAAATGGAGAACAAGTCACTGCTGCCGTACTTAATTTCCCTTCTTTTAAACCATGACCGAAACCACATGGAGGTGACTTAGCCTAGCATGGGGTCAAGTGCTGCCATCATACTCCCAGAAGACAGAGTCCACACCCTGAGAGCCTGTAGACTGATTGGAAACCAGAGAACGTAGGACTGTCCGCAGTGCCTTTGTAGAAAGAGGGAAGTCGGGAAATTAGCCACTCTAGGGATTTCAAACAAAGGGCAGTTAGTACAAGGAACTGGTTCTATGGGTGATGGTAGAGCTGAGAAGCCAGACAACCCAGAGATTAGCCACTACTAGGAAGGCATTTCACTCCCAGGCCAGAAATGAACAAGGGAGGGGCCCAGTATCAGGAACCAACTGGCAGGAGACAGAGTCATGGTGGATGATCCCAGTGGGGCCTGGAACCACAGAAGGAAGGAATCTCCATCAAGAAATTGGCCCAGGAGGAGTTGCGGCCACAGCTGGAGATGCCCCCTGGGGCGGATTGAGCAAGGGAACTATGGTTTTTCCCCTTTTCCCACCTGTCAGCACTGCCTACCAGCCAAAACTAGCTGGAAGACATTTGCAAGGAGGTTCTTGAAAATGTAGTTCTCTGCAGCGTGGAGCAGCGCAAGGGAAGGGCGGTGGATAGACTGGAGCGCGAACAGGTTTACACAGACTAGCGCAGGCCCGGAAACGCCCCTGGGACAGGCCTTGGAGTGTATTATTGGAAAATCGTATTTTCTCCGGGCTAGAACCAATGAATGTAACAAAGTGGGTTTTGATGTTTATGGAATAAAATAGAAGCTGAAGTCTTGATTTCAGAAAGGGATAAAGTGAAAGTAGAGGCCCTGGTACTGCATTAAGAAACCTTAATGCTGATGGGCTTAGTGGCTTATCTTACAGTACTGGAGATCAGAGTCTTAGTCTAACTGAAGTGGCCTTCTTAGGCTAATGTCAAGTTGTTGAGGGGACTGCATTTCTGCTCATGGATCCAGAGGACAGTCTATTCCTTTTCTAGCTTTTAGGGGTTGCCACATGGTTTGTCTCATGGCTGCATTGCTCTGACCTCTGCTTCCGTTGTCTTTGGAAAAGCTAGAGACCTCACTGTCCATCCTTGGTGAAACCAGGGGCCCAACAGGCTTGGACAGGGGGAGCTGCCTAGGGACCCAAAGCGTGGATGGGATGATTGATGAAGGTGGTGGTCATGATCAAAAACAGATATATGAGGTGAGCTCTATCCTTACTCCCATTTTACAGAGGAGGAGACTGGGATTAGTAAATATGGCCTCCCTCAAAGTGAGACCGCTACTAGGAGCCTGTTTGGTCACAATGCCTTCCCACCTCCTGGAATTCACTTTCCAAGATGAGACCATCCAAGAGCACATATCTCCAAGGACTACAAGCCAGAGGAGGAATGTTCTGAGATCATTTATCCAAGTGATGCCTCCACTCTCCATAATCTGCTCTATGTACAGGCTCAGTGGAGTTAAAATGAGCTCAGGAGAGTCAACAGGCACACCGCACACTTAGCTTTGTCTCATAGTTTGTTAGTCACCCCCAATCCAAAAGCACTTGTCATTATTAGATCCAGCCCCGCCCCTGTGGTAATGGGTATTTTTTTAAATAATGCAAATAGAAAACTCCATCTCTTACTTTCTATGATGTAGTTTTTCACTGTAAGAAAAATTTTAAAAATAAATAAAAACAAAATACTCAGGAAAAAGAAAAAAGAAAGAAAAGAAAACTCCATCTTCCCTGTGGCTTCGATGGGTCAAAATTTGGAGGTCAGGGCCATTCATTCATTGAACAAATATTTATTGTGCCCCTACTGTGCATCAGGTACAATTCTAACTGCTGGAGATCCAGTAGGAATAAAAAAAAAAATCCTTGTTCTCATGAACTGTATATTTATGGGAAATAAGATGTCACAAGCCTAAAGAAAAACGGGACCTGCTCAATAAATGGTTGTGAACATGAGCGGCCTTGAAGAGATCCTCCGAGAAACTGGGGAAGCAGGTTGTTGCGAAATGCAGAGCCCCTGTTGGCCAGCTCAGACCCAAGTTCAAGTGCGCCATGCTGGTTTCTTCAATCTAGTGCAGTGGTTAGACATAGAGGCGTGGGGTTCCACGCATCGGGGTCTGAGTCCTGTCTTTCCTACGTACCCACTCTGAGAGCTTGGCTCCATTCCTTCACCACCCTGAATCCCATTTTCCTTACATGTGAAGCATGGATAATAATACTGTCTCCACCAAAGGGTTGTTGTAATGCAAGACACCTGATGCATAGGAAGTGCTCAGTCATAGTGGGTGTCTTTGGGGCATCTTTTTTTTTTTTTTAATGTTTATTTTTGAGAGAGAGAGTGTGAGGGAAGGGCAGAGAGAGAGGAAGACACGGAATTGGAAGCAGGCTCCAGGCTCTGAGCTGTCAGCACAGAGCCCCATGCGGGGCTTGAACTCACAAACCGTGAGCTCATGACCTGAGCCGAAGTCGGATGCTTAACCGACTGAGCCACCCAGGCTCTTCTGGCATCATTTAACCCACGTCAGAATCAATGTGAAAAACTCCCCCGGCTGGACCGGGACTAAGACATGCTGGCATTTTGTGGCTGCTGGCTCGCGGCCTTTTCGAGCCTTCCAGATGTGCTTGTCTGCCCGG